>NC_136790.1:40876060-41078560 GCF_951216825.1 Electrona antarctica
CACAACACAATGCATCGACAAAACATCAAACTTCCTTCTATTGTTAAAAGCAGCCAGACCGAACTGTGTGACTCTAACATTCTCTACCTACTCTTTACAGTTTCATCTAGTTTTAGTTTGCATGCTAGTCAGAAATGAATCATAATACAAAGATGTGAAAACACCTCCATAGTGTTATAGATCTCTGATAAGCCTAAGCCTATACAATGGCATAATACATACGGTACCTATAATGGCCTATCTCTGACAAAGTGTGTGTGTGTGTGTGTGTGTGTGTGTGTGTGTGTGTGTGTGTGTGTGTGTGTGTGTGTGTGTGTGTGTGTGTGTGTGTGTGTGTGTGTGTGTGTGTGTGTGTTGCAGAAGAAGAGGAAACAGGAGCAGAGAGAAGCAGAGTCTCTGAGTCTCTGCAGTCTGGACATCAATGTAAGTTCAACTCTTTTTTTTTGATACATTATATTATATGGAAATATTCTGACCGTTCTCCCATTAAAGAGAATTGACAATGATGACACCAAGAATGGATTTTTGACATGGTTTGACATGATGACACTGTGGTGACTGTGGTGACTGTGGAGTGAGTGATGGCTTGTATGGGGTGTGGGACACACCAGGACCGGCTTCGGTTCATCACTCCCAAGTAGTAATGGCAGACGCCTGTCTGTCATTACTTGCGCAAGCAGAGCACGCAAGTACTGTAATCGGCTGCGTATGTCGGTGTTGTCCACCGGCCAATAAGGGACCACCATTCTTGATGACGTACAGTAACTAAGGTACGTTTGGTGATCGGCTGGGTATGTATGTATGTCAGGGTAAGAATGGTGGTCCCTTATTGGCTGTTGATGGTGACGTAACTAAGGTAGTTTCAAGGTTGGTATAAGGTCAATAACGGGTCTGAAGGAGTTAGAACAGCAGTTGTAATAGACATTAGTTAGTAGCAGTACTTGCACGCTCTGCTCAAGTTGGCACCTCGACAGAGTGCATTTCTAGTTGGTGATGCAGAGAGTGGGAACTGTCCACCAGATGCTAGTGACTAGTGGAGAAGAGATCCATTTAAACAGCATGGTGACTAGTGGAGAAGAGATCCATTTAGACAGCATGGTGACTAGTGGAGAACAGATCCATTTAAACAGCATGGTGACTAGTGGAGAAGAGATCCATTTAAACAGCATGGTGACTAGTGGAGAACAGATCCATTTAAACAGCATGGTGACTAGTGGAGAACAGATCCATTTAAAAAGCATGGTGACTAGTGGAGAACAGATCCATTTAAACAGCATGGTGACTAGTGGAGAACAGATCCATTTAGACCGCATGGTGACTAGTGGAGAAGAGATCCATTTAAACAGCATGGTGACTAGTGGAGAACAGATCCATTTAGACCTCATGGTGACTAGTGGAGAAGAGATCCATTTAAACAGCATGGTGACTAGTGGAGAACAGATCCATTTAAACAGCATGGTGACTAGTGGAGAAGAGATCCATTTAAACAGCATGGTGACTAGTGGAGAACAGATCCATTTAAACAGCATGGTGACTAGTGGAGAAGAGATCCATTTAAACAGCATGGTGACTAGTGGAGAACAGATCCATTTAAACAGCATGGTGACTAGTGGAGAAGAGATCCATTTAAACAGCATGGTGACTAGTGGAGAACAGATCCATTTAAACAGCATGGTGACTAGTGGAGAACAGATCCATTTAAACAGCATGGTGACTAGTGGAGAACAGATCCATTTAAACAGCATGGTGACTAGTGGAGAACAGATCCATTTAGACCTCATGGTGACTAGTGGAGAAGAGATCCATTTAGACTGCATGGTGACTAGTGGAGAACAGATCCATTTAAACAGCATGGTGACTAGTGGAGAAGAGATCCATTTAAACCTCATGGTGACTAGTGGAGAACAGATCCATTTAAACAGCATGGTGACTAGTGGAGAAGAGATCCATTTAAACAGCATGGTGACTAGTGGAGAACAGATCCATTTAAACAGCATGGTGACTAGTGGAGAACAGATCCATTTAAACAGCATGGTGACTAGTGGAGAACAGATCCATTTAAACAGCATGGTGACTAGTGGAGAACAGATCCATTTAGACCTCATGGTGACTAGTGGAGAAGAGATCCATTTAGACTGCATGGTGACTAGTGGAGAACAGATCCATTTAAACAGCATGGTGACTAGTGGAGAAGAGATCCATTTAAACCTCATGGTGACTAGTGGAGAAGAGATCCATTTAAACAGCATGGTGACTAGTGGAGAACAGATCCATTTAAACAGCATGGTGACGAGAACAGATCCATTTAAACAGCATGGTGACTAGTGTAGAACAGATCCATTTAGACCTCATGGTGACTAGTGGAGAAGAGATCCATTTAAACAGCATGGTGACTAGTGGAGAACAGATCCATTTAAACAGCATGGTGACTAGTGGAGAAGAGATCCATTTAGACCGCATGGTGACTAGTGGAGAAGAGATCCATTTAAACAGCATGGTGACTAGTGGAGAACAGATCCATTTATACAGCATGGTGACTAGTGGAGAACAGATCCATTTAAACAGCATGGTGACTAGTGGAGAAGAGATCCATTTAGACAGCATGGTGACTAGTGGAGAACAGATCCATTTAAACAGCATGGTGACTAGTGGAGAACAGATCCATTTAAACAGCATGGTGACTAGTGGAGAAGAGATCCATTTAGACAGCATGGTGACTAGTGGAGAAGAGATCCATTTAAACAGCATGGTGACTAGTGGAGAACAGATCCATTTAAACAGCATGGTGACTAGTGGGGAACAGATCCATTTAAACAGCATGGTGACTAGTGGAGAAGAGATCCATTTAGACAGCATGGTGACTAGTGGAGAACAGATCCATTTAAACAGCATGGTGACTAGTGGAGAACAGATCCATTTAGACAGCATGGTGACTAGTGGAGAACAGATCCATTTAAACAGCATGGTGACTAGTGGAGAACAGATCCATTTAAACAGCATGGTGACTAGTGGAGAACAGATCCATTTAAACAGCATGGTGACTAGTGGAGAACAGATCCATTTAAACAGCATGGTGACTAGTGGAGAACAGATCCATTTAAACAGCATGGTGACTAGTGGAGAACAGATCCATTTAAACAGCATGGTGACTAGTGGAGAACAGATCCATTTAAACAGCATGGTGACTAGTGGAGAAGAGATCCATTTAAACAGCATGGTGACTAGTGGAGAACAGATCCATTTAAACAGCATGGTGACTAGTGGAGAAGAGATCCATTTAGACCGCATGGTGACTAGTGGAGAAGAGATCCATTTAAACAGCATGGTGACTAGTGGAGAACAGATCCATTTATACAGCATGGTGACTAGTGGAGAACAGATCCATTTAAACAGCATGGTGACTAGTGGAGAAGAGATCCATTTAGACAGCATGGTGACTAGTGGAGAACAGATCCATTTAAACAGCATGGTGACTAGTGGAGAAGAGATCCATTTAGACAGCATGGTGACTAGTGGAGAAGAGATCCATTTAAACAGCATGGTGACTAGTGGAGAACAGATCCATTTAAACAGCATGGTGACTAGTGGGGAACAGATCCATTTAAACAGCATGGTGACTAGTGGAGAAGAGATCCATTTAGACAGCATGGTGACTAGTGGAGAACAGATCCATTTAAACAGCATGGTGACTAGTGGAGAACAGATCCATTTAGACAGCATGGTGACTAGTGGAGAACAGATCCATTTAAACAGCATGGTGACTAGTGGAGAACAGATCCATTTAAACAGCATGGTGACTAGTGGAGAACAGATCCATTTAAACAGCATGGTGACTAGTGGAGAACAGATCCATTTAAACAGCATGGTGACTAGTGGAGAACAGATCCATTTAAACAGCATGGTGACTAGTGGAGAACAGATCCATTTAAACAGCATGGTGACTAGTGGAGAACAGATCCATTTAAACAGCATGGTGACTAGTGGAGAAGAGATCCATTTAAACAGCATGGTGACTAGTGGAGAAGAGATCCATTTAAACAGCATGGTGACTAGTGGAGAAGAGATCCATTTAGACAGCATGGTGACTAGTGGAGAACAGATCCATTTAAACAGCATGGTGACTAGTGGAGAAGAGATCCATTTAGACAGCATGGTGACTAGTGGAGAACAGATCCAGTAGACATGCCATTTTATGTTTGGTTGCACCCATGTGTCACGTTCCGATTACATTAACTGTACATTTAGTCAACTAAAATCTTATTCTATCTGGTCAACTAAAACAAGACTAACATTTCAGATGACTAAAATATGACTAAAGCTAAATTAAATTGTATTCAAAAGACTATGACTAATTAAATGGGATTTTATTTAAATGTCTATGACTAAAACTAAATCAAAACTTGCCATACAAATCAATAGTGGTGTGAAGGTTGTGTTGAGATGGAGACTACAGTGTGACCCAGGCTGGGCGGTGGTTGAGATGGAGACTACAGTGTGATCCAGGCTGGGTGGTGGTTGAGATGGAGACTACAGTGTGACCCAGGCTGGGCGGTGGTTGAGATGGAGACTACATTGTGACCCAGGCTGGGTGGTGGTTGAGATGGAGACTACATTGTGACCCAGGCTGGGCGGTGGTTGAGATGGAGACTACATTGTGACCCAGGCTGGGCGGTGGTTGAGATGGAGACTACAGTGTGATCCAGGCTGGGTGGTGGTTGAGATGGAGACTACAGTGTGACCCAGGCTGGGCGGTGGTTGAGATGGAGACTACATTGTGACCCAGGCTGGGTGGTGGTTGAGATGGAGACTACATTGTGACCCAGGCTGGGCGGTGGTTGAGATGGAGACTACAGTGTGACCCAGGCTGGGCGGTGGTTGAGATGGAGACTACAGTGTGACCCAGGCTGGGCGGTGGTTGAGATGGAGACTACATTGTGACCCAGGCTGGGTGGTGGTTGAGATGGAGACTACATTGTGACCCAGGCTGGGCGGTGGTTGAGATGGAGACTACAGTGTGACCCAGGCTGGGCGGTGGTTGAGATGGAGACTACAGTGTGACCCAGGCTGGGCGGTGGTTGAGATGGAGACTACAGTGTGACCCAGGCTGGGCGGTGGTTGAGATGGAGACTACAGTGAGACCCAGGCTGGGCGGTGGTTGAGATGGAGACTACAGTGTGACCCAGGCTGGGCGGAGGTTGAGATGGAGACTACAGTGTGACCCAGGCTGGGCGGTGGTTGAGATGGAGACTACAGTGTGACCCAGGCTGGGCGGTGGTTGAGATGGAGACTACAGTGTGACCCAGGCTGGGTGGTGGTTGAGATGGAGACTACAGTGTGACCCAGGCTGGGCGGTGGTTGAGATGGAGACTACAGTGTGACCCAGGCTGGGCGGTGGTTGAGATGGAGACTACAGTGTGATCCAGGCTGGGTGGTGGTTGAGATGGAGACTACAGTGTGACCCAGGCTGGGCGGAGGTTGAGATGGAGACTACAGTGTGACCCAGGCTGGGCGGTGGTTGAGATGGAGACTACAGTGTGACCCAGGCTGGGCGGTGGTTGAGATGGAGACTACAGTGTGACCCAGGCTGGGTGGTGGTTGAGATGGAGACTACAGTGTGACCCAGGCTGGGCGGTGGTTGAGATGGAGACTACAGTGTGACCCAGGCTGGGCGGTGGTTGAGATGGAGACTACAGTGTGATCCAGGCTGGGCGGTGGTTGAGATGGAGACTACAGTGTGACCCAGGCTGGGCGGTGGTTGAGATGGAGACTACAGTGTGACCCAGGCTGGGCGGTGGTTGAGATGGAGACTACAGTGTGATCCAGGCTGGGCGGTGGTTGAGATGGAGACTACAGTGAGACCCAGGCTGGGTGGTGGTTGAGATGGAGACTACAGTGTGACCCAGGCTGGGCGGAGGTTGAGATGGAGACTACAGTGTGACCCAGGCTGGGCGGTGGTTGAGATGGAGACTACAGTGTGACCCAGGCTGGGCGGAGGTTGAGATGGAGACTACAGTGTGACCCAGGCTGGGCGGAGGTTGAGATGGAGACTACAGTGTGACCCAGGCTGGGCGGTGGTTGAGATGGAGACTACAGTGTGACCCAGGCTGGGCGGTGGTTATTCTTCTATTCTTATCTCAGTTGTTGTAATTGTTGCCTCTGGACGGTTTACTGCGCCACTCTTTCCCGGTGATGAGGGAAGGAGAAGGTCCTCGCCCACACACACCCATTGTGTCTTAACTTGCCATATTGGGATCTATTGTGTTCTGATTATTAGTCAGCTATTCTCAGAATATAGGACTATGAGGTGTGTCACGTGTGTGTGTGTGTGTGTGTGTGTGTGTGTGTGTGTGTGTGTGTGTGTGTGTGTGTGTGTGTGTGTGTGTGTGTGTGTGTGTGTGTGTTTGTGTGTGCGTGTGCGTGTGCGTGTGCGTGTGCGTGTGCGCGTGTGCGTGTGTGTGTGCGTGTGCGTGTGTGTAACCTCTTGTTCAGATTCAATGCTTGTTCAGATGCTACTGACAGTAGATGCTTCTCTATTGTAGGTAGGGCATCGGCTCCCATATTCTAGTGTTTATTGGTCTATTTGAACTCAAAGAGTACACAAATTTAACATCATGAACCCATAATTAACAATGAAGATTTTACAGTGCAGGCACATGCTTGAGGTCAAAGTCATACGCAGTCAGTATTGCCACCCAACGCTGCTCACAGACATGTAGTTTAGGCTTCATCACGTTGTGAGTCAGAGCATTGTTGTCTGTTGAGGAAGAGTTGACTCCTGAACCAGTGGCTTAACATCTCACACAATGCCATGTGAGAGACCGGAAGTTACGATTAAGTTGTGATGTAACAGAATATGTAAAGGCATTACGTAGTTAAAGTTACAGATTTTACTGTAACTGTAATCAGTTACATTTACCAAGAAGAATGTGAGACAGACTCGTTGCAGGTCATCCTCAGCTTGTTTTAAACAATCCATGAATTTCAGCCGATAAATAGACCTGTAATGTAACATATAATAGGTAAGGTAAGGTATAATAGGGAAGGTAACCCTTTTCCCATCTACAGCTGCTAGTTTAAATATTCCATTTCAAAATGACCTACTTTCCATACAGTCAGTTTATTCACCTCGACAGCAGACACATACCCTTGTTTGACACACAGTGACATCTGTCACTCATAACCTCAGACACCCCCAACGTATTGCTTTAGCATCGTTCTTAGCGTTGTGGACTAGTGTCGAAGCTCCCGGTGTGAATTCAGCATAATGTGCTATGTACAATCTATCACTGTCTGCAGTAATATAAACACAATACACCTATCGTACATGAATGGGTAGCATACAGCAGGAGTCTTTAGGCCAAGACCCCTTAGCTGATAGAGAGAGACGACCCATACTACATTTTTTGTACAATTGTGTTGCATATGAATCTAGGCCTCAGCCACTCCATTTTCTGATCTTTTTTTACATGTTTTTTGCAAAGCCTTCCATTCTGTCATATGTCAAATTTGTGACCCAGACATTGTCACTGGAGTTTGGGCAAAACTCATTACTGCATAAAGTTATTTATTAGCACAACATGTTTCGCTGTGAGCTTCATCAGGTTCAGGTTGCCTGATGGGCAAGTGCATTTGAATGTCACTTTCCACTCTCGCCACTCAGCAGTTATCGAATGGATTTAACATTAGTTTGATTAACTTTTTGGCAAGTTTGGGCAAGTAAAACCTGACCTGTACTTGCACGACGGGAAAATGCCTCTGAGACCATAGTGTCAACCCCTGTCTATTTTGTTTTCGCAATGCATTTACAGAATGCTCTGAAAGCCTTGACTGCACTGTCCATCTCAAATTAGGTGTACCCAGTCCGTAGGTACACCCTTCCTGTCCAGCCGAACATGGCCGGTTGTGTTTGTATAGAGTATAGACAATCAGCCAAACCGGATGCACCATGGTGGATTCAAACTGGTGGTGGACAGGCACTTTACCTCCTGTACGTGCCACTATAGAGTGCCATCATTTCCCCCCATCTTGAGCTGAATGAATCCAGATGCACTAAAAGCCTTGCACAGACAGCAGCTGCAGGTATAGCACCATGTTTAATTTGAGCGACAGGATGCTCACAGACAGATTTAGCAACTGTTGAAAGTGAGTACTCTGAGTGGTTTCTTCCTGTGAGGAATAAAGGTATAGACGTATGTTGTGGCTTGTTTGAAAAGCAATTGTTTTTTTGGTTTTTTTTTTACAATTAAAGTGCTCCTTCTATGCCTTACATGTCAAGGACACACCACTCTCCCTTTTCCAACAGTCCAACATCTGACAGCTACAGCCTTTACAAATCCTTTTTTGTGTTGTGTAAATTATTGTTTTCTTTCTTTAGAATTTATTTTTCTTTGCTACTGATATATATTGGATTCATGTTATGTACTGTACTGTGCGTTATTGGTGCCCCCCCTGCAATGACTCTGACTCTGAGGAGCCCCTAGGGGTCACAGACCCAGAATATAAACAGCTTGAAAGAACCAATGCCAAAACTTTAGGTTTTTAAAGTAGTGGGCGCAACTTTGTTACGAGTACGACTGGGTTTCTCCGGCCCATTCAATTCATTTAGATTTTCCAAGACGTATCGGTAGGCAGACATCTCAGAACGTCTGGCTACGCGGGACTAGCTACACTATGAACAGTGAAACATTTACAACAGTAAAGCAGGCAGGTGTACTTAGTGTAGGTCTACATCCCAGTAATCTCTCAAGAACAGATTCCGAGCTACTGAATCTGTCGGCAGGGGCATTCAGAACGTGTGAACGTTGGAGATTAGTGGAATGAAAACGTAGGCGCCCCATCGGAAGAGGAGGGCTGAGGTCGGACCAAACGAGCCAACATCCTGTTAGTCAAAAAAAGAGTCAAATTCAAGGGAAACAAATAGCAGAGGGCGCTGTTTTAAAAAAAAATGTTATGGGTTCCCAGATTCATTAATTCAAACGCTGAACGTATGGAGGCTTAGTTATGTAGCCATATATACTGTAAAAAAGAGCTGGACCTTCCAAGGAATAGCACCTGACAAAGCTCACGGCCAAACATATACAGTTGGAGGCCATCGATATTGTCCTTTTCTTTTTGCTGAGGTTTGCATGATCTGCGCAAAAGGACAGTTAACCCATTTTGGGCGGGAACCCCTTTTGGTGTTTTAAACATTATGTTATAATTTAGCTAAATAGCAGATCTACAAGCTCATAGCGCGCCACCGAGTGGCGCGCTACGAGCTTGTAGGTCTGCTATTTTTGAAAAATCGTGAAAATATTTATTTCAGAAAACTGGAGGATTTAGAAGGATTTTTTAAAATTTTGAGGTCAGGCCTAAATGGGTCAAATGATAAGGGACAATATCGGTGGCACCCAACTGTATAGTAACAGACACGTGCCAACTTGACATGTGTGTGTTACTAAAGTGTAAACTCTCTCTGTGTGATTAGGTTTGTGATTGCTATTGATTGCTGTTGGAGCTCATGGCGACCGACAGCAACAACACACATGCAAATTAACAACGGTTACTTTCCTGCTAGGAAAAAAACTGGGAAATCCTTCATTACTCTTCAACGCTGTCAACAGGAGATACAAACAGAGACGTGAACAAAGTCATTACAGATTTAAAGGTCATACAGCACACAGTAAAGTGTTACTAAATCCATTTGTAACTGTGTAGTGTTTAGATTTCACATCCACAATAATTCTACCATAAATGTAATAATATGATCTATCAACTGTACCAGCTGCAGGAGATAAACTTTAAGATACACTTCTCAGACAGTGAGGCCTCTAGATTGACGTTGTAAAGTAATTGTGAACTTGAACATCACCGAGGATGTGAGACTTCTTGTAGGTGTTGTCAGCAGTATTCTCCTGACAGTGCTGCACGTTTGACAAAAGACAGCCATATCTAACCAGCAAACAAATTTCACATTCCTCTTGACTTCCCCTTTATTTGGAGAACCATGTGGACTGGATTTAGTACATACGGAAAGTAAAAAGATGAACAATAAATGCAATAAAAGCCATGTGTTCTTTTGGCAGATTGTCGCTTTTCATTAGACCCACCTGTTTAGTCGCTTAGCGACAGACCAGCTGTAATATTACTCTTCTGGTGTGTTTCAAACTACCAAATCCATCGTTTGTGCTGCCGATAAACATTATTACCACTCGCAAACTAGTAGATAGAGGTGTCTGTGTGTGTGTGTGTGCGTGCGTGCGTGTGCATGTGTTAAAGAGTTTCTCTCTTCTGTTCTATGATTGGCAGCTCTATATGATTGTTTATAATATATGACACACACACACACACACACACACACACACACACACACTGTTCCAACTTTCCATGGTCACACAAAAGCAGGAAGTTGTGAGGTGTACATAACAAAGGAGGAAGGTAGGATCTGGGACACGTTTCCTGTGCGTGCGTGCGTGCGTGCGTGCGTGCGTGCGTGCGTTTGTGTCTGTTTATGATTATGAAAATGTGAGACAGACAGGGAGGACTGTCATTTTTGTTTATGAGATTCACGCACGCACGCACGCACACACACACACACACACACACACACACACACACACACACACACACACACACACACACACACACACATTTCTTTGTATATTATCTTTTTTATTCATCTTTTGAATTACTTCACAACATTGTTCTGTTCTTGTTTCCCCCTGTTGTTCTTGTGTTTAATGCATTGCGGTTTATTAATCTTACCCTTTTAATTAGAATTCTGCCAATAAAGCATGTTGATGTTGAAAAAACAAAACATTAAATAGAGAGAGAGGGGGTCAGAGAGGGAGAGATGGGAAGGGAAGTAGAGCGAAAGAGAGAGAGAGAGAGGGAGAGGGATTGATCCGACAGCTGCCAGGCTCCCATAGTGTTAAAACATCAGTATACAGTAGGTACTAGCTAGGCAGGGGAGCAGATTCTCAGGGTGTTTAAAGGTATATTCAGTGATTTGACTTAATTCAAATATCACTTATTTTTTCTTTTTTTCTGGATAATTCTCCCTACTATAGAGTGTGCTGACCATATAAGGAGTTCCTCCCTGTCCCCAGTGAGCCCCTGGGGTCAAAAAACCCTAGTTTCAGTTTGGGCTTTGGGTGGCAAAGCCTTCATCCAATCAGGATGAGAGGGGCCTTCCTCCAATCATGATCGAGTGGGGGCGGGCCTTGGTGCACATGCTGTTGGCCTGTTGCACTTCCCCCCACTGTAGAGCGTGCATGTGCACATTTTGTTACCAATACCGGGGCGGACTGGGTGGTTTTCCAAATCACCCAAATCACTGAATGCTCCTTTAAAGTAACATCAGTATAGGCAGGCAGGGGAACTGACTGGGTTTAAAGTAACATCAGTATAGGCAGGCAGGGGGACTGACTGGGTTTAAAGTAACATCAGTATAGGCAGGCAGGGGGACTGACTGGGTTTAAACGTCAGTATAGGCAGGCAGGGGGACTGACTGGGTTTAAAGTAACATCAGTATAGGCAGGCAGGGGAACTGACTTGGTTTAAACGTCAGTATAGGCATTAGGCACTAGGCAGGCAGGACTAAACCCAGGACGGCATGGTTGCCAGGGAGAGACTTCTCTACCTAGACAAGTGTCAGACTAAACCGGATTGGAAGCAAATGCAGGTAAGGTAGTTGTGGCTCTTATATCATTATCTTCAGTGAGATAATCATGTATTCCATCCACATGCATTATCCTGGCACTTTCTCCATGCCGCAAAGAAACTGTTTTTGTTTCAATTCATTTTGTGGTTCTATTTTGTCAATGATGTTTTTGGTTCTCTCAATGAAGCTCTTGGTTCTGTGTACATTACAATATACAATATATTGTATTGATGTTCTGGGTTATATCTATATTGTTTTAATTAAGTTCTTGGTTCTATTTTGTGTTAAGTTCTTCATGTTTTTGGTGTGCTGTACTCTTGTTAATTATGTTATTGGTTCAATGTAAGGGATAATGCTGTAATGACATCTATTGGAGTAGATTATACCATAGCCACTAATTAAGCATTAAATATAGGCTATACCGTTCATGTTTTGGGGCAGGATGTGCTGCAATAGAAACTTTGTGTGGGAATTATCTTCATCACCCTTGGAATAAATGTAGTGGTAAATTATACAACTATTGTAAGTGAGATAAAGATAAGATAAAGATAAGCAGCCTGGAAAAGTTCTCTACTTGCCATTTCTCATACAGTATGTTTTATGTGACACTCACGGCTAGTCTCAATGCCACGGTAAAATGTGGGTGCGCACAACACCGGCAGAGGTCTATTGATAGGTCTATTTCACTGAAACCGGTTTTGCTGACTTGCAGTGGCCATTTACAGTTGAAAACAAAGGCGACTAGTATGGCCACAGACGTAAGAGGCTACCAATGTATCTTATGTTGATTTATTTATTTCTGTATAGAATTGAACTGAATTGTTGAGTTATTGAGTTCAACTCCAGAGTGGCCCAATGGACGCTACGCCTCTGTGCAAACTATTTCCCCCTGGTGGCTGCACTCCACGACTTACACAGGCCTGGGTAACCCAGCCTGGTGGAGATCTGCGCTCCGAGGAGTGCACTTTTATAAGTTGGTCTCGTATCTATGTACAATATGTGGTGAAGTTGATGTGACAGTAGAGCAGCTTCTTCTTTCGTGTACCGTCGTCATATGTCTTTCCTTGCAAGTGTGAGGGTAGTGGCCTCTCGTCAAACGCCGGCTGGGGAAATTCCTGCTAGGATTGGCAGGTAGGACACGGGGGTGGAGTAGAGTAGAACATCCATGTACTACTTGTACTTACTGTATGTGTAAGTTGGTCAGAATGGTGAGCTTGTAGATCAGGTATTTTTGAATAGACAAATTATAAAATAGAGCTTAAAGGTGGTTGCACACAGGCCGCGTTTTTCGGAAAACCGATGGAGAAACGCCGCTTAAAAGTCCGAATTCGCGCCTGGTGTGTGGAGACCTTAACTGTTACGCATTTTGCTGTGGACCCCCTGGAAGACCCTCAAGGACCCCTGGGGGTCCCCGGACCCAACTTTGAGAACCATGCTGTATTTGCCATGTATGTGTGGTGAAGTCGTAGTAGGTTAATAACAAAAAGCACAGCATTGTGATGTGAACTCGAAGCTCTTTAGAAAGGTTCAGCCTCACAGCTGGTAAATAAATACCACATTCATCATAACAGTAGAGAAGCCATGTCTGTGTGATGAAGTTGGTATTGTATTGGTACTGGTATTGTTGGTATTGTATGTTTACCAGATCATTGGGAATAAGACCGGCTGACCCGTTCTCTTTCACACATCCTTTATTCCACAGTCCACACACACACACACACACACACACACACACACACACACACACACACATAGATTTTCTATAGATCTATATCCAGGGCAACATGTTCACGCATGCACTTATTGAGTTTGTGTGTGTGTGTGTGTGTGTGTGTGTGTGTGTGTGTGTGTGTGTGTGTGTGTGTGTGTGTGTGTGTGCGTGTGCGTGCGCGTGTGTGAGTGACCTGCTTGTTTTAAAACTAGACCGCTCATCTAACCCTCTCGGTCACTCAACACCACAGACACAACTAAATCCCTCACGCTGTTTCTCTCACTCTCTTTCTGTGGCTCTGTATTCCTTTGTACTGTAATACCTCCACTCACCATGATACAACCACAACCCAAAACTGTGTGCGTGCGTGCGTGCGTGCGTGCGTGCGTGCGTGCGTGCGTGCGTGCGTCTCTTACTGACTGTTTGATGTTTGACTGACTGGCTGTCTCTCCAAGACCCAGGCCAGTACAACGCTGGCTAAACTGGTGTCTCTTTTGCTTACTCTCTTTGCTTACTGACCAACACTTTAGCTGACAGTATTATGCGTGTCTTAAGTACCAGGTCTTATTACTTAAATTAAGACCTGGAGGCGTGGTCAATGCTTTTTGGCCACTCAGAATAGCCAAATGGCATTGATCACGCCTCCAGGTCTTAAGTTAAGTAATAAGACCTGGTACTTAAGACGCGCATAATACTGCCCTTTGTGTCTAGGACAGTGTTTGTCTATAGGAGTCAGTAGAGTGTAAATCCATGGAGTGGTGCACTGTAGGCCAGGCGTAGGCAATCAATGCGGATGTGTCAAAGCTGCGCTTAATGTGACACCAATAGCTATGTCTGCGCCCAGGGCACCCCTCCGTGGATTCGTCTATAGGAGGCCAGTATACAGTGTTTGCTGAATGACTATTTGACTGACTGACTGTCTGTGTCTGCAGGAGCCCAGTACGAAGCGAGCCAAGCCTCTGTTCAGGGTGGCATCACTGGCAAGTCTCCTCCCACCTGTTAAAACCACACCCCTCAAGAGGATTAGTCAGACCCTGCAGGTAAGTGGTCAGTCAGGGGACAGAGGAAGGGACGGACACTGGAAGGGAGACCAAGATCGTAGACTTAAGCAAAAACTAAACAAACAAAAAACAATTAAAATTCATGTCATCTAAAACTGAAGAATGTTGAAGCTAGTAGGCAAAGTACATGAGTAGAATCATGATAGATACTGAGACACACAGTGTGTGGCTGACCTATCTTCACTATTTTGTTTCGCCAATTTGCTGTGATATACTGTGTCATTATTACCAGTATATCACCACAACATGCATGCATGAAAACAGTGAAGCTCCTGAACTAAATTGAATTTTGCTAACTTTAAGAGGAAGTTATGCATTAGAAATAATGACTTCTAAACCTTAGTGCTGCACTTCTGAAAGAGAACTATGGTTACTTGGACCTGGTGAGACCCTCACATTGACACCCCAGCAAAAGGTTTCCAATCAAGTTAGTAGTTAGTTACAACAATCAGAAAAGCTTCATGAGGTTCTCACAAGAAGTTTGCCTTGACACAAGGCTCAGTAAGAAGGAATTCAACACAAACTTTAACAATAACTCTGGAGGAGCTTTTTATTCTAAGCTAGTGGTTCTCAAAGTGGGATCCAGGGATCCTCAGGGTTCCTTGAAGGGGAAAAATGGACCCTTACAGGTCTGTAACCCTCAGAGTTATGGGGGTCCTTGAAATGAAACCGTTTGAGAAGCACTGTCCTGACCCATTGCAGCCATCATTGTAGGGGTTGTGTTTTATTTGTTTGATCTTCATCCTCTCCTCAGCGCTCCATCAGCTTTCATCCTGACAGCCGGGCAGAGACCGTTGTCTTGCCCCGCCCCTGGACACGCCCCTCCTCTGCGACGGGGCCCCGCTCCTCGGCAACGGTCCCTGCGGTGACCAAACGGCGTGACAGCAAGCTGTGGAGCGACACCTTCGATGTCCAGCCACTGTCAGCGAGAGAGATAAAACGACAAGAGGTTAGAACACAGAGAGAGAGAGAGAGAGAGAGAGAGTGTGTGTGTGTGTGTGTGTGTGTGTGTGTGTGTGTGTGTGTGTGTGTGTGTGTGTGTGTGTGTGTGTGTGTGTGTGTGTGTGTGTGTAAGCAGATATTAGTGAGCATATGATACTAGTGAGTCTGTGTGTGATCTCACATAACAATAATGTCAGGGTGTTACAACTTACAAGTGATTATTTAACCCCTTTAAACTTTGAGTTAATTTAAGTGAAACTTAATTTGACATTTAAAAGATCTTAGAGACCTCCCCCCTCTCTCTCCCTCTCTAGGCTATATTTGAGTTGACTCAGGGAGAACAGGACTTAGTTGATGACCTGAAGTTGGCAAAGAAGGTAAATACGAGTCTGTTTGCACCCGTACTGTATGTGTGTGTATCATCAAAATATGATACTATATAAAGTCTTCAGATAATAACTTTTTTGCTGATTTTCAACAAAATGTTTTTGTTTGTTTGTGTGTGCGTGTGCGTGTGCGTGTGCGTGTGTGTGTGTGTGTGTGTGTGTGTGTGTGTGTGTGTGTGTGTGTGTAGGCTTATCATGACCCAATGTTGAAGCTGTCAATCATGACAGAACAGGAACTGATGCAGATCTTTGGAACTCTGGACTCATTGGTACCTCTACATGAAGGTACGCACGCACGTACGCACGCACGCACGCACGCACGCACGCACGCACACACACACACACACACACACACACACACACACACACACACACACACACACAGTCTAAAGAGCTGTATTAATGTAACTTTTATTTATTATTATTTGTATGATTATTATTTATTAACCTGTCTGGCTGTCTCTTTCTCTGTGCTCATAATGCCAAAGCATATCATATTATGAAAGGACTAAAAAATAACATGTCCACAGAGCAGTTATGATAATTCTGGATTTTCACCAAGGGGCATTAGGTACATATTTTTTCATTGGTATTTAAAGCTATTAAAAGTATTAATGTCTGGTGATTTCATATGAACGGCAGAAGAGAATAGAGTTTTCTTCATTGTCATACATGGAGCAGATTTGTTGAAACTATCCACAAAAGCTTTCCACACATCAAAAAGTTGTTCCTGTCTGTGTGAGATACGATTACAGTATGGTATGCTAACAATGCCCTCTAGTGGTGAAATGAGGAAGCAGGAACATGCTTCTGTTTAGAGATCAGACATTCTGCAGCAACTCAGAAACATTCACTGGAAATCATAAAACATAAGGGTTGAAACCAGCCAATGTTAGCACATGACATTTTAGACCAAAATAATGTGTTTGGTAGACTAGAGATATATTCTTAGTCATGATGAATGCATTAGTCATGATGAATTGAGCATGGTGGACCCTATTGTAAACAAGAGTAATGCTTTATGGTGTCGTCCACAGTTAACAGTTTTGTATTGAGTTGTGCTTGAAATGTACTGTAATTCTCCAATCTGTTAACCAATTCTTCAATCAATCAATCAATTAGAAGCAAACTGCACCTAAAGGAAGGGGACGAACTTATGAGCTGAAGATTCATTTTTATTTTACGATTCTAAGATCTCCATTTATTAAAACAAATATATGCCATTGCTGTAGCCAGGCTGTATTGATTTGTATTCCATCATTTTATGTGGATAATTGAAATACACTAAGCATGCAGACATGTTCATCATGGGTTTCTTTTAATCTTCAGAATAAATCCTACTATAAATGCGCCATGTCTCTGTCTGCGTGCGTGCGTGCGTGTGTGTGTGTGTACGGTTGTAATGCACATAACTCGAGAACCGTTTGCCCCACCGACTTCATATTCGACACACGCGTTCCACACCCCCGCAGGGAGTGCAGTGCCCGGTATCGAGTCGGTCGGATCCACGGTTCTCCGGAACCACCACAAAAGGCTCTGGTCAGGCTCTGCCAGTGGACCTAATGAGCCAAAGTCCCCTCACCTGTGCAATTTCCAGCCTTTGCCTCAGCCAATTGATTGCCATGGCAACCCCACACCTGCAAATTGATTACTTAACCACTTCACTTTTCACAGTCAGTTTGCACTCTTCAGACACGGGCAGACCGCAGATACAGAGATCTCCATGTGGGACACAGACAGATAGTTAAAACGGGTGCTATGACAAGTTGACAACGGGTATTATTAGGTTCCCAAGTTCTCAAGTAGGCCGATGGGCACGTACAGGTCTAGTAATAAATAAATGTAAATTAAAGTTTTTCTGCAAATACAACTACACATACTATTCATACAGTCACTTAGCAGGCATTGTCTGCCTGTCTCTATACCTGTAGCTAGCGGGTGGTCACTAAAGCCTGATTTGTACTTCATCAGATACACGCAAACGACAAAAAGCTCACTGTGTTGTACAATATAGTATAGTATAAATTAGGCTTTATTCTGTACATTGGCAACAGCTTCCTTTATCTGTGCCCTTGGACTTTAGATGTTGTTGAAGCTGTAAACCTGCCCAACAGCTGTAAATGAGCTGATGGCTAACTCTGGTGCAATAACTTTTTAATTGTAGTCTCCCCATGTAATAATAAACCACAACAATTTGGCAGCATTTAGTTTTGTTTATGAGTTTGATTTCTTTTGGCACTATTCCATACTGTACTATGGTGGTACTCTGGCCCACTGTTTCTCTCTCTCTCTCTCTCTGTCTCTCTCTCTCTCTCTCTCTGTCTCTCTCTCTCTCTCAGATCTGTTGAGTCAGCTGAGACAAGCTAGACAACCAGACGGTTCTACAGAACATGTAGGACACATACTGGTGGACTGGGTAAGAGACGCACGCACGCACGCACGCACGCACGCACGCACGCACGCACGCACGCACACACACACACACCACACTATACATAATAGACACAATGATAATTAGTTAACTCTTTGTGTTGTGCGTGCGTGCGTGTCTGTCTCTCTTCCCTCAGCTGCCGTGTTTACAGTCATACACTGGTTACTGCAGCAACCAGGTTCCTGCCAAAGCTTTACTTGACGACAGGAAGCAGAGAGACAGACGGGTGCATGACTTCCTGCAGCGCTGTCTCCTGTCGCCGTTCAGCAGGAAGCTGGACCTGTGGAACTTCCTGGACATCCCTCGCAGCCGATTGGTCAAATACCCCCTGTTGCTACGGGAGATTCTGAAACACACGCCCAATGACCACCCAGACAGGCAGCGCCTGGAGGAGGCGGTGAGGAAACTGAATGCACCCCAAAGACCACTGGTTCTCACCGTAGGGTCCACCAGGGGTCCTTATGGCTCTGTAACTCTGTAACTCTGAGTGTACAAATTGAACCAAATGGACCCTTATGGTTCCATTTGTACACCCTCCGGGTTGAATTAACACTGAAGATTTTACAGTAGATTCAGTTTGATGTGCAATAGGCTACGGACCCCAATTTGGTAAAATTCCTATCTCTTGGACCCCAGTCTACACTGTAAAATCCTAATGGCTAATTTAACTATTGAGAGTGTACAAATGGAAATGGTCGTTTGAAAGCTGAGAGGGAGACAGTGTAGGAGAGACAGACTAACAGAAATTGCATTTTTCCTGTCTGTCTGTCTGTCTGTCTGTCTGTCTGTCTGTCTGTCTGTCTGTCTGTCTGTCTGTCTCTTCTACAGATCCAGATGGTTCAGAGTATAGTAGCAGAGATAAACAGACAGGCAGGGGAATCGGAGTGTCGTTACTATAAGAACAGGTTGTCCTACAGCGAGGAAGGACAGAGAGACGCACTCATCCAGCACTCCCGAACCCTCGGCTGCCGTGGCGAGCTGAAGAACCACCGCGGAGTAGTACGTTTGATTCCTGTTGTCATTATAGTGTGAAGTTGACACAAGGATTGTACGAGACACTACCTGTGTGTCTTGAATGGTGTTAAGTGAAATCAATTCCTGTCAATACGGTACATTCTAATAATGACAATATTATCTCCTCTCTCTCTCTCTTTGTAGAAACTTCATGTTTTTCTCTTTCAAGATGTGTTGGTTGTAACTCGAGCCCTCTCCCTGAACGACCGGTCAATCAGCTACCAGCTCTGCCGTCAGCCAATTCCAATCCGCCACCTGTTGCTGGAGGACCTATCGGATGGCGAGGTCCGAGTTGGCGGTTCCATACGTGGAGCTTTCAGCAACGCAGAGAGAAGTGAGATTAGTTTTCATTTCATTTCATTTCTACTGCTTCACAAGAACAACATTGGTTTAAGACATTCGCTGAGGAATATGTATTTTAGATAAGATCATCAACAAAAACAAAAACATCATGGTTGACCAATTCCTGGTTTAAATGTGGTGCAACTAACTTCCCTCTCTGCTCTCCTGTCCTGTTTTCAGCGAAGAATTTCTTCCGGGTGTCGTATCATGGTGGAGGACAGCTTCAGTCTCTGTGTCTGCAGGCCAGTGACCTCTTCAACAAGCAGCAGTGGATGAACTGTATCCGGCAGGCCCAGCAGGAAGCTGCAGCCCTGCCGCTGGGCCTGGATGGACAGATAGGAGGGACGACTGGACAAACGGACGGAGTGATGGAGGCTGTAAGGGTGGTGTCTGGACCAGGTGTGATGACTGATTCAAGTCCTGGGCAAAACATTGAGACAGCGATTAATGAGAGTGAGACAGAATGCAGCACAGGTGGAGGGATAGACGGAGAGATGGATGGAAGGACAACTCAGGACACTGAATGCAGGTTGGGTAGAGAAATGGCCGGGGAAATGGAGAAAAGGATGGATGATGGAGTGATACATGGAAGTGTAACTGGGCATATTGAATGTAGGCTGGGTGGAATTACAGGGATAGGTGGAGAAGCGGATGGACAGATGATGGGAGAGATAGAACATAGCCTGGGTGGAGAGATGGAAGACAGGATGGGCAAAGTGTTAGAGGTGGGAGACCTGGGTGGAGGCAGAGAGAGTGCGCAGAGGTTGAATGGAGACATGGGGACGACCGTTGTGGGTTTGACTGGAGAAGGAGAAGATAGAGTGATAGAAGACGTTGGCGATAGTGAAAATGCACTTAAAGGAGGAGAGATGCGGACGGCGTCTGGTCTAGGCGGAGATGCAGAGGTGGGGTCAGGTGTAGCCAGGATGAGAACAGGAGAACTGATGTCAGAGGTGGCCAGAGGAGAGGAAGAGCTGACGATGACAGGAGGAGGAGAGAGAGGAGAAAGTGGTGAGGAGGCAGAGGCAGGAACAGAGGAGGTCAATATGGACACCGGCGACTTGGGGGAGGAGCTAAGTGTCCGCTGCTGACCCAAGGATAGCAGGTCGATACCAAGTGAAGTACTGTGATCCAGAGTCCTACTCCCAATGGGCCTCATTTACAAAGCTGTATTTCTACAAGATTTTAGTGTAGTTTCGCGTAGTAAGTAAAGTAAAGTAAAGACCCATGTGGGATTCACGAAAGGGTCTGTAAAGCCTTGATTTTTGTGGACCACGAATCCCACCTGTTTGTAAATCAAATGCACATTAATGTCTGAAAAACAAATTAACAGTGTTAAAAGCATTCCAACACAATGTCTTGACAGCTTTTAGTTTAGGTTTATTTTCTCAAATGAGCCACTCACACGATGGATCATTTGAACTTGAGAATGGATAAAGTTGTATTGCAAAAACGATGATGCTGGAATGCAGGTCACATGCTGCTACCTGATAGATTATGGATTATAGCTTTACATATATTGATCACTGAGGGGAAATTTTAAATATAAGTTATGGGAAAAGACACAGATTTCATGAATCCATTCTTAGCATCTTCATCAGATGGTAAGACTTGTAGGATATTGCTCTTATGTCATCAACGATTGTTCGTCTGTAGTCTCCTGCAGCATGATAGGCTAATCAATTTGCCAATTAAGTTATGGTCGCAGAAACGACAAGCATGCTGAGGGACATAATAATTATGTTCAGTTCAACTAAAGAATGCCTAAAAAGGCTTGAATTTGACTCTTGTCATAAAACCCAGTTATGTATCATCACTTGAAGAACAATCAATAAATAACAGAGGTATTTCCTTTTAAATATGTTTTGACAAATATTGGGCATATAAACATTTTATTTGAGGTAATTGGCACTATTGGAATTGATTTAGCATGAAGAATAAGGCATTTTAATAACAGCTATGCATCTTATCTCCCACATATGAGTGCCCAACAGCAGACATGAGTTTGTGTGTAGTGTGCACTGTGTACCTAATGAACAAATCATAGTAGGAATAATAATGATGAAACGGACTATGCTCTTGGAAAGACTTGTATTGTCACCGTAGTATATCTGAATGTATGCACGCTTTGTGAATGAGGTCCAATGTTAAGCACAGCATTCTGTGGTCCCATGTTTCTAAATCTGTGGTTCTCAAACAAATTAATTTCAAGAACCACCATAACTCTGTGTACAAATGGAACCAAATTGATCCGTAATTAGAATACAATAACAACTTGTAATTGCTCAAGACAGATTCTTTTTATAATCATTTCTTTTTAGATTGTTCAATGGAACATTTAGACAAGACTACAACAAACTCAGACCTGCATACAAGACAATGCACATACAAATTATGTCAACATAATCAGACACATGGGTTCCCAGATTGCAACTCTTGCCATGCGGGATGCACTCGTGTCTAGACTCATGTCTACATCAGGGATTTAACTGGGGACCATTCCTTTACAAGGTCACTCTGATTGCTAATCCCCTTCCTAAAGTCTTACCTGTCCTAGAGCACAGCTGTAAAGAGTTCCAGGTTCAGAATGACAACACTGAGAGAGAATGGATGGTCAGATCATGGTATGCCACCTCCTCAACAGGAAGAGCCATTCGTAGTTTTTACTTGCCATTTATATCTGGTTGTTTATAATTATATGTGCCACACTGAATCTCATCTGGTTTCTGTTGTGTTTATAAAGAATATAAAACAGTAAGGACTGACCATGTCTATGTCATAGCGGTGGCAATCTAATTGCGGTGGTGATGATGATGATGAAGGCTACAGTGCCACGTATGTATCTAAAGAGGAATTTCACCCACAATGCATCTGAAGTGTACTGTCTCTGTGAGATCTATATGTAATCAACTTTCTAAACCACATTTTGTTTACCGCTCACAAGCAAATCTTGTATCGCAGAACCTCAACCTCTTGCTTGTATGTTTATTTTTAAGCATTTCTTTATTTTGTGTATATTTGGTGTCATTTGTTTTGACCAAGAATGTCTCTTGAATGAAACACTTTGTGTATTTGTATTTTAAACGCTGTTAAACAACGTTTTCACATTGTATTAACTGTATTTATAGATTGTTTTGTCAGGGACATGTACAGTATGTATTCATATGTTGGTTTAAAATGTCTTTTTCACTGTAGTTAACATTAAACCCCCATATGTGTTGAAACAGTCGTCTAAGGTTGATCTCTAAGCTAATACGTGTACTGACTTAAAATCTATGTATGCCTGATGCCTGTCTTTTGCATACAGTTGGAGGCCATCGATATTGTCCTTTTCTTTTTGCTGAGGTTTGCGTGATCTGCGCAAAAGGACAGTTAACCCATTTTGGGCGGGAACCCCTTTTGGTGTTTTAAACATTGTTATAATTTAGCTATTGAAAAATAGCAGATCTACAAGCTCATAGCGCGCCACCGAGTGGCACGCTACGAGCTTGTAGGTCTGCTATTTTTGAAAGATCGTGAAAATATTTATTTCAGAAAACTGGAGGATTTAGAAGGATTTTTTTTAAATTTTGAGGTCAGGCCTAAATGGGTCAAATGATAAGGGACAATATCGGTGGCACCCAACTGTATATCTGGAGAACCTGAACCAACCAATGTGTGTAATCCTGAGTGAGGACCCAAGTTAGTAGTGCAAGTGTCAGGGTGAGGTTGGTCGTAACCAGCATGCTCTAAAGTTGTTGGCATTGAACTTAGCTCGAGGTGTCTGCCCATGCCCAAAAATGTCCGATTATGGAGATGAGATGACTGACGTCATTGATGACTAATTTGTACTGTAGGCTTACTGTTGACGTGTCCTTGATGTGCTGCTGTTCTAGGTTTTGAAGCTGATGACTGATTATAATTCCTCAAACTAAATCATTCCAAAAACAGCCATTCCGTGACCGGGAATCGAACCTGTGCCGCGGCAATTAGAGCATGACCGCAGCAATAATAATAATAATAATACATTTTATTTATAACGCACTTTACATTTGAAACAAATCTCAAAGTGCTACAACAAGAAGAAGAATAAGAAAAATAATCTTAAAATAATGCATGATTAAATAAAATGACTAAAAAAGCACATTTCATGGTATACTGCTAAAAGGATTAAAAGCACACCGGGCAACTAATGGTCCAGCTGGCCAAATGCCTTGTTAAAAAGAAATGTCTTAAGTCCCCTTTTAAAAGCGTCCACGGATTGTGGTGCTCTCAGGTGGTCGGGGAGGGCATTCCACAGCCGAGGAGCAGCTGAACAGAAGGCCCGGTCCCCCATGGTGCGGAGTTTTGTTTTGGTGGTTTTGAGTGTGTTAGAATTTCCAGAGCGGAGGGAGCGGGTGGAGGCTGGGGGTTCAATGAGTTCCTTCAGATAGGAAGGGGCGTTGCTGTGGGCGTTGCAGCATGACCATATGTTCCATTTAAATGTCTACATTTTAGTAAAACATTGGATGCTCTGAGCCAATAGGATATAGGATTTACTTCATAAACATAAACGATAGTTTTGACATGTAAAATGAGGGGTATCTGGACTGAGCGTCAATTTACATGATATCATTAATATCAATCCATTGTTATACAGCAATAGAGAGTATCATTTTTCCACCTGGACATGCCCCCCTCCCCCCCCCCCCCCTCCCCTCATCTAGACTGAGTGGCAAAATATTGAGCAGAATGGAGCATTGGAGTTTGGAAGAGCTGGTTGGAAATCACTCAATGTTTAAAACTTGTTTGTTTCTAAATCGCACATAATGCAGGAGGCAGCGGGACGTTGCGTTATTGAGCTGAAATGTTGGTGAGTTTAACACTGTTTAATTCAGCAGATCAGATCAGATGTTTGAATATATGGGCTGTCAAGGCCAGAAAGAAGTTTTTGCCATTCAGTAGGCGTTCCCACATACCGGGTACGATGATGTCATGCGCATCACACCTGCAGCTAGTTTTGGTGATTGCAGTCTGAGAACAGCTGTTATCTCGCAATCCCTCCAAGACTAGCTATTTCAACTTTCTAGGGCAAAATAAAAAGTTTACAGTAGGAGCAGACAGAGATTATTCACGTTAAGATGGCTCACCTTAATTGTAAAGATGGATTGATCACCAAAACACCTCATGACTCCATGCAAGATGGTCACAGTGTGCAGATGCAAGATGTTTTTGGGTATGGATGAACCTGGTGCAATAATCTCCAAAATACACATCTTAAAGTTTGCATTGGACAATTAATGGGATTACTTTTCACCCTATTTTCAGGAGTCCTGGAGCTATGGCGTCTGCCCTCAGGTCGGTGGGCAGATCCCTGCTGCACATGGATTCTGTGCCTGGACTGGATGAGAGGGAGACTGAAATATCTTCATCCACATTTAATGGGGAAGGAACCGAAGAAGGGTACAGAGTACAGACACAAGTTAGTAAGTTCCTGGCTTGGCAGGAGAAATGCTTGAATGAGTTGCTCATGTTGCCTTTCTGTTCCCACAACACAGGGCTGGAGATTCACCCGATGAAGAAGACCAAAGTGAGGAGGATGTGCCACCTGCATTATTTCAATCAAAGTACATTGACATGTGTAAGTTGGCTTAACCACCTATTTCATGGTTTGTCGTGGTATTAGCAAAAATAGCAGATGTACAAGCTCATTTGTTGCCTTGTGAGATCTGCAATTTTTGCAAATATTTTAAAACGTTCAGCCTACAGTATGACATGCCAAAAATATGCCAAGTCGTTTGTTGTCTCCACCAGGCCGAAGGCATGGGGAGAGAGTATGTTTTGCACTCCGTCCGTGTGTGTGTGTGTCCTTCCGTCCGTCCTTCTGTCCGTCCGTTATCAGCTAATCTCCGGCACCGTTGGCCCGATCAATGCCAAACTTTGCACACACACTCCCTGGATGCCAACGATGAACCTCTGCCCCACATTTTCCAGAACGGCCTGTTATAGCGCCACCATGAGGCAGCTTTTCACATTGTTTACCTAAAACTGCACCGATCTGCGTGATACGTTGCATGCACACTCCCTAGAGGCCAAGGACAAACCTTTGACCTGCATTTTCTGCATCTGCCTTTTATAGCGCCACCAGGAGGCCGACTTTTGTAAAACACATTTTTTGATATTACTCCTCCAGATTCTGTCCAAAAATCTCACAAATCGTTACACAGTATCTCTATGGTCATGTGCTCAAGTCGGATCTGTCCGATATTTCATATTCCATCCTAATTGGCTATAATTGGCTTTCACAGTTTGCAAGATTGCCCCGTTTTGAACAAAAGCCTCAAATCATGAACGCAGCATGCAATTTACGTGAAATCTTTCACACATTTTCTTACTAGGCTGAGGAATATATCCCACCCTTTTCACATTGGCCTGTTATAGCGCCACCAACAGGTTGATTTTTGCAAAACACATTTTTGGAACAAACTGCTTAAACATGTTTATATTAATCCTAAACATTTTGCCAAACATCTCACACAGTCCTATCCTCCTGGTGGAGACCTGTGCCCAGAAGGGCACTTTTTCTAGTTTTGTAATGTTTCTGATGAGCCCACTGGTGGTGACCTTGTTTTCTGTCTGCCTTCTGCAGTCCCACTGTATCAAGACTATCTGCCATCTCTCAATGCTGCCCTCCAGCGGGCGAGGAAGGGTGCTCTCAATGACCTAGTGACCTGCCAGTTCCTACCGAGTCTGCAATCCCCTCTTAGCTCTCACAGCCCTACTACTGAGTTCTCCAGCCCTACTACTGAGTTCTCCAGCCCTACTACTTCATGTTCTTCCACACCATCACCTCAACCTGTCAGGGTGAACCCATCATGTACCCTGTGGCAAGACCTGCCCGAGGTGAAGGAGAGTGGTCTCCTCAACACGCTGACCACTAGAGAGTTGCGGCTTCAAGAGGTATGTAGTCGGCACCATCCGAGATTATTATAACTCGCATACCGGTATGTGTGTAGAGGCAAATGAAAACAAGTAGCCTAAATATGCCACATTATTATGTGACAACAATAATAAATAATACAAATGATAACATTAATAATGATACATGATTGATTAGGCCCCATTGATTCTATTTAAACTTCTGGAGCACTCTGCTGGAGCTGTTGCCCCTGCGACCCGACTCAGGATAAGCGGTTGAAGATGGATGGATGGTTACAGTAAGAATTCATAAAATGAATGACTTAAACCCCTCTTGTGATCTGAAGGCCAGGTTTGAGCTGATTGGATCCGAGGCGTCCTACTTGAGGAGTCTTGGGATAGCTGTCAATCATTTCTTTGCATCAAAGAAACTGAGAAAGAGCTTGTCGAAAAGAAAGCAGCACATTCTTTTCTCCAATCTCCGTCACGTGATGAAGGCCAGCGAGAGGTACAGTAACATTCATGTTAATGGAACTCAATGTACACTATTAGCCAGTCATGGACGATGTACTCACCCCAGGCAGTACTGGAGTCAAAGTATAGATACGCCTGGTCAAATATTACTCCACTGCTTAGTCAACGTTGCTCTTGTCAAATTAATTGTACTTGAATTAAAGTATTGGGAGTAATCGCTTTTAAAGATGCTTTACACATGCTTTTAGAAATGCTAAGTACAAATTACAAGGTACATTTTCTTTCTTTGTCAGCTGTATTGCAATTTAGACATTTTGACCTTGGGATGTGATGTGTTGTGAGCTTGTAGTTCAGCTATTTTCACTACATCAAATTTAAATGTGGAGTGACAGTCTCAAATTTCAAAGTGACCACTTCACCCATTTTCGACCAATGTTCATATAATTGGTCCTCACTATTAATGCTCATTATAATATGGTACGATTTCTATCTATTCACTCACTGGCTCAGAGGAGGGCTGTGGATAATTCAGAAACCTGCCTACCAGTGACATCGATGGGGAATCAAAGCTAAGAGAAACTGCAGGCTTTCTATTCCTGGAACGTTGGCATGCTATAATAGAAGCCATTGTTCTCGCATTAATAAACTAAAACATGAAATATTGAATTAAATTACCAAACCTGTCACTGGTAGGTGGGTCTCTGAACTGTCCACAGCCCCTGAGACACAATGAATAGACAAATATAATGAGCATTTGAGGTGAACCAATTATATGAAGATAGGTTGAAAATGGGTGAAGTGGTCCTTTTTAAAATAGTTAATTCATAAGTAAACAAAACACTCAAAATGTACAATTAAAAGAAAGTAAATAAATAATAATAATAAAAACATTAAGTAAAAAAATGTTTTGTTCCTCTCAGCCATTGATATTAATGGAATTGTATTAGAAGAATGCATAATGAGTGACTACTCTGGTGTCTGCAGTTTTCTCATGGAACTGGAAACTCTACTTGGAGCGAATGTGTTGATATCTCATGTCGAAGACATTGTCCTCAACCATTGCTCAACATTCCAGGCTCACTACGTGCCTTATGTGACCAACATGCAATACCAAGAGGCCCTTGTCTGCAGGCTGCTGTAAGTCTGTACTGTACTGTGTATATAGCATATCTCAAACAAATGTGTTCCAAGCCATTCATGTTTATTTTGATATGTTTCAAGGGAAAATAACAGACGTTTTCTGCGCGCAATGAAGAAACTTGAGGGTGACCCTGTGTGTCAGAGACGGGGTCTGAAGTCCTTTCTCATCCTACCGTTCCAGAGAATCACTCGCCTTAAGCTCATCATGCAGGTACAAAACTTCTGATGGCATTTAGAAGCTGTGAAGATTTGCCTCTATTGCATTACATTTGTCACAATGCAAAGAAATATCTGCAAATAGTTTTGACTTGTACTGTCTGTACTACTCGTACTGTGTCAAGTTTCCCCAAGTACAGTACAACACTTGTTTGTGGGTATTTCATAGTTTAGTATCTTCTTCTTTAGTATCACTGACCATACATTATCCCAATAACGTAAAATATTTGACAGTTTCAAAATGCATGTTCATGATCAGTAGTTACACATCCTCATGCAACGTGGTTGTTGCACTGACAACATTTTTCCTCTAATCTTTGGAGTTATGAAGTATCGGATAATATTCTTCCAAGAGAATTCTCTCCATATTCTAGACTGAGCCTTATATTGTACCAGTCCTCATCGGTAATTTGTAGCTTAAATTATGTTTCCCACTTCTCCTTAATATACAGTAGTAGTAGTAGTCATTTATTTACTTGCCTTCAGGCCTTGCTAAA
Organism: Electrona antarctica; assembly: GCF_951216825.1. Classification (NCBI taxonomy): domain Eukaryota; kingdom Metazoa; phylum Chordata; class Actinopteri; order Myctophiformes; family Myctophidae; genus Electrona; species Electrona antarctica. The sequence continues at coordinate 40,904,792 of NC_136790.1, forward strand.
GAGCTGAGATTACTCTGCACTTTTTGTTTTCATAAGCATCAACCAAATCCTAATAAAATCAATCATTTTTTATCCATTTTTAATCTCTCACCTGAAAGTATAGAAAAAACTCCCCAAATCACATTTTGCCCTTACATTTTCAAACATCTGCGTCTTTTCAATTTATAGTTATATAGTTTATAATTTCCAAACAATAGTATATCTATCCTCAGTCAATCGGAAATCCAAACAAAGAACTGACCATCTCTAAATGACCTCCATGGTTGACTCTGCATGCCATCCCCTTGTAGATGTTCCTTATTAACGGGGCAAAAAAGATGGCGAGTAATTTCCAAAATATCCTTTGATTTATTTCCAGATTCTTATGTTACTGTGAATAACATCATATATGGACTTGTGGAAAGGCTGCATTGTTTCAAAAGTCAACTAAACGCCTGTTGGATTCGTTTTCCCCCTGTCATTTCAGAACATCCTAAAACTGACCAAGCCAGACTGTGGTGCCATCTCATCTCTGCAACAGTCCATAGAGGCCATTCATCAGGTAAATGTCAGTAAACATCAGCGGATCTAATCAGTTGAAATGACATGACTTGCACTTCACCTTATCTTCATACAGCTGGTCCTCACAAATGCTCATTATTATGAAAAACAATTTCTGTCTACAAGCTCTTGTGTCCACAGAATTTTGGGGGGGGGGGGGACCATCATGTAAATCCATTTACATGTGGTGTAATCCATTTATATTTTTATACCCAGATAGTGGACAAGTGCAATAAGGGAGTCCAGAGGATGCAAGAGATTGAGCAGCTGGTGCAACTGGAGCTGCGACTGGACTTTGGCACTGTTAAGGTCTCAAATCTGTTATCTTCTTGGCACTGCAAATCTGTTCAAGTCACTGGTGACTTGACATGTAACAGGTTTTACATCACAGCTGTAGACACTAGTAGGGGTGCAACAGACAACCGTAATGGAACGAATCAATGATACAAAAAAATAAATGATGATAATGGCTAATCTATACAAGCTCACAACACATTGTGTCGTGGGGCTATGGGCTATTGCTATGGGATATTTTCACAATTTCAGCACAGCACTAGCCTGGGTTCCAGCCTGATCTGAAATGTCACTTCGCAAATCAAGTGACATTTCAGATCCGCGGAACGCAGAAAATCAGGCTGGAACCCAGGCTAGCACAGCACTGTTGTGCGACACAGTACAAAAAGGTGATTTAGTTGATTATTTTAAAATAAAATGTTTGATATACTGTGTTGATTGCTTCAATATAAGCTTGATTATTTCATCAAAGGTAATTGATGCAATCTATAAAGAAGATAATTGAGTTGCAGCCCTATACACCTGTGTAATTCATAATAGACTGAACAGATGTTGTAAATGAAATGTCTTCCTAGATGTCTTTTTACCTTCAGCTGTGTGTGTGTGTGTGTGTGTGTGTGTGTGTGTGTGTGTGTGTGTGTGTGTGTGTGTGTGTGTGTGTGTGTGTGTGTGTGTGTGTGTGTGTGTGTGTGTGTGTGTGTGTGTGTGTGTGTGTGTGTGTGTGTGTGTGTGTGTGTGTGTGTGTGTGTGTGTGTGTGTCCTTTTCAGTTTATAATATCCCATGTCCCTCTCCATCCAGAAAGTACCTCTGATTGTAAGTGGACGTTTCCTGGTGCACGAGGGTGCCTTGAGACAGCTGACACTGGACGAAAGACCAAGTTCCTTCACAGATGTCTACCTTCACCTGTTCAACGACCTCCTGGTCATCTCTTTGAAAAAGTATTTCACAAACTCAAATCAAATCGCCACCACCATAGCCTCGCTTGTATGTCCAAATCGGTTGGCAGGAAATGGAAAAAAGAACCTGTATTATGCTGGATCCAATGTAGTTATTTAGTCACAAGTGCTTGTTAACTGTGCAACTGTTCATTGGGTCAATATTTATAAAACCCTCAGACATGACCACTTTCAACAAATTCAAAAAAATAGCTGATCTACAAGTAAACAGAAAATTACTTTTCAGGCTGGGATACCAATTTTATCCAGTCAGGAAAGACAACTCACACAGGATACAGAATAAACTAGTGTAATTGTTAGTGATGACACAAAGAAACGAACATACATAATTGGAAGTGGAACAGTATCAAATTGAAGCTGATAAATGGGTACTCCCGTGGGAAAAACTATCCGTTTATTTAAGAGCTGCAGAGACGGGGAGGCCTCTGTTACTGAACAAACACTCTGCTATCAGAATAGTGCTTTAACTTTTTACCAAAACAACTTGTTTTAACCACAAAATATCATTTACCCATACCTTATTAAAAAATGGCAGATATAAAGGCTCACAGCGAGCTTGTACATACTTTTTGAAAAATCTTTAAAGTATGAGAACTACTGATTTAGACTGCCCGACGGTGACAATATCCAAATGGTATTGTGTAAATATGTTGTGCGGTGATGCCACTCTCCTCTGCCACCATCAGGGACCAGCATTTCGTTGTGGTGGATCATGCTGCGTTTCCAACACATGTGCATGTCAAGCAGCTGCAACCCAACGCTCTGGGACCTCTGGGTCTACCATCAGACTCCTTTCTGTTGCATCTATCTCAGAATTGCACCGGACAACCGACTGTCTTGATTCTCGCCACACACACAAGGTGAGAATTTGAATTGGCATCTGAATCATCCATTTTGTTTTACATTCACCACTTCAACCCTAGCATTATTATTCTTCACCAAACATTGCAGATCTGCAAGGCCACAATGTTGTGAGATAAGGGTTTAAGTGTTACCCCTGGTGTTCAAAATTTGTCAAATGTTTTAAAAAAAAATTCAGCGAAAATAGCAAAGCTCACAAGGTGTCATGATGCGTTGAGCTTGTAAATCGACTATTGTCAAACAAAGTATATACCGTAGTGACATATCTGTAACAGCCTGTGGTACATTAGAAAATATCTGTAATAAAGACCTATTCTATGTGCTGAATAAAATAATCTTATTATTTTCTTCTATATCAGGTCAGATAAAGAGGTGTGGATGAAGGTACTGATGTGAGGTGGGATAATTGAGACGGAATGCATCAGTTGGATGATGCATCAGTTGGATATACTTTTTGTTCTCTTGTACTTGTACTTGTTTTTATATCATATTAGATTAGAAGACATTTTGAAGACACTAACACAAACTTAATGTTCACTTTGTACCCTTTTTTATTTTTATTCTTCACTCTGTACCCTGAAATGCATAATCACTAGAATCAGTGCACTTTTCTCATGTTTTAGAACACATCTCCACATTTGCATGAACCCACAAATATGATCACGAGTGGATAACATCACAAATCTGATTATCGTCACCATTTGTATATAACAATAAGGGGAGAGGATGCAATCCATTTGTTTATTTATAAATGAATAAAGTTTTAACACTTGTTTGGCTTTCTTTGTTTTTTGAACGGTGCACACATCTCCTTTAAATAGCTGTGTCCGTCCCTGTGTCCATCTGTCCGTATGTGTGTCCGTTTATTACAAAACCCATTCAGTTTAAGAAATGTGCCTTATCTCTACCATCATGAAATTAAATGATTACTATATTTACCCAGGGTATCTGGGCTAAGCTCAAGAACTTGTTTCCAGCCAGGCCCTGCTCATAGAACATTTCATCGTAGTGGTTCAGTGCCTTGTTCAAGGGCACTTCAACGGTGGTAATTTTAACGTGTCGGACCGCTGATTCGAACTGGCGACCTTCCGGTATCAAGATCGCTCCGCAATCCGTTCGGCCACCGCTGTCATACGCCATCAATGGCATGATGGTCATTTCAAATGAGGGTCTCGGCAGGGTGTGTTTCTGACCTGGCTGCTATACAGTCCTGGTGCCACAGGTGTGCAGCCAAGCAGTTGAGGAGTGGAGCGACGTCATCAAGTCCGTCGCTGACTTCACCCCCGATTCTGTGCACCGGTATGTGCCACTCCTCCTGGAACCTGCACACCTCCCGCTCTGTCACATCGGTGTGCATGAACAGGTCAAATCTGAACATGATGTCAAGAAGATTTAACAATCTGCAATGCCTCTGCATGAACAGATAGTGACACAATGGTTGGGGTTAATGTGCAATTTGCCTGCTTGTACAGTACAGTAGTTTGTGTATAAAATGTATTGCATCTTTTGTAGTACAAAAGATGCAATACATTTGCACAGTGTACAACATTTGTACACTGCCCATGTTAAGGTGACAAGACTATTTTGTATTTGATATTCTATTCAGGGGACACGGATCAATATCTGCTGCAACTTTTTCTTTTTAAAATGGAAATTGAAATTAGGTTTCATATAATGTATAATATGCTATGTAACAATGTCAAGCTCACACACACAGTGGAAACGGAAGACCACTAAAGGATACTTGGTGCCAACCACCAGTTTCACTATGTTGTCGGACGGGCCAGACCACTTGGAGATCTGGGTTGAAAGGTCATCGAATGAGGTCCTGTCTGTGAAGGAGAACAGGAAGAGGACGGCATCCACTTGCTCCTTGCATGACTGAAAATATAAAACGCCCCAGTGGTGTAAAGTAAGTACATTTACTTACAACTACTGTACAATTTTGAGGTACCTTTTTTACTTTGCTCGAGTATTTCCAATTTTAAGAACTTTTACTTCTACTCCACTACATCTGAGGCAAATATTATACATTTATTCCTCTACAATTATTCAAAAACTTTAGTTACTAGCTACTTTGGATTATTGTTACAAAACATACATTGACCCCTTCATCCCTATACATTTTGGCCAGTCTACTATTTTCAAAAGATGTTTTAGATCTCAAAACTTGTGAAATGAGACATTCTGCCATTCTGCATAATGAGTCATATTTGGTATTTAAGTATATTTTGATACCAATACGATGAGTCATATTTGGTATTTAAGTATATTTTGATACCAATACCTTTGTACTTTTACTCAAGTCAATTTTTTTATTCTGAACTTTTACTTGTACCCGAGTACTTCTACATTGCAGTATCGAAGTTAAATGTGAGTAATTTTTCCACCACTGTAAAACGCCAAAGATAAGGGTATCTTCCCATCACAGTCAGAACTGCAGCCTCACTCCCAATCTTCCGCCGTAGTCTGAAAACCCACCTCTTCAGACTCCACCATGGCCCGTAGCACTTGCCCTAGCCTAGCCCCTTAGATAGCACATTATGTAGACTTAGATAGTATTTTAAACAGACTTATAGCTTGTTACGTAGACAGCTCTAGAATTGCACTTTATGTAGTCATAGCACTTTATAGTACACATGTATAATATATTATATAGTATAGTATGTATAGTTTACATAGATACTCCACTGTTACGTTCTTAGTCTACGCATGATTCATGATAACTACTTTTTATATATGTGATGTATGCCATGCTTTTGTTATTGCTTAATGTAAGTCGCTCTGGATTAAGAGCGTCTGCTAAATGCCTAAATTGTAAATTGGTATCGATGGACTACTACGGCTATTGTGTTTATATCCCCCCCCCAGACTTAACCACTTTTAACCTGATGTCCCTATTTTGCCAACCTTTAGGGGAAAAATCACACCCGTGTGAACTGAGTGGTGCAAATCCCCTCCCTCTCTCTCACATTAGCAGGCAACATGCAGCACTATCTCTCTCTCCGTTTCTGGCACAACAGTGCCACTTTTGGTACTCATTGGTACTGGTCACACACATAGTCACACACAAACACACATAGTTGAACACGGACATTGCTAGTTGAACACGGACATTGCTAGTTGAACACGGACATTGCTGTTCGGTGGAGTGGTTGCACCACTCAAAAAAATGGCTAATTAGCCGACTATCCTATTGTGTTTCATGCGTACCGGAAGCAAGTGGTCAAATCTACGCAAGGCGTTCTCGCCACAGTCCCACAGCTGCATGCGGAAGAAGAGCACTCTGCCGCTGTCTCTGAGCTTCACTGGCCAGTACACCACTGTCGTCTCAATACCTGCAAGTACAGAACATACACCACCGTCGTCTCAATACCTGCAAGTACAGCAAATACTGAGCTTCACTGGCCAGTACACCACTGTCGTCTCAACACCTGCAAGTACAGCATATACTGAGCTTCACTGGCCAGTACACCACCGTCGTCTCAATACCTGCAAGTACAGCAAATACTGAGCTTCACTGGCCAGTACACCACCGTCGTCTCAATACCTGCAAGTACAGCAAATACTGAGCTTCACTGGCCAGTACACCACCGTCGTCTCAATACCTGCAAGTACAGCAAATACTGAGCTTCACTGGCCAGTACACCACCGTCGTCTCAATACCTGCAAGTACAGCATATACTGAGCTTCACTGGCCAGTACACCACCGTCGTCTCAACACCTGCAAGTACAGCATATACTGAGCTTCACTGGCCAGAACACCACCGTCGTCTCAATACCTGCAAGTACAGCACATTCACTGGCCAGTACACCACTGTCGTCTCAATACCTGCAAGTACAGCATATACTGAGCTTCACTGGCCAGTACACCACTGTCGTCTCAACACCTGCAAGTACAGCAAATTACTGGCCAGTACACCACCGTCGTCTCAACACCTGCAAGTACAGCATATACTGAGCTTCACTGGCCAGTACACCACCGTCGTCTCAATACCTGCAAGTACAGCACATTCACTGGCCAGTACACCACTGTCGTCTCAATACCTGCAAGTACAGCAAATTCAATAGTCGGTATACAGTTGGGTGCCACCGATATTGTCCCTTATCATTTGACCCATTTAGGCCTGACCTCAACATTTAAAAAAATCCTTCTAAATCCTCCAGTTTTCTGAAATAAATATTTTCACGATTTTTCTAAAATAGCAGACCTACAAGCTCGTAGCGCGCCACTCGGTGGCGCGCTATGAGCTTGTAGATCTGCTATTTTTCAATAGCTAAATTATAACAAGTTTAAAACACAAAGGGGTTCCCGCCCAAAATGGGTTAACTGTCCTTTTGCGCAGATCACGCAAACCTCAGCAAAAAGAAAAGGACAATATCGATGGCCTCCAACTGTAACTCCTGTTAAAACAGGCCTATGATGGAGTACAGTAATGATCAGTATTGAATTCATAGTATACATTTTATGTGATTGGTAGGACAGCAGTCTGAGACGTTGACAACCCCCAAGAATGTAATTCGAGACCAAGATGAACTTCAGGAGGGTGGGGCGATCAGGACAAAAATATTTTGATACAAAATAAGGCTTAAGGGAGAAAAGACAACAGTTATGCGATAGTACCACATGTAAAATCTAGTTATCGATGTAATTTATATTGCCTGGACCGAATTGTCAACATGAATAATAGAAAAAGTTGCTTATATGACCTCAGCATGCCATATGACATCAGAGGCAGTGTGTTTAGACCTACCAGTTGTTTCATAATGTAAGCTAGGAATATGCATTCCTGCCAGACGGGCTGCAAGTGCAGTCTTCCCCACTCCAGCCTTCCCAGAGATAAATATCTTATAAGGAACTGTGTCCACGGCAACATGAGGAGGCATCACTGGAGACTCCAACAAACCTGCAAAACAAATATGTAGTTACAGTATATTTTTGAATACATATTTGTCAGGGTTAATCAGAGTAAACCTGCAGCAAGTCATGTCATTGTCATTTTAGTAAATATGGCTACATATGAAACACAAATACATAAATCATGGAAATAAAAATGTTTATTCTATATGCATTTCATGTCAATCAAGGAAACAGCTATACAGCTCTAAAGCATGTAGACAAGTGTACCTTTTACCTTACTAGTACTACACACACTGGGTGGTAGAGGGATTCACTCTGCACAAAATATTTATGGGACTACAGAGAAATTGTATAAAGTCGAACTGCCCCTGGCCTGAATTCCTCATGGTATTGTACTTAAGGAGTAGGCCTACCTCCCAATCCCAACAATTACCCATAATTCTTCTGGTTACTTTGGCGAATGCCTTTAAAACGGTCTGTGAAGTCAAACAGGTTGTCATAATTGTTGTTGTGCTGACTATAATTACTGTAACAATGGCTCTGGACGACGACGTGCATTTCACTTTATGTCCAATAGGCGGCGGTGCTGCATCAGTCACACACACACACACAATAAAAACACTCGACAACACAACAATAATCATCATACCAAATCTTCGCCGCCTTTTCTTGTGCAGGATTCTGTTGAAGAAGTCCTTACTCTCTGCACAACGGTGCCAGTCAGCGACTACAATGGACCCGGGATGCAGGATTTGTGCCATGAATGATCGCTGCTGTCGCACAAATTAGGCTACTTGTAGCGTCAAATCTGCACCACGCGACAGCGTCGCTGGCCGACATGAACCACATGAACAGACTTTACCTTCCTTGACCCTTTCCTAAGGTAGCTTTAGGAAACCAAAGCTGTGGTAGGTTACTACTTACTACTAGGTAAACACAATTTCGCCCCTAAAGTGCATTCTAAAGTGCATAATAGTTGATTATTCCCCGCTAGTCATTCTTTCAAGAAAAGAATGGTGGTAGATCATTTTAAAAGGTTATTTCTTTGGAAACAAACTCTAGATACCCGCAAAGCTCAGTAAACTAAACCAGCAGCATCCCCTTGACAACCGACCAGCTTCAAGCGTCACTTCCGCACGTTGTTGCATGCTGCTGTTGTAGCTCCAGTGAGACGCTAGAGGCCGCTAAACACCCAACTGTTCAGTGTGTTCACAGTGTATTCACTGTGGTAATTTGTCTGGTAGTGAAGGTTTTCATTGCTTAAAGGACCACTTCACCACTTTTCAACCTATCTTTATATAATAGGTCCTCAATAATAATCATGATAAAATGGCACCATGTTTTTCTGGCCCTCCTCTGTGTCTCATAGGAGGGCTGCGGGCAGTTCAGAAACCTGTCCACCAGTGACATCATCGATGGGGAATCCAAGCTAATAGAAACTGCAGGCTTTCTAGCCCTGAAATGTTGCAATGCGAAAATGGAAGCATCGTTCTCACGATAATAAAAATCTAAACATTTTTTTAAAAGAATCTTGTTTTAAAAAACAATCTGCCTAATGATGATGTCACTGGTGGATGGGTTTCTGAACTGCCCACAGCCCTCCTATGAGACACAGACGAGTAGAAAACAATTTAAATATACCGTATATTTCTGCTACCCCCATCTATCATTTTTATTGTTGCACATGATTTGGTTTGCATGTCACTCAAGAATGTCTTTACTGTGTAATAACATTTTTATTGGATACAGGATTTGGAACGCATGTCAAGAATGTCTTTACTGTGTAAGATAGAGACAGTGAAACTGTCATCAAAACACCCACATTGAGGACCATTGGCTTAGGAAATGGGCATCAATCAAATAAATAATGCAAAGACGGATCTTAATTTTTCTTTCTTTATTGAAACATTTTCATGCAGAGAGAGAAAGTTAGAGAAATCACTATGATAACCTGCGAGCTTCGACTTTCAGCACTCCATTGCTCTCCAAGGATGAAGTCACCGACATGGGATCCACAGCCACAGGAAACTTGCATTTATGGGCAAATTTATTTATGACTGAGCCATCAACTCCCACCTGAGAACAAATGTAAGTATTTAACCCTCTCAGACAGTAACATATTAAAGAGTAACCCTTGATTTATACTTGTAAGTTGGTTGTGTGTTTGGTGTTATTCACTGAAAATGTCAGATCCACAAGCACACAACCAGTAGTGTTTACAAACTACTGTACTCACCTTCTCTGCATTGACCTCTATCAAGTTGTTGGAAGATGTGATGATGACATCCTCTGGAGAGAATTCACTCACATCAACACTGAACTGGAATAGGTCTCCTACGGTCTGGATCTTCCCCATGGGATATAAATGACCTGAAACATTTTTGTTTCAAACATTTTTGTTTCAGAAAATAAGACCACGTTCATTAGACAAACTAGTCGCCTTCCCTTTGTTTCTCTACACAACTGACCTGGAAACTTGTGTTCTCTAGCACTTTGCCAACGTGGTCCAGCATCTTCAGTGGAACGTCCTTTCTCCATGCCGTCCTCAATACACAGCAATAGGTAGTTGTCAATATCTATAGTTAAATATGTTATTCAAATAATTATAACCCCCCTGTATTCTCTACACTCTCTCTCCAACTGTCATTATGCATGCACGGACTGGTCTGTTATACTGGGTGCATAGAAACTTTAGTGTGTGTGTGTGAGAAGGTGTGGCGACGTCTGTATGATGAGGTGCATGCTAAAATTATCATAGCTGTGTGCCTCGTTGAACTTATTGGTTTTTAAGTCAGTGGTTCTCAAAATGGGTTCCGGGGACCGCCAGAGGTCCTTAAGTTGGGAGTTGGGTTCCAGGGGGTCCACAGACAAACGATTGATAGTTGTGAACCAAATCGACACTTACAGGTCTGTAACTTGTACAGAGAGAGTACAAATTGAACCAATTTGGTTCCACTTAATGTACAAACATTTTGGGCCCCCAAATTAAGGGATTTGGCCACAGACGGACCCCTCTATAAAATAGTTTCTGCCAAGAACGCCCATGTGATTTGTGCTAAGATTTTTAAAGATTTAAAATGTTCTTTCATAAATTGTGGGTCCCTGGCATATCTTTTGAAATGGGGTCGAGATAGGCCTAGACATGGCCCTGTATCTTTCAACATGTTTTTAAAGACATCATTTGTCATTGTATATCCTTCATAAAGGTCAAACTATTGGCACAACTGATCTACAATGAGTTAGTATGCCCTGTGGTGGAATAAGTGCTCAGATCTTTAATTCAAGTAAAAATGGCTATACCACTGTGTAAAAAAAATAAATAATAATATATACTTAAAGTAGCAAAAGTAAATGTAGTCATTATGCTGAATGTTCATTTCAGAATAGTATATCAAATTATAAAATAAGGCTATAATCATTGATCGTTAATGTGTTCCTTGCTTTAATATTTGTAAATGTGGAGTTCATTTTAATGACTTGCTGGGTAGCTTAATCTGTATAGATACATTTCATATTGGTGGATTTATAATCTTTTATTTCATAATCAGAATCTCTGACATGTATTATAGCCTAGTGGAATAGAATTACAATATAAAGTAGCGTGAAATGGAAATACTCAAGAAAAGTACAAGTACTATGGTAAATTGTACTTAAATGACAGTGCTTTAGTTATCCTAGTTACATTCCACCACTGACTATGCCTAATTTATCCTCTGTCTGTCAATGGCGTAGTAGAGCAGTGCTTCTCAAACCTTTTCATTTAAAATGTTGAAGGACCGCCAGTTTCGTACACATTGGGTCCATAGATCCCTACCATAAATGAGGGTATGGAACACACTCAGAGTTACACACCCCCATGCCCCCTGGAACCCCCCCATGGACCCCCATGGTCACCCTGGGGGTCCCTGGATCCCACTTTGAGGAACAACTGGCGTAGAACACCCAACAATGACTTGTAGATCTGCTATTTTCTGGGAGTGTAGGGCGGAATGTAGCATGCTCTGGTGAGTCAAATATAATGACGCACAGTCTCATGGAGGTGGGACATTACATCTGACCATGGAAGAGTCACCCAGGTTGGTCAACTCCAGCTGGGGAACAGATGTACCGGAAAGACCCATTATTTGTCACTATTTACAACGGAGCATAAATTACTCAGACTGCGTCAATGTTAGTTGATCATTGACAGTGGTGGACAAAGTATATACCTCAAGTAAATGCAAGGTACAAATTACGAACTACATTTTATGAAGTGTTCAGAAATGTTGCTAATAAATATTATAGGGCTTAAGTGGTTAATTCAGAATATATTTTTTGTAAGTTTGGGTCCCTTCTTAGAAATGTAGTGAATTAAAAAGTAAAATATGTAGCTGAGTGAAAGTCATCAGCTTGCAATACAAGGGAAAAAAAATAGCTGCAAGCAGCGGTAAGACAGGGTCAAGCCATACAAGTAATAAAACAAAGAAAAAAGATAAGCTTTTTAAAAGAAAAATAAGTTCTTCGTCAATTGTCTTCTAATTTGTAGCGAAATACTATAGCTAGGCCTACTTGATACTCGATACAATGAAAATTAGTAGTTACTATTATTTTATTATTAGGACTAACTAGTAATGTTATTTAGAGCAGTGACGTCATACTCTTCCAAATTTGGTTGGAGACTGGAGATGACGTCACTTTTGTTTGTTGTTTTGTCACGCCCACAAATCAACAGGGTCAGATTTTGGACCCAATCAGGGTCCATGTTCCGGGCTCATGTCGTTCACTGATTGGAACAGTACTCGGTACTCAAGTATATGTATTTAGTTACTGTCCAACTCTGACCATTGAATACAAACTCTGTGACAACTTAAGGCAACACTGATTTTATTCAAAAAATAAAATACAACTCCTTGAAAACATGTGCCGGATCAGTGTTATTTCTCATTTAACAAAATGACATAAATATAAAATAAAATAAATATTAAATAATAACAATAATGACAATGACAGGATGTAAGACAGGATGTAATGTAAACAAGCCGTATACAACAAAACAACCTCTGGAAAATGCATTAGCAGATGAGGTCAACAACACAACAGACAAAACTAAAAAAATATTAAAGAGAGTATAGATCTGATCCTTTGCCCTGAGCATAAAAAATACAGACTTAAAAGTGACTTTCATTTATCAAAAGAGTGTACAAAAATCCACACATTTCAAGAGTCCGGAAAACACAGGCAGAAAAAGTGAGTGCTTGAAGAAGTCATCCTTATTCCCGGAGGACATTAAATATATATTTCTTTTAAGACTTCCTGTTTCTGTCATAAATACAAAGCCAAGCAGCCTGACAGATTTTACTCATACTTTTTTAAGGCTTCTGTTTCCTGTGTTACAAGATCTCTTATGTTCAATAGTATAAAACTTTTTTTCTTTTCTCTCTCTATTTATTTATTTTACAAACTAATAAAAATATCTCTCTTGTGTCTGTTGTCATAAAGTACTTTCATTCAATTCATTTCAGCGCAAGTTTGTTCTGCGTAAGCCTGGAGGGTCCTCTTCAGTCATGCCACACGTTGCCAAATAAAGGCAGTATACAGTTCAGTGGCAGTTTAAACCCCCCACTGGTTTCAGTCCGCTCGTCCGCTGAGTCAGTGAAATGGCATGGTCCGTCAGTGCATTCTGGGCGGGTGGAATGCTTTAAGTCACACTGCAAACACACTGAGCGAGCTGCTCTCGTCTTTCAGGCCCAGGATGCTGTAGGCTATTCTCTTCATATGACCTGGCAACCGCACACCGACATTCCTGATATCCCTGAGAAGAAAACAAGAGTTCAACATTAACTACTTGAACCCTAGTGTCTCATTTTCTGTGCATGTCATCATAGGCCAGGTGTGTCAAACTCATTTTGGGGTGCGGGCCACATTGGTCAAAAGGTGACTTGATGACATAGCCGAACATTTGGCTATTTTCGGTGAAGAGGGTTTGGTGTGGGGCAAGAAAAGGAGGGGCCAAGTTTAGAGCCCTGTTGGACTCCAGTAAACAAGGTGTATATATAGGGTTTAAGAGGTTAAAGGGGCTGTAAGTGATATGTATTTGGTCACATAAGTGTTAAAGTGATGATAAATAGGTCTATATTCCCATATCTCTAGTGGTTTAGTAAACGGAAAATACATTGTGAGGCCAGGATACCAATTTAATACGATCAGGAAAGAGAACTCATCCAGAAATATAAGTGACATTGGAAGTGTTGAAACAAATACATTACAACAGGATTTCACATATAAAACACACATATAAAAGTGAAGCTGATAAATTATCATTCTGGGGTTCTCTCTCCTGACACAAATTGGTGTCCGTACCTGAAAATATACTTCCTGTTTACTGAAGAGTGGGAGCAATGAGGATGGACAACCCTGTTACTGAACAAAGACTATACAGCAATGATTACTTGCAGAATAGAGAGCTTTAACGTTTTAACAAACCTTTATTTTGAAACAAATACATATTACTTTCACCCATTTTAAACCTGAACATGGGATATACTGAACTTGGACTATATTTAGCCAAAGGAGAAATGGCAATTGTGCTAGAGAGGGAAGGGCAGTGGGGATTGAGAATGATAAGAATGACTTGGGCCTGAGGATAAGGAGTGATGTAATCCCACAGAAACACCGGATAACAAATGTTTAGCTGAGACCTCAATGCTTTCTCTGTCTTACCCAAAGAAACTGGCAGTGAGCCAAATGAGTTAGCCCTGTGCGGTGCGGTGGCATCTGTGCCAGGACATGTGTGGTGGACTTACTCATGCCTCATGGCCAGCACCTGCTCCATGGTTGTAATTCCTGCACGGGCGAAGCTCTCGGTATACTGGCTCATCTTGATGGACTCCAGCCACTCCGGCACCGACCGGAACATGGTGCCGTCGCAGCCACTGGTGCTCGGCAGTCGGATGGAAATGCTGCGGGGGACGGCAGATGTTCAGATCGGTCAGTATTCACATTCACATAATTGTTCTCAAAGTTGGGTCCGGGGGCGGGACCCCCAGGGGTCTTTAAGGAAGTCTCCAGCAAAATTAGTAAAGCATCAAAATGAGTTTAACCACTATCACCGATGACTGTATACATTGGCAATTAGAAAATAGCCAGTCTACAAGGTTGTAGATATTTAAAAAATATATTTGTGCTTCAGGACTGATGGTTGAGCGTCTAGAGTAATCAGGATCATATCCAATAATTTGGGGGTCTTTAAGAACCGAGAACAAATTGCACAATTAGGGTTTCAACAAAGTTATTTTTTAACACCTTCTGTTCGACGTACCGTGGATCAAAGTCTGCGATGGTTTTCAAAGACTCAGGACTTTGCAGCAGTTTGTCCAGAATGTTGACGATGTCCGGAAAGCGTGGTCGTTTGGAGCGGTCGTGCAGCCAGCACTGGAGCATCAACTGGTAGAGAGCCGACGGACAGTCCATCGGAGCTGGCAGCCTGAAGGCCTCGTTGATGGCCTTCATAACCTGAGAAAGGGAACAATGGTATGGTTGAAGGCTGTGCTTCCAGGCATGTTTATGTAACGGCACTAGCCTTAAAACAGGTTTAAACAGGTAAAAAACGATGAATGAGCTATTTAAGACTGTGTTGACATGTAATGTTTTATTGGAGGGCGATGATGGGAAGTCGAGTGAATATAACACCCATGGCAATTCTCAAACGCTAGAGAAATGGCATATTGGAGGCCTTTTTGTTGATCTAAACTTAAAGTCAACACTGTTTTCTTGTCTTGCCAGATGAGGAGTTGCAGGGGTTTGACAGGTGAAACATACCTCATGGTTACTCATATCCCAGTAGGGCCGTTCACCAAAGGCCATGACCTCCCACATGACAATGCCGAAGCTCCACACATCACTGGCCGACGTGAATTTTCTGTACGCTATAGCCTCCGGGGCAGTCCAGCGGATTGGGATTTTCCCTCCCTGACAAGGTAGAAACAAAAACAAATCATATTTAATGGGGAAAGGGAGTGGAAATACAAGGCGCTGAAAGAGCAACAGTTTTAAATTGGACGCTTGAGGCTGATCATGCTTTTAACAGTCTGCAATTTTCCACATAACCCAAGGGTTGATTTAAAGGACCATTCCAGTCTAATTTAGACGTCTTGCTAATTTAGATTTCTTGCCATTAGCAGAGATTGCCCTCGTCTTCAACAAATTTTGAGTACATACAGTAAGTGCAGTGTATACTTTAGGTAGCTCTCAGCTTACTTATTTAAACGTAATTCACTGCCATTCATGTTGAAACGTTGTGGAGCTTTTACAGATGCTATAGTTATAGGTAGTTCACCCTTTTGAAATCCTCTATTCTGTTTATTTTTTCTAAAATTACTGTAGTACAAGTCATTCAAATTCGGCTCACTGACAGCAATACACCTGGAAAAATAATCTGTCTCAAAAGCTAACGTCGACACACTTTTTCCATTATACCTTTTGTAATGTTTAGATAAAATGTATTCAAACAATTAAAAAAATAAATAAAGCAATTTAGTCAAAGTTTATTTAAATTATATGGCTGATGTTGACAATGTACAATGAACGCCGATATGGTCCTTTAAACTTCAGTGCCTCTTTTATGGTTCTGACATGTGGCTGTGAGACTTACTCTGGTGGTGTATGTGCCCTCAGGTTCGTCCTCCAGTACGCGTGACAGTCCAAAATCAGACACTTTACACTCCAGGCTGCCGTTGACCAGAACGTTCCGTGCAGCCAGATCTCGGTGGACGTAGTTCATAGTAGAGAGGTACTTCATACCAGCTGCTATTCCACGCAGCATACCCACTAGCTGATAGGATGGAATCTCCCCGTCATGGTCCTAGAGGAAATACCGGTAAGCATATTAGCATAAGTGTCTTAGATTTTAGTTTTTACATTGGATCATTTGCATGAATCATTGATTAAACTTCTATTGTTGCAAAAACAAAAAGCTATTGCAATATCTATGATAAATAAACCCACTCATAGCACAGCAATGACAATTCAGTAACAGCATCGGAGACTAAAAGAAGACAAAAATCCAACAATTCAACCTTAAAAACCCTAAAACAAGTGCACTTACCCTTAGATATATGTCAAGAGCTCCGTTTTCCATGTACTCTGACACGATCATGGCATGCTTGACTGTAAAAACAAATCAAACAAAAAAATTAGTGAGTGAAAGTGTATTCATTTTAATACATTTTGATAACAGATGTAGTAGTGTTGTGTTTCATTAAGAACTTACATTTGGTGACGACTCCCTCTAGACGGATGATGTTGGGGTGCGAGAACTGACCCATAATGCTCGCCTCGCTCAAAAAGTCCTGTCTCTGTTTCTCTGTGTAGCCGGGCTTCAGTGTTTTGATGGCTACAGTCGTCTCTCCTTTTCGCCCCGGAGCCTTCATCACCCCCTTGAATACTTCGCCAAACTCTCCTGTGGGGCAGCCAGAAAGCAGAGGAAAATTAGAAACAATGCCAGGATATCATATCATGTCAATATCAATCTAAAGCAAGCACACATTAAAAACCACTTACGCTTAAGAGATGATCTAAAAGCTCACAATGCGTCACAATGTGACGCATTGCGAGCTTGTAGATAAGCTATTTCCATTTTCTTTGACACTTACGGCCAGTTCAGACTACACAAGTTCAGCCCGATTTTCGATGACCTTGAAATGATTTCATGGTGATCATCGTGAAAGGTTGTGTAGTCTGACTCCGGCTTCACTGACGCCTATAACGACATGCCCCAAAGGACACGGCATGTTGACAGTGCTTTACGAAACATTTAATTCAGTCATACCTGCACCGATGACTTTTTGTTTGGTTATGGCACCGGGCGGAATCTCTGTGGCAAATTTAAGGATGGCAATGTTGGGATCCTCGTACATGTGTGGGTCGACATAAGTCTTGAGAGGCTTCAGTTGATCTAAGGAGGGAACGGTGATCAGAGAATTAGTCATGATATTAAGGCTGGTCTCAACAAGTTTGAGTCAATCTAAATAGTAGTTTGAATCATATCCTGTCTAGTCTACTGCGTTGCGTACCTGCGAAGTAGGGATCTTCAGGCCCTCCTCTTCTGCCATGAGAAATCAGTCTCCTGAGGAGGAAAACACATATAATCAGTCACTATAGAGCTAAATAACACCAAGATTGTAATGGCAGGTCAGTCAAAGAACAGGGCTGCTTTCAGGCTATTACAGATAAACCCTCCATCAGACATCACAGCACAGTGTCCTTAATTTGATTACACTTGTGGCATATAATCACAGAGTGGGCAGGTTTGCAGACTACGTTTAAGGCCATCACATAAACCAAAGAGGAGGGACACGAGGAGTGTTGTTACTAACCGTTTGCGCAGCAGCAGGAAAGCCACTACGACGACCAGCATGACTGCCCCTCCTACCACCGCCCCCATAACCACTATGGAATTGTTCCCCATCAGAGACTCCGCTGTAGAAAGAAAAACAGAAAAAGAAAGACAGAAACGTCAGTATACCAAGAACATCGTACCTGGAGATAAACACTCAGATTTTAACTACTTGAGCAATACATATCCCTCTACACCAAACACATAGCTAATCTACAAGCTCACATAATGCGTCACAACACGATGTGAGCTTGTAGATCTGCTACCATCGCCTAATGTTGGTCTATTTTCACCAAATGTTTACCTACAGTAGTATTATGACATGCCCAGAATAGGGACTCCAGGGTTCATGTGATTAAACTGACTACAAAAGTGAAATATTTTCTCTTTCTTCTTACCCATGGGTAAAGTCTGGAACTCATGCTCCAGGCTGTAGCTCCCAGCGATGCCTTCAGCACTCAGCGCCTGGACCCGGAACATGTAGGTGGTGTCAGGGTGGAGGTCACTAATCTGGACTGAACTTTTCTCCAGAACCAGAACGGTGTATGTGGTGACATCTCGCTCAGTGTTTTCGTCCTGAAACAAGAAACAAGGGCACTTTAACTACTTAAAGCCTATATACTTATTTGACCGGAGTCAACCTAGGGGTCTTTCCCCCCAATATACCAAATATATAGCCGATCTACAAGCTCACAGCTGTTGTGAGCTTGTACATCGTCTATTTTTGCAGAATGTTTGCCTATTATGAAATGCCCAGAATAGGGACTCACGGGTTCAAGTAGATAAAATTGTGTGGATTTTTGTCTTTTAAATCTTACTGCTAGCTAGCGAAGAGGGGAGACACGAGGATAAAGAAGAGGAAGATTACCTTTCTGCGGTACATTAGCTCATAGCGGTGGTTGATGTGGGCAGGACTTCTGCGCGACAGTGCCCAAGATAGAGACAGACTTGTGGGGCTGCGCTCATCCAGGCGGATCAACGTCACTTTGGGCGCATCTGATGGTGGGTGGAGGAAGGAAGGCAAAATAATAGTTACTACCTAATAATAGCCCTCGGAAGATCATTTGGAAATGAGAGCCTATGGGATGCACAGGCCCTCCTCCATCAAAGCCTTCCATGGTTTGTGTAATAAGCCCTTGAATTGTAAAACCCATGCTCTATTCCCATCACGAGAGATACTGTAAATAAAGGCTAATTTAAGGGTGTATAAACCCTCATTACAAACTGTACTAACCTGTATAGTGCAGAGCGGTGGTGATGGAAGCAGTGGGCCTCTGTGTGCTGTACCGGGACACGCCGCTGTGTGCTTCCACGGTGAAGGTGTAGTTGAAGTGAGAGTCCAGCTCGCTAGCGATGACCGTGGAGTCCCGCAGGCCGGACGCCTGCGGCTCAAAGCGAACCTTGTCGCCGCAGGGGACGCAGGAGTCCTCGTCGCAGCGCTCACACAGCACACTGTAGGTGAGGTCAGTGCGACCCCCTGTCACCAGCGGACGGCTCCAGGACAGCTGCAGTCTGCCCTCCGCTAGGGTGGCGGAGAACAGGTCACGAGGGGCACTGGGTGGCGCTTTAGGGAGGAAGCGGAGAGCACAGCTGTTAGCGGACGAATGCAGGAGAATCTTGTAAAAGTCACTAATGAGGTGACGGCTTTGGTTGATTAGGCTTGACTTATGGGCTGTCAAGGTAATGAAGATGTGCGAACACGGTTCTCTTACCAGAACAGGCCGACGTAGAAGGGTCCGAGGGGGAGCGGTAGAATCCCTCCTTGCAGGGACAACTGACGGCGCTGGCTGCCGAGGCCTCCGTGTTGTCGGGACAAACTTGACACGACCCGCTCGATATGGAGGACTTGAAGTAGCCCGGTTTGCAAGCTGTATGTGTGAGACAAGAACACAGGTTTGTTAGTTGAAGCGTGGCATGTCAGGACATGCGGCGCACACACAACGCAGGAAGGAATGACTCATTCATCTGTGAAGAATTCAAACTATATCTCAAATATCAGTCCTCTGGGCTTGGCAGGAAACATTTGTTGTGGGAAGTCTATAATCACAGAAGCTTTGTATCAATGGAAATGATATGGGATTTCCCTGGCGATTCGCCTCCACTTGTCCTCTTTGCCTGGAGTCCTATTCTCCTGCCCCGCCGATCGTGTTAACCGGATGACTTTGAAACAGTAAATCTATCAGGCAATCAGCCCTTCCATCCTTAACTCTCAGATGAAATACCCTGGCTTAAAATGTGTTTAAAGAGTGTTTTCGCAAAAGGAAATAGCACCTTGGACACTGGCGCGGAGGTATATTCAAGCGTTTTTGGAAACAGAAACAAACGTTCCATTCCAGGGCGAGGAAGGTTAATGAATGTGTGGATTAGACAGAGACTAGGATGCAAAAACCACAAGTCTGTCTGGGGCCGTGCTTCCTTCCATTCTTCCGTCCTTCCATTCCGCCCACCAGTGGCGAATGACAACATGTGTTGCATGAAGAGTTATAACAGGAAGAACCAGGAAGAGGACCACGATGTTTGCTGGGCTGATGGCGCCCTGCATGCACTTTAATATTTTCTCAGACAGCAGCAACATTGTCTTGAAAAACATAAAACAATACGTCATATTGAAAGATCTAGTCTGGCCTTCCATCTTAACGTCTCCCCGGGGGGAACAGGCTTTCATCTGGCCCCTGTGTGCTGGTGGCTGAATGTCCAACAGAGCTCCGCTAGGTGGTCGGTTACTTAACCACCGTGGCAGCGGGACCTTTGCACTCTGGCTATCTCCACACAATAGAGGGGAGGAGGGAGCAGGTTTGAGTTGGACTAGGATAGAGATGAATTGGCATAGATGGACGTATGGGGGATGGGTAGAGAGACGGCTGAAGCGCCAACAGAAGTTCTCCCTGGGGAGTCACTTGCGGAGTGTGGGGGTGTATAGGGTCCTTTCGCATAAGAAAAGGGGGCCAGCCTATTTCATCTTGAGCTGAAGCAGCAGGACCTCTGTCACGTACCATAGAACCCCCGTCCCTATTCATCTATTGTTTCTGGGATTGGTGCCATAATATGTTGAATTAATCATTACAGCAAGCAAACTGCGGCATGTGTGTAGTGTGACGGCCCCAAGCGCTATTGTTGTTAGTAATATAACTTTAAATATAGTCAGTTCTTACAATTTATATACTTTTTGAATTAGGAATGGTTATTGTACTTGTATATGTTCTAGTTACTTTTAGTTGTTGTACTCTGATGAATAAAAAATTGAGAAAAGAAAACTTAAAACTTTTGACAATTTGGCTTGTCATGGCCAACATCCCAAAATAGGGATGTCAGGTTGAAAGTGGTCAAATTAATGTTTCAATTAGCTATTTGCAATATATGAATCTGGATTTGTTCCAGAAACCTCTGCATGTATTGCACTCATATTTTGGGAATGTTGGCGGAAATTGTTTGATTGTCCCGTGCTCCCTTTGAATTTGAAAGCCATGTGAATAGGACTTCTGTTCCACACCAGTGCATCTGTTAATTGAATCTGTTTTTTGCTCTTTGTCTTCCCGCATTGTGCTAATGAGTGGGAACACGGATTAGGCAGCTCATTGCGTGTGTTTAACGACCGGATGAGAGAGCAAAGAGAAGTAAAGCGAGGCATGTCATTGGCTAACAGCTGTCCTGTTGGACTACTAATCCTCTTGACTAAATTACACTCCTCACCTAACTAAGCAGCCACGAAACTAACCACCCTCATGCGCCAACTGTCGACTCACTCCACACCCTCCACTCCAACCACGAGCAACCTGCTTATTTGTGTCAGTCAGCGTTCCTCTTCAAATTCTTGTTCCCACAACATTTGGGTACCTTGGTGAATTTCATATCGAGACCATGGGACTTATGTTATGTAGCAAGCTACAGTACAAGTGTAATAAAACAAATCCTGAGTAACTCAAACACAGCTGATAAAAGGCAGCTTCCTTCTTTTACAGAGTTGGAAAGAAATCTGATAAGAAGCCATGGAAAGTGCAGTGAAATAATAATGTTTTTACTTTAGTGGACAAAACATGTTTCCTGTATCCTAATAGTAAGGTCATCCTCCAGACTAAGTTTTTCCTGCCACGAATGTTTCCTCGTTTCCTATGTACAGCACGCTGTGAGCTTCCGTTTCAGGTGCATAGTTCGGGGTTTGCCCATGGTCAGGAACTGGCCTGGAAACATTCCTGAGCTCTGCCTTCCTTCCCTGCCGCCCCGACTTCTCTGCAAGCCCTTTGAAGTCTTTCTCCTGTGGTTGAGAGTCACTCCGGCAATCTTAAGACACGATATTCACTCTTTGAAGTGTGTTATTATCCATGAGTGGTGCGGTGACTGTTCACCTGATCCGCTCACTTCATAGGAACGGATTCCACAAACTTGAACCGACAGTGCCATTCAAGGTGATTTGGGCCGTCAAGGGACCATATAGTCATAAACCACAGGCTTGACTCAGTCTAACCTATAGGCGTGTCACGACCATCCCTGTAATCTGAGGTTTCCGTAGCTGTGGCAACTTCAGACACACACACAAACACTTTGTGCCGTGGGGAAGACACACCGGTCAGGTACACTTCCTCCTCCTGGTGCATTCACACCAGTCCTTCCCCTCAGTCAATCAGCGCTGTAGGTGACGTGAGGGTGAAAGAATTCCTTTGAGAAATCCCCACGGCTCACTGAGCACTTTGCCCTTCTCTTCCTCCCCTCCCTCCAGTGGTGTAAAGTAACAAAGTACATGCACTACTAAGTACATTTACTCAAGTACTGTACTTGGGGTCTAATTTTCTATCTCCACTACTACAACTCGGAGTCAAATATTGTACTTTTTTACTAGAAAACTTTGTATTAGAATTATTTGACAGCTAGTAACTTTGTAGATTTAGATTATTAATGAAAACCGCAAAGCATACAGTACATTAACCACTTAAGCACTATGTTATACTACAGGTGTTCAAAAATAGCCGATCTACAAGCTCACAACACATCGGAATTTTTGAAAATGAGTATATTTTCATGCTAATACGTACTTTTACTCGAGTAATATTTTGAATACTGGCCTTTTACTTGTAATAGAGTAATTTTATTCAGTACTTCTTCGGTCACTCCCTCCTTTCCTAGTCTGTCTCTACCCTCCCTCCACTCCCACACTTCCTCCAGATATCTCTGCACACACAACACCACCACACCCCGGAATGCCATAGACAGGCCAACTTCCACACAAACAATGAGAGCAAATATGAATACCATCCTTTACAGTACACAGCCACTGCTGTGTTTTGTAAAGTCACACACACTTCCACACAGTCATAAAGGTCTCACTTTGAGGGCACCACATGCTTGTGAAATGTTTGAGCCTCTCGTGCTTATTCTCGGGTCCCCTTGCTCCCATGCCTTCAACAAAGTTCCCAGCATTTGAAAATCAGTTTTGCCCGTACTTTATTTATTTGTTTATTAAGCGCTACATTTTAAACTTGTTTGGCACTGTTTGGCACAGGGATGCCAGACTGAACTGAAAGTGGTTGATCAACTGAACTGTAATGTCCATATTCTGGGCAAGTCATAATTAGTATATTCATTGACAATATCATTGACTATTTTTGGTAAAGAGTGTGATTTGGTGTAGAGTTTTTTTTTTTTTTTTTTAATAGTATATTGTTTGATTATTTTGTGATAGTTTGCTTATAATCATGCTTTCATTGTCTGTAATTTTCTTCTGCTGTCTATCTGTGGTGTACAGCACTTTGGTACAATGGAAATTGTTTTTAAATGTGCTTTATAAATAAAGGTGATTTGATTTGATTTGATTTAGAGGGAAAAAGGTGTGTGTCAAGATTAGACCCAAGTGACGGTGTATATAGAGTTTATAGAGAAAAATAAACTTCTTGGTTGTTAAGTGGTTAAAGACATTCATCCTTGTATCCCCAGAAAAACTCATATTCATCTTTCCCTATCACCCCCCAAGCTATTTTCCTCAGCCATAATAAAACAGTGTGTGTCCCTCCCTGTGTCCCTACCCCACCTCATTCATTCCAATCCCAACTGTTAATTTAACTCGAAGAGTATAAAGATGGTTCCTTACAGGGGCTGCTTATACACACACACACGACGAAGAGAGAGAGTTTCGCAGTGCAAAGAGACAAACAATGGAAAGAATGTATTGGCCAACAGGTAAGAAGATGATTCATTAACAGGAGACCATTACGCCATATTAAAAATGCATCTCTCTCTGCCAGGACTGCCTGCTTCCATAGTCACCAAATCAAAACAAAACAAAACCCCTCCCCTCATTTATACCTTTCTCTTTAATTACACAACAAATACGCTGCCTCCCTTGGTTTTTGCTACGTGTTTGAAAGGATCTCCCAACGCGCCGGGTGCAATTAACATTCCTGTGCGCTCATTTCTATAAACCTTGCCTGAGTGGTGGTTATGTGTTATGCTTTCATAAATACCACTAGCAACTCTTAAAAATACCAGCGTGCACAAACTCAGCCCTTACATACTTCAAAGTTCTGACGCTGCTGCTTACCTTGGCAGGAATCACCCGTGGATTCATGGCCGGTGCGGCACTGGCATTGCCCCACTGGCACCACCCACTCCCCGTCTGCGGTGCAGTAGATGCGCGGGGTGGCCTGGCTGACGGCGTTCTCCACGCACGAGCCCTCCACTTCCTTCAGGGCATCGGCCACCGTCTCCGGGAAGGTCGCCAGGCTCTGCACGGTGGACGGGCAGGTCTTGTAGTACACTCTGACAGAGAGCAGTGCCACGCAGGCCCCCATGTCCTGGAAGGCCAGGTAGAAGCCCTTCCGCGACAGCGGCCCCACGGCTCTCGTCTCCACGTTGATCCTCAGCGCACCTCTGCCCCTCGTGATTTCATCTGGAGCTATGGTGGCCACCTTGCGGAACTGGCCCTTGCGGAAGTTGGTGCCCACGTCCGCATCAGCCTCCGAGATGAACAGATTGAAGGTCTCTTTGCAGGCCAGCGAGGCGCCGTCAAAGGTGTTGCAGTCTCGCACGACAAACTGGAGCTCCACGGAAACCCGCGAAGTCCCTGGGCGTCGCTGAATGAACGTTGTACGCAGCCAGTTATCCTGGTCAGCAGAGTCTATGTTACATACACTGTACGTGTAGAAAAGTGAGCCATTGACCACGGTCTGGACTATCTCCCACTGCAGGACAGAGAGAGAGAGAGAAGGGTTTCGTTAAGGGGCAAGGGTCACTGTTACAAAGTCATGTTAATGAAAGACAAAAACACAGGGTCTTTTTCTGAGACTTAAGTGTAGGGTTGAAAGGTTTTGTTCTCAGCCAACAAATGGTTTTTATTGATGAGACAACTCTTTTTTCATGCTGAGTGAGAGAGGGCCATAAACAGCAGAAGCTCGGCTGCTACCATTTTTCCGCACATTAACAGGGGAGTTGGCCTGGACGTGTGCAGTACTCGCAACGTGTGTGGCTTTTCTCTGACTGACGCGGGTGCATGTGTGCAAGACAGACATAACCAAAGAAAATAAATACCACGGTGGAATACAGACTGACATTAAATGCCACTTAAATGAGCTTTACAAGCTTAGAGCAGAGGCATGGTGGCGATATTGGCAGCAATTAACTCTTTTTATGAGAGGGAAGTGATGACGAGTAGAAAGACTAAACGCTTCCATTAACCATTACCAATTTATCTAACACCTCAGTTGGGATGAATGAAAAATGCTATAGTTTCAGGGATTGAAACAAAGAACAGATGTACTTCACTGAACCTGGAGAGTTTAGTTCAGACATAAGATTTTTTGGGGAAAATAGACATACTTTAAATAATAGAAATAAAATATGAAAAGTTATGTAGGCCGTGCTTGCGACACGTGATCTTGTAGATCTGCTGTTTTTGCTATTTATTTTTGAAAACTTTGTTAAAAAGTGATACCAGATTGAAAGTGGTTAGAAATTGGGACACGGCGGCTGCATAATTGCCAATACCGTGGTCAAAAAAGTCAAATAATGGCCGATATATATATCAGTTTGGCTCTACTTCAAATCCATATGCTGTCGCCCATAATGAAGAGCGTATACAGACAGTATATGACGTTCTCTAGTCAATTCAAGTTTGCAGATACCTTGCAAGTGGGGAAGTTGGAAACAAAAACAGCAAACATCATATAAGACCAGAGGAAATCCTATCCAATACAATAAGAGCTGCTGGATGTGTAAAACCAACAGTGACACTCTTCCAGAGCTCAGCCTGGGCTCTGGAACTGGCCACTGGCCACGTCCTGTTGCTTTTTTTAGACGGAAAGCCACAGAACTATAGATAGAGGGATACTTCTCTCTCCCACACACAACCAGTCTTCCCTTTCTTTCCCTTTTCCTCATGTCTTGTGTTCTACCACAACAGTTTGGATCGTCACACTCGTATAGATATATACGTTCTTAGTAGGGGGGATTGTCGCGTTTTGTGGCTTAGTGCTGGAATGATAACAACCTGTTGGAGGTTTGTATTTAGAGAATGCTCTCCTGTGCCATACAGTGTGATGTAGCTTGCCTTGAACGTTGACATTTCAATGGCATTCAGTTCAAAACCACTTTAACCCTGTCCCTATTTTGGTGGCGAAAACTTTCAAACATTTTCTAAATGCCTTCGAAAATAGCAAATCTACAAGCTCGGAACTTGTAGATCGGCTGTTTTCTTTCTTTCCTTAACACGTTTGAAAATAGTGCTTAATGAGAGGGTTGCCCTATAACACAAGAGTTGATGACAAATCCTGACTCAGCTGACAATTATACTGTTCCGTCTTTCCCCAGAATGGAATGCAAAATGAAACCGTTGTGCTCACTGCCTTAAGACATGAAGACAAAGACAGAAGGACTGGAAATTCTAGTGGCTTTTATATATAAATACTGACCCCGTCCTCATATGGCGAGGTCAGCCACCCCAACTCTCCTCCGGAAGCTCTCATGTCCAGCAGTACTTCTATAGGAAGGAAAGAAAAATAATGTAAGAAAATGGAACAACATAATTATCTACCAGTAGGCCTATAGGCCTTCAGCAGTGATTCTCAAAGTGAGGTCCAGGTGTTCCAGGGGGTCACCAATGAAGCGAGGAACTGTTTACCCATGTGTGAAGTCCTAAACTTGTGCTATTCGAAAATGGAACAACATAATTATCTACCGGTATAGATAGGCCTTCAGTAGTGATTCTCAAAGTGGGGTCCAGGTGTTCAAGGGGGTCACCAATGAAACGAACTGTTTAACCACGTGCAGACTAAACTTGTGCTATTCGAAAATGGCAGATCCTCAATTTCACTGCAAGACAGTGTGGGCTTGTTCATATGCTATTTTTGAAACAATGTAAAATATCTTGAAAAACACAGGTCCCTGGCACAAAATCTTTTCACATGTG
The DNA here is from genome assembly GCF_951216825.1 of Electrona antarctica. Lineage (NCBI taxonomy): Eukaryota > Metazoa > Chordata > Actinopteri > Myctophiformes > Myctophidae > Electrona > Electrona antarctica. Next base: position 40,932,068 of record NC_136790.1, read on the forward strand.
GGTCTGCTGTTAAATACACATCAATGTGGGGGTCCTTGGTGCATGAAAATGTATGAGAAGTTGAGAACCACTTGTCTACAGAATATAATTTACTTTTAGTGCACACAGAAAGATAAGGCATGATGAAAGTATAGTTACACATATAATTATCCTGTTGATTGTAACTGTGGTAATAATAACTCCATTCAAACAATAAATGACCATGGTTTTATTACAGGCCAATACAATCAAAAAGGGGATATCATCTTTCTGGGTCTCTGGTGCCAACAACTTTAATTGGACACATGCTTTGCCTTGACATTTTAATCAAGCATGTCGGTCTCTGATTCAACGTTTTCATTGACCGTGTCCGGGGCGTACAGGACTAATATAACGGTTGAGAAATGCGGGGGAAGTTAGATTGTATGACGGACTAAAGTGCATGAAAGCTTTGTTCCAGATCATAAAGTGAAAACGTAAACGTTTGTCAGGGTTTTGTCATCACGTTGGCATTCACTCCTCAGCAGCCTCGAGGCGTGTGAAGCAACCGGCATGAGTCAAATTAAATCTCGGCAAGTTTGGAATTGCTTTAAAAACAATACAAGATCTGTCCAAAAGTTAATTATACGACCAAACCAAACACAAACATCCTTATACGATCGTTTCTATTTGAACCAAGAATAGCATATAATTTCCCGTGGTTGACATTGGTGGTCATGATAAATATCCTACACAAATAAATTAGACTACAATGAACTTGACTGGGTCACTTTTAGGATTAAAAAGTAAACCTAAACCACTTAATGGGCTACGTATTTTATCCTATATATTGCCTATAATATGATATCATATAATCATCCTGAAAAGTGTCCCAGCAAAAATTCCCAGCAACCACCCAAAACATTACAAAGTGATTACTTACGTTCTTTTGACTGGAAGCTGAAGGAGACGTGAGTAATAAATACAAACAGAAATACGTTGACACGAAAATAATCCATGGTTAAGTCTTCTTCTTGAACGTTTAACAAATCATCTATAACTATAGAGGTAGTAACTCCGTGCGCTTGTCCCGCACCCAACTTCTTTTAGATCACTGACTGACTGACTGGAGTGGCTCTGGGACGCACAGGACGCACCATTGAGAAACAGGTGGCGCACCACTCGCTCCGCCCCCACTGCCTTTGGAATGCAATAATGTGCAAGGGGTGGGGGTGGGGGTGGGGGGAGCATCCGAGGCATGTCTGTGACCCTACCTGTTCATTGAACGGATGTATATTGTCTTGTGTGAATGGATAGACAAGGCAGTTGAACAAGTGGGAAAGTTTAACTCATGATAATGAGAAACTGTCAGTAGTAGTTACAGTGCTATTGTCATCGTGCTAGTGCCCATTGAAACATGCATTGTTGTGTCTTTTATCCTGCAATCTATTCTTTTAAGTATATCAAACTTCATAGCTTAGGGTAAAAGAGCACTACTGTAATTGAAATGTATTTTTCCAAACAAAACCAATTCAAATAACATCAAGGTCAAATACATGTTGAGGTGTAGCCTACTTTAACCGTGAGTATGTTCATTTTTCTGTACTTTATACTTCTACTCAACCACATCCCAAACTTTTGAAAAAACTTTTAAGTATTTCAGTATGTTTTGATGTTTTTACTCAAGTACCTCAAGTAGACTTTTACTTGAGGTATTTTTTATATCGTGGTATTTCTACTTTTGCAATTTTTTCTGGTTTGCAAGGATATCAGTGAATGTATACAGAATAATACAATTCTAAACTTCAGTTGAGTGAAAGGGCCATTATCATTAGTAGGAGGATATGAACTCACCATGACCTAACTGTTTCCTTTGTTTACAATGTGTATTTAGATGTGTTTTAGATGTAAATGCAAGATTCAATACTGGAGGGGGGGGATTTGTCACTCTCTCATACAAGTACAAGCTGCAAAGTGTCAGTGTGGCATGCTCTGCAAACAACAATAAAAAGTAATACGGTAATAATAAGGGATATAGTAAGCTATAGACAGATAGAAAATAACTAGCATAGGCTAAGAAAAAGCACACAAGGATCAAACATTTGGAGAGAGTATTTTTTAACAGTCGAAAGTATATTCATTTACCTGCATACATGGCAATGCAAAGTACAATATAGGGTTTCTGTCAGGAAAATAATGACACTGTGTACATCAGGGGTGCCCAAAAGGTAGATTGTGATCTACCAGTAGATCACAAAGGCTGTGCAGGTAGATCACATGATGCCCCTAAAAATATATAATTTAAATTTAAATGGGCATCTGCCACTTGAAATAAGGCGACTTGACTTTTGACATCAAAAAGGGCCTCTCAGCTCAAACCTACAATGCAAGATCTATGTTTTCAAAAGTGTTGCGCACAAACCTCAGTAGCATTACAAAGTTATATAGGCCTACTAAAAAAACAACCAATTCCATTTTCACCATCTATATGTGACATCAACGCCATGCCACTATTCCAAAGGTACATTTTTTTTAAACTATTTTCAGCAAGATAGCATTTTTTTGGGTGGGTAGATCTCATTTAGCTGGGCATTTTGAAGGTAGCTCTCAAGTCAAAAAAGTATGGGCGCCCCTGGTGTACATACTCTATGGGCGCCCCTGGCACTGTACATACTCTGTTGTGAGTAAAGAAGGGGTGTTTACAGATTGAAGCCAGCTTGTACCTCTATTTTAGACACAATCTAGATTATGTTATCTGCGTTGGAATGTAATGCCAGAATGGGATCACAGGAGATGTGTTGTAAAGGCACTAAAGACAATAATTATTCCATCAAGAAGACAGATCTGTAAACCATTTGGATTTACCATGATAGATCTCGTTATGTTGTATTTGATGTTTAAACAATAGGCAAATTTGGCAAGCCTTGTTTAACTGTCTTCCAAGTAATTGGCTGCATCTTCCACAATATCTGATCCAGGACTTATCTTTCCCACGGCTGGGAAAGGAGGGGTCAAGTGAGGGGGTAGGCTAGTATGAATATATGACTACTAATGAGACGGTCTTCATAAAGAACCCCCCAATTTGGGTATGAATATGTGAACGCACAAAACAAGACCTGACAATAGCATCACCTAGCAACGCTTATCTGGAGGAATTTCAGAGTCAAGTCTTGTCTGTGAAGCAGCGTGTACTTGGAAAGGAGAGCCCCTCGAACCAAGAGCAGGCCAACACAGCCGCCCACCCAGACAAAGACACCCAAAAAATCTACTGCAGACACAGACATTGTCTTGTCTTACCGTACCATACATGGACATTAATCATACAACAGACACCGTGAATGATGTTGGTTAAAAAAATGGATTAACAAGTTAAGTGTGCTTTGGACTATGCCTTTTTGACCTACAACTGACAATCATTTAATTTGCTTACAAACACAAATGGCAGTTAAAACTATACGCAGAATTGTATAGGCAGTATATTTGGCTCCTCTTCAGTCAAACGTCTTCAGTCAAACTGTGAAATATTTATTTAACTATATCTTTTTTTAAGACATTTGAGATTAAGTGTGCCAGTACATTTCCAGGCACATTTCAATGATAGCAAAACAAACACTGTTTAATACTATAATTATTATGTCTCTCTTAAGGCTAAGTTTGATATCTGTTTCCAACTCTCTAAAACTCCTCATGAGCCACAGCTAGAGAAGCCTGTTAGAAGATGTAGCAATACACACTTCCAAAGCGTCCGATCCAAGTCCAACACACTTTGTTTGAGTGTGTACTGGCACTTGATGGAATCTCCATCGAAGCATTCAAGAGTCCTTTGCTCTAATTGTGTTTATTGGTCTTCATGCACCCTGAGGTACGTCTGAAGGTGCTATACCCTACTTTCAAGCGCCTTGAAGCCTCAATTCTGAGGAGTGCTTTCTGTTGTCAGCCATTTCTCGAAGGTGTCAAAGGTTAACACCCTCTCTAACGCAAGTATGCAAATGCTTCATTACAATACAGGCTTCTTTTTTGATTCACCTATAGAGCACACATCCTGCCAGAATGTGGACTGTGGCCATGGAGTGTTTGGGCCCTTCGGGTACCCAAACACCTCCTCTGTGCTGGTCCTCAGCTTCTTAGGGGACTGACAACACAAAAGCACTCCACACACTGGGGACTGATCCCTGCAGTTTGAGGGTCAATGAGCAGCAGTGGCAGCCACGCCATGGTACGCGCACCCCCCCACGTTCCTTGCACCTCGTATGGTATCAACAAACAGAGAGGTGGAGCGCCATTGTTCGAGCGCCAGGGAGTTTGTGTGTAATGCCGACATGAAATGTGCCTACTGTTTCCTACTGTTCTCACGGTTAGGGCCTCAAAACCTTGTTAAGAAGTGATGAATGGCTGTCTATGTAAATAGATTTGAATTGGAAGTCATGTGACCGTATATTTAAGTTTACTCTGGTTCTTGCTCCTTAGCTGTATCATTATAATATTGTCGCTGTCTGGCAGAAACTATAGCTAACTCAACATTTATTTTTTATTTTTTCATAATTCAATGCTATTGAACTCCCTTTAAGTAGATGTGTTGGTTAAAACACCAATTATTTGAACCAATTAAAAGTATTTTTTTTAAAGTGCTTTTGACAAAACTAGGTAACTCCATTGGACCCCCACTGTCTGCTAAAGCAGCTAACTCCACCACCAACCCTTATTTCCTGAAAAAAAAATAATAATAATAATAATAAAAAAAAATATATATATAAAAAAATAATAATAATAATAATAACATTTTGGAGTTAGCTGGTTTCGGCCCGACAGCAGAGTGAGATGTAAAATATGGTATGAAATATAGATGAATAAGGATGTTGAGTACAACTGAGTACTTAAACTGACACATTTTGTTTTCTTTATGGATAGTGGATCACATGACAGTTTATAAAGCATTTATTGTTTTTTAGGGCCAAAATACAGTTCTGATCTTCTGTTACACTGGCAGTTGGTTCCCAAACTGTGGTGCGTGCACCCCTTGTGGTGCGCGAACACCCTCTAGTGGGTGCGTGACATGAAAAGGGTAATGGCGGTTTTATGGCGTTATTTAGCACAAAGAAGTTTGGGGACCGCTGTATTACAGTATGAACCATCGATTCTAGACCTCTCAGGTTGTCTAGGACAGGTCTGCTTTATGTTCTTAGTGTCATAACTGTACGTGGACGTGGAGAAGCAGTGTTCAGTTTTTATGCTCCACAGACTTTTTATATGTCTGGTGGAACAAATTCACAGCTCTACTACAACGCTCAGTTCTTTAAAATCAAAGATGAAGACCTTGGTGTCCCCTGCGGCCCCAATGCTTACAAAGAAATGAGTGAAAAGCCAATTGTGCTTTAAAAATGTTTGAAACCAGTATCAAAACACAATCTTCACACTAGTAATCTTGTTTTTGAAGTTCTCACGGATTCATCTGCATTCTACTGTTCTACTGTTCTACTCCTAACCACAAGATTAGCTTTCAGAATGAGGTAAGCAGCCCATGTATTGTTCTGATTCTTCTGTTAGGTGTCTCCTACCGATGATTGTGGCTTGCTTGCCACCTCTCACAACACTACCTCTTACAATTGGAATTCGGGTGGGCATTTATGTCTTAGGTTGGACCTTTTGTGTGCATTCCATAACAAAAAGAACATGTCCTGGCATGTTTTCACCTTGTGAAGAAGGGAAATGTGAGAATGTGGTAAAAAACACAGAACATTACTCATATGGGAGTTAAGTCCACTTATGACTTCACACGTCGAACTGTCATGCCTGTATCAGCCGCTGACCTCAGGTGGATCGGTTGAAGATTAAACTTAAAAGACCGGGAGGTTGAGTAATGTCACACCAACATTAGGTGGCATTACGTGGCATGAGTGAGTGACAGATACACACCGTTGAATCTTGAATTGTTGCATTTGAATGTCTGAAATTAATGCATAGGTCAGCATAAATTGGATTAAATGAGAGTTGTATTCTCCCTTACACAGTCCACAATCCTCAATGTGGTCCTGTGGTGTTTGGTGTGGTGTTTAAAAGATGAATCAGTCTCTCGATGCAATGTGAAAATTCACATTGCATTAAGCAGCAAACAACATTATTGTTCACTGTGTGGTGCTTGAAATACAAAACCAGTGTCAAATCATTCTAAAAACGACAACAGATCAACAGAGTGTGCTCACTGTTATCCTGTGATTGGGAACGGGGTGTGTATTGAAGTTTACCCCTGCCTCCACAGTGTTAGTAATCCTCCTCGTCTTCTCTTACTAGGAGAAGAGTGGAGATGAAGGCACAGTTGAAAGTGAAATGTAGACCAATAAAGAGCCATGGTAAATGTAATGTGTGTTGGTTAAAGGGGGCCTCATAAAGATGACAGCACACATTCATATGCATTGGTTAGTGTGCTCAGCTTGACAAAGTCTGCCCTGCAGGCTAAACAAAGGGAAGGAAGGAAGCCAGGGGGGCTGCTGCTGGGGGGAGAATGCCTGGGCGTGTGGGGGGCTCTCCAGCTTGTGTCCTGCAGTCTCTCAAGTCTGTGGTTAGCTGTGTGTGACAGCTGGGCTAGCAGGCTCTGCATGCACCCATTCTCTCCCTCAAACACGCATGCACGCAAGCATGGCGCACGCACAGGGACACAGGCACGCACGCACACTCGCACACACACACACACACACACACACACACACACACACACACACACACACACACACACACACACACACACACACACACACACACACACACACACACACACACACACACACACACACACACACACACACACACACACTTAATTATGTTACTATACTTGAGGAGTCAATTTCAATTGCACAAATGGCTTCTTTTTTTTTAACCCTAACCTTAAAGTGTGGTGTTGCACCCCCAAAATAGCACAAGCTCACAATGTGTCAGGCAGTTTGTAGATTGTTGATTTTGTGTGCGTGACAGCATAATTATACAACAACAATGTCTACATGTTCTTCTTAAATTCTGGCCACACACGCACGGATTCAGCCATGCACGCACGCACGCACGCAAGCAAGCAAGCATGCACGGATTGCACACACACACACACACACACACACACACACACACACACACACACACACACACACACACACACACACACACACACACACACACACACACACACACACACACACACACACACACACACACACACACACACACACACACACACACACACACACTATTTACATTACACAGTGGCTGCCAACCTGGGAGGGCACTAAACTGTGATTGCAGCCGTTGACACTATTGTTGGGTGTTTCGTGTGTGTGTGTGTGTGTGTGTGTGTGTGTGTGTGTGTGTGTGTGTGTGTGTGTGTGTGTGTGTGTGTGTGTGTGTGTGTGTGTGTGTGTGTGTGTCGGTTTGTGTGTGTGTGCACGCGCTAATGTGATTGCAGCCGTTAACACTATTGTTGGGTGTTCTGTGCTTGTGTGGGTGTATGCGCGCACCCGCGCACATGCTTAATAAACTTCTTTGCATACAGATCCATCTAACGTACAAGGTCCAAAAGGATCTGTTGTAACCATAGAAATATAGTGCCAGTATTTTGTGATTAAATTGTGATTCAATTATTCAAGGTATAAAATAGATACATAAATATATAACAATTATGAATAAATAAAGGTAGGCCTACCGTATACGTAATTGCTGTTACATGACTCTCTTGTGTAGCAACTGTACTGTATGTTTGGCCCAGAAGGTGTAACCTGCAGTGTGGTCCTCAACAATGAGACGCCTGTTTGGCCAAATGGCACCTGCTTTGTTTGAGGAAGGCCTCCTGGCTGATGGCATGAGGCAGCTGATGAAGTGCAGAGCAAACACAGGCAAATGTTTAAGAATTTAAAGTCAATACTTTCCATCATAATCTGTAATTATTTATGTATCAATGACACACATACAAAAAAATGTTGCTTGTTGACATTATGAATGACCTCTAATTGCCAACTGTTATTTCTCAGACAATCTGGGAACCTGTTCTGTTCAGTGAGAGGTTTATGTTTCAGGAAACAGGTGGGTTATTTTCAATTAGGTTGAAGTTTGAAATGAGAATGTAGCACGGTGCACTATGGAATATTAACCTGTAAATGCCTATAAGTGTCTTTTAAACGACCACTTCACCACTTTTCAACTTATTTTATTATATCTATCTATCTTACTTATATGGATCCTGTTGGATCTCTATAGTGACACGGGTGTGGGTCGGGTGTTTTTGTCTCTGATTTATGTATTGTGAATCTGATTATTATGTTTAGTATCTTAAATAAGGGTTTGTTGTAAGTAGGATAGGCACTTATAAGCTCTTAGCTCTTCAGCCTATTCCATTTGATCACCTTTATGTCAGATTATCTATGTTGATGTATAATTTGTACTTGATACTGTGAAGATAATAAACTAAACTAAACTAAACTAAACTAAACTAAACTAAACTAAACTAAACTAAACTAAACTAAACTAAACTAAACTAAACTAAACTAAATCTTCATATAATTGGTCCTAACTAATGTTCATGATAAAATAACACTTCTACTCAGTCTGTGTCCCATATAGGGAGGGCTGTGCAGGCCGCAGTTCAGAAACCTGTCCACCAGTGACATCATCATTAGGCAGATTTTTTGTCAGGTGACACCTGAACTATGTCTTACTCAAATTGAATGACACTTTGGCTCCTATAGTCGGGTCCTAGTCCTGATTGGTTGCCTCGTGTCTAAGCAACGGCATGCCTCTCTAGCCTATGGGACTAGTCTTGGTTGGCTCAGAAAACAACGGCATGAACAGTCAAGGCTGCCTCTGGGTCTCGGTACACTTAAGATTCTATGCGTGGACAGAAGAAGCTGTCTTTTGCGTAATTTCCGGGTTTTTAGATAGCTGGTGGATGGAAAAGAAGCTCCACCCACGCAGCAGGTTGCCGCGTCGGACAGCAGCAAAGCCACGACAAAACACAGTCAGTGAACCACGAACAGAACGTCGCAAACGAATGCAAACAACTGCCGCGAGGTTGTGACACACAAACACCTACACGTTACTAAATAATAATAATAATATGGGGGGGGGGACGGGACACAACGGAGACAAGAACACAACGGAGACAGCGCTTAATTCTTTCACCTGACAAATATCACTGTGATCATTTCTTGTTTTAAACTAGCTTTGATCATGAACATTAGTGAGGATCAATTATTATATAAAGGTAGGTTGAAAAGTGGTGAAGTGGTCCTTTTCCTTTAATTGTTTTTTGTATATTTGACCAATATTCATCAGAAAATGAACTTTTTGAAATGTATTTTGTAAATGTGGAGGGAAGATTAGCTCAGTTTGTATTGTGGTTTTATTTTGTGGCTTGGTTTTAGATGTAAAATCTACAAGACTGAATAACAATATGTGAATATGCTATCTAATATTACTAAAACATTGATTTTATTTTGTATACAGCCATGGCTGAGCATATAGAGGCCAACTGTACAGTACAGTCCACACCTGCCCCCAAGTGACAATTAAGTAGAAGACAAAACATGATAAGCCTGTAAACAGTGTAAAGTATTGTTGTGAATAGTCTAGCAACAAACAAAAACATAATATATAGTCAAATGTTTATTATTATTATTATTATTATTATTATTATTATTATTATTATTATTATTATTATTATTATTATTATTATTATTATTTACAATATACATACTATAGCCTACACAGAGCTAGCCGTCTATATCTCTTGCAGAAAACGCAGAGCTTTCCTGGACATCACCATAAAAAGTTCATTACATGTTTTATCATCGGTGCAATAATGGTGTTCTGTCATTTGAAAATGAAATGAAGTAAATAAAACAAAAGTTTATTGTATTGTTTGATATGAACGACCACAGATATTCAGAGCATATCCCTGAACTGTAGTGCCACTACCTACCGCATGACTGCAACAGCCCGAGAACCACAACATCTATGTTATGTCACGTGACTGACTCCCCTACTCACTAGGAAGCGTATTGAACAAAATATCGCACCGTGTGTATCGTCGGATCACTCATTGAACCACAGGTTGGTATTAAAACGTTTATTTGTATACGGTAGTTCTGTTTGTCAAAAATATGACCGAATACCTGGTGAAAAATGTTAGTCAACGTGATGATTTCCAACGTGAAAGAAAGGCGCCTTTCTGTTGAAAAGTTAATAGACATTTCAGATGTTGTGGAGTTTGACAGCTAGCAGGTGGAGCAGTCCTATTGAATGGCATGTTCTATTGTGACAGTAAGTGATGGCCTTGCACATCAGAGCACATGGGTTTCAATGGGACCTTTACAATGTAGCCCCAGTCATAGAAGCATGACACCAAACTGCTGTCTTCATGACCATGGTGACATTATTTTGGCTTGCACTGTGCACATTAATGACATTATTTTGATGACATGTTTTTGCTTGTACATATGCCACAGCTAGTTTTGTGGTAAACAGAAACCGGTTTAACGTCAGTCGAGACACATAATGGATTATTAACATTTTACGAACATCATCAAGGTATATATTTTTTATTTGTCCTCATGGGCCATTACTTTTTCTTAGTTATTGCTGACATTTGAAGGTAAATTGAATATTGTTGATTTACAGTGTGAAAGTCATAAATGTTTTATAGCTGGTGGTATTATTAATGATTTGAATGTCTACCCACTGAATGGACGAATGCTAGTTACAACACAGGAATCATGAAAATGTTAATAATAAAGGGAAGGCAAAGTAAAAAATGAATCAAAATATGGTCTGGTCTCTTATGATTACATTTACATTTGACACATATTTATCAAGTAAATGTGAGATAAATGTGTTCACATAACGTCACGTTTATTCAGGAGTCAGGACCCAGTTTATTTACTATATCAATGGAAAATATTGGACTATAAACATTGTGCCTAAGATATTGTTTTTTTCAAGTGATCTTGTGTTCAATAGTTTGCTTTAGATTTATTTTAGACAGAGCATACTGAAGACAGGTGGATTTGTACTCAGGTGGAATCAAACTGGGTCTGTGATTATGTGATCTAGGGGGCACTACATTTATTTTTGACCTATAGTGCCTAAGATATTGTCTAGGGTCTACCTAGTTGTCATATCTATTTTCCCTTTGAGGAAATATAACTGTAGTCACTGCATTGATCCTGTCTAGATATCTTGTAGATTGGATATCGAGCAGACGGACATAGTTCAAACCCGGACATAGCTGTGACCTTTGTTGTTGACATTATCACTGTGTAAACTGTGATCACTGGTAACCCAGATGTTACGCTGTCATTTGAAAAGCCCCTTACCGTAACGGATGAGCTGTTATTTGAAAAGCCCCTTACTGTAATCCATTAGCTGACCCATACCGTAATTGCAATCGATAAGCTGTTATTTGAAAAGCCCCTTACTACAAATGATCAAAATTTAGTTTTCAAATTCCATTTATATGGCAAATATAAGATTGTCCTTTAACCCATTAAAACTGTGTCTTTTTAGATTTTAGCGTTGGCTATTAAAGGACCACTTCATCACTTTTCAACCTATCTTCATATAATAGGTCCTCACTAATAAGTAATAATCATGATAAAATGGCACAATTATTTTCTACTCAGTCTGTGTCTTATAGGAGCATTGCATTGCAACTTTTCAGGACTAGAAAGCCTGCAGTTTCTATTAGCTTGGATTCCCCAAATGATGTCACTGGTGGATGGGTTTCTGAACTGCCCACAGTCCTCCTATGAACACAGACAGAGTAGGAAAAAAATTGTGACATTTTATCATGATTATTAGTGAGCACCTAGTATATGAAGATAGGTTGAAAAGTGGTGAAGTGGTCCTTTATAAATTGCAGATATACAAGCTCAGTGCTGCAAGCTTGTACATCTGCTATTTTTGAAAAATCTTGAAAGTTGTGAAAGTGGACAAATGGTGTGTGTGTGTGTGTGTGTGTGTGTGTGTGTGTGTGTGTGTGTGTGTGTGTGTGTGTGTGTGTGTGTGTGTGTGTGTGTGTGTGTGTGTGTGTGTGTGTGTGTGTGTGTGTGTGTGTGTGTGTGTGTGTGTGTGTGTGTGTGTGTGTGTGTGTGTTGGAGAACTATTGATTTAGAAGGCATTTGTCGATTGGTATATTTGTTGGAACAAAGTGTAAGTAAGCATAACTCCAGCTGATGGTGTGTAGAGAGATGGTGTACTGATTTACTATGTGGGAGTTCCTATCTCAAATCCATTGATCTTCGGTCAGTCCAGAAACATAGATAAGTTGCCTGTAATGAGACTGAAAAGTTGCTGTTCCTATAACATTCCCAGCAGTCTATTTTCTGCTTGCGTTTGGACACTCATTAAGCAAAGTGTAATTTACTTTGGTTTTATTCTTAATAGCCAGAAATAATTACACTAAACGGAAGGAGGACAGAATCTATACTAAGTAAGTCTAGCTTAGTTTTAATTAATCACACAGTATATATAGAAACCGATGATAGGTGCTATTTGGAGGGTGTTCAATTGCAATGCGTTTCAGTCAATTTTACTTTTGTTTTTATAGTTTCTGTTTAGTTTTCAGTTTAGATTTTCTGTCATCTCTCTCTCTCTCGCTCTCTCTCTCTCTCTCTCTCTCTCTCTCTCTCTGTGTTACCAATAAATATAACGTCAGGTGTAGTTTAATGTGTACACTATAGCAGCAACATTGGATTGGCTCACAGAATTGTTGGACTTGGACTGTATTATGTTCCATTCAATTTTAGATAGCAGGTTTTCTCATATACTGTAACACCTGAACAACTAAAGCTAAAATGGAGTGTTTGTTTAAATCTCTTTATTCCAGCCTGTAAACGTTCATAACCACTTTTAAAAGAAAACCCCTAATTTCTGTGCAGTGATATGAGCGTAGGTAAAACATTGCATAAGCATGAAATTACTGTGACTTGTTCAGTAATCGGACACAAAATTATTGCATTTCATTTGAGAAACTGTATATCGCATATTGACACAGTAATTGTTGTTTTAAACATAGCAACAACCATTGTTTATTCCAACATGGAGAGTAAATGGGCATTCTATGCATTCTGTATATAAGGCCTCTATTGACAAAATGTAATTTTATTCCATTTGATATCCATTTGTTTGTATTTAAAAATGTCATACCTGGTTTGAACTTTAATTAATTGTTATTTCCTTATAGGAGGAGCTAAGCTCATCTGAGTATGTGGCATATTGTGAGGTTGTCTCTGCTTTTGGCCTCTCTGTGTGCCCACATGTCCCATGGCGAGGAGAAGCAGGAGGGACAGAAAATGGGCCATGTTTCAGTAGTCATAGTCGGAGGAACTGGTGACTTGGCAAAGAAGTACCTGTGGCGGGGCTTCTTCCAGCTATACACCAAACAAATTAGTAGTGGGTACACTTTCTCCTTCTATGGCGGAGGACTGTCACCTGGGGATAAAGGCACAGCAACTTTTTTTGAGATTCTGAAGGGTGTGAACTGCTCAAAGGAATTGTCCCTGCAGCGCTGTGCCCTGTTGAAAGAGCAGTTCCTGCGTCTAGCACGGTACCAGCAGCTGAAGACCATAGACGACTACCAGGCTCTGTGTAACGATATGGAACAACAACTGCAGCAAGAGGGCATGGTGGAGACCGGGAGGCTCTTCTACCTATCAGTACCTGCCTTTTCATATGCAGACATTGCCGATAAGATCAACAATAGCTGCAGACCGTCCCATGGGGCGTGGCTGAGGGTAGTGCTAGAGAAACCTTTTGGCCACGATCTCACCAGTGCACAAATACTAGCAACTCAACTTGGGACCTCCCTGACGGATAAGGAGATGTACAGAATCGACCACTACTTGGGGAAGCAGGTAATGAAACCCAACCCATCTCTCTACACTTGGCATAAACCAGTGGTTTTCAACATGGGGACCACCAGGGGTCTTTGAGGGGGTTCCAGAGGGTCCCCAGTGAAATTTGTTAACATAGCATCACAATGTGTTTTAACCAAATTGGCACAAACAACTTTCCAAGGGTCTGCCATCAGAATAACCACACCAGGGGCTACATGTGGCCCTCAGGGGGCCGGGGGCCCCATAGGCACACCGTTGGTCTGATCAGCACCTGACCAAACTTGGCACAAACACTGTTCAGGAGTCTGCCATGAAAATAGCCATACAAACATATGGGGTTTATCACTTCTGTTGAATAAACAGGAAATAAATTGATCCAATTAAAAATCAAACAAACCACAGATTCTTTGAGAAGTGGTTGGCATTTGGCAATATATTGTGAATCGCAGTGAGTGCGCTTAACCGGACCATCGGTATGGTCCTTTAACAACTTAGTAAAGCGTTTAATTGAATAATACATTTCCTGTTTTTTATTAAAAGGTTGTTTCAAAGATACTACAGTTCAGAAAAGAGAATAATAAGTTTCTCAGTCCCATCTGGAACAAGCACCATATTGACAGAGTGGAGATTGTTTTGAAAGAGACCCTGGATGCTAAAGGTGATTGTCAGAATTTTTTCTGTAAAATATTTAATATACTGTCTTTAATCATTTATCACTTAATTATAATTTTGCTCACTTGTCCTCCTCACTTGTCCCCAAAGGTCGCATTCCATTCTATGACCAGTATGGAGTGATCAGAGATGTGCTACAGAATCACCTGACTGAGGTCATGTCTCTGTTGACCATGAAGCTGCCAGAGAATCTTAGCAACGCTAAAGAAGTTCTCCGGAACAAGCTGAGGATCTTTAGTGTCTTGCAGCCCTTGGGAAAGAACCGGGCTGTTATAGGCCAGTACCAAGCCTACAACAAAGAGGTGCAGAAGGAGCTGAATAAGACAAAGGATTACTTTAGTTACACTCCAACCTTTGCTGGTAAGTGTTAATGGGTTTCTTATTTATTTTAAAATTCTGAAATTCTACTAGTTTTTCCATTTTGCCACACTGCGAATCTTAAATATATTCTGACCCACTGACTATTTATACTCCTGTGCAGAAGTTAAGCATGCTTTATTCCCTTGTTTCAGCTGTTATGGTACACATCGACATGGCACAGTATGAAGGAGTACCAATCATTGTGACGTCAGGGAAGATGTTAGATGAGCGGGTGGGGTATGCACGCATTGTCTTCAAGAATGACATTTTTTGTGTGCAAAACCAAAACAGTATGCACTGCAAGCCCAAACAGATAGTTTTTTACTTTGGTCATGGCAGCCTTCAATATCCAGCCATTCTTGTCACAAAGAATCTATTTAAGCCATCTCTAAAGGACAGTGAGTGGAAGAACGTGACGGAGCATAAAGATGTCAGTGTTCTAGGCTTGCATATTTCAGACTATTACATACTAGCTGCAAAAGAGCAGAGGGAAGCTTATGCAGAGCTCATCACACAGATTTTCCAGGGACGAAAAGATAGCTTCATCAGTGCAGAGAACCTCCTGGCCTCCTGGGGCTTATGGTCGCCCCTGCTAAACAGCCTGGCCAACATTTTCCCTCGCATCTACCCTGGGGGTGACGACAATGGCAGCCTGTTGGACTTCTACGTGAGAGCAAAGGAGATTAGTTTTGCCAGCGAGGCTGTAGTAATGAGCACCCCGGACCAGATGGGTGGTATGGCAACAGACAGCTTCCAGGTGATGCAAGGTAAATATCGCAGCAACAACATGGTGTCTGCCTGGGCCGAGGAGCTCGTCCAGAGGTTAGCCGCAGACCTCCAGGTGGCAGCGGAGGCAGCAGTGAGCGAGGGGGGCACGTTCCACCTCGCCCTGTCGGGGGGCTCCTCTCCCCTCGCCCTGTTCCACAGGTTGAGCCAGCACCATTACTCCTTCCCCTGGAAGAATACTCATGTGTGGATGGTGGATGAGCGCTGTGTTCCCCTGACAGAGTCAGAGTCCAACTTCTATAACCTACATGAACATCTGTTGCAACACATCAGGATTCCCTATTACAACATCCACCCCATGCCTGTGCAGCTCCACCAGCGTCTGTGTGTGGAGGAAGATGGTGGTGCACTGCTCTACGAGAGAGAGATCACCCAGTTAGTTAACAGCTCCAGCTTCCACTTTGTGCTCTTGGGCGTCGGCTACGATTATCACACAGCCTCTCTGTTCCCTGGTGGTAAACTAGATGGCCATGGGGACCGTCTGGTGGCGCTCACCGAGAGCCCTGTTAAACCTCACCAACGCATGAGCCTGACTTTTAGGGCCATTAACCGAGCTCGTAAAGTCGCCGTGCTAGTGATGGGCAAAGGAAAGCACGAACTTGTCACCCAATTGAGCCGCGTAAAGGACGACCTTAACAAATGGCCTGTTACCGGGGTGCAGCCAGAAAACGGCAGGCTTGTTTGGTACATAGACTATGATGCACTTTTAGGGTAGGAACTGCACATCAGACTTTTAAAATGATTTTACTTACGGGCTGAATTTTGACCAAGAATGTATTCACGAATCAGAGCCGAGATGGTTTGTCTCTGAACATTGCAGGGAAATGAAAAAACAAGATTTTTCTTCCACCGGTTTGAATGTGTTTGTGCGAATGAGCAAGTGAAAGGCACTGTCCTGAGAGTGCCGGGGCAAATAACATCAGCAAATATTATTGTATGATTATATGGAAAATCTTTTACTGTACTTAGCTGCTTTACGAGTGGTGTTTATATAGGGCATTAGTGAGTGCAAGAAGGATTAGATAATTCAAGGGGCATTATTTGAGTACTTTTGGTACTCTTTACAACTTAAATGACAATTCAAATATGTATTGCTGATGCAATAGATTACCCCATAATCATTTCCAAATGCTATTGGTGTTGACAACAACTCCCTGCAGAATCTATGAAAAAACTAAAACACAACAAAACATAAAAACGTGTGCTACGGTGTTCTGATACCACTATGATAATTGTATCTGCAGTATCATTTTCAAACACTTAAACCATATCCATGATCCAATATTAAATACTACGAAAGGGAAATTATGCTGTCTAAGCAAACTTATCAAATATCACCACTGTGTTGTGAAAATGTGAGGAATTGTAATGCAATATTAGGCTACTCTGTGACATGTTGCCTATTGTGTGTGTGTGTGTGTGTGTGTGTGTGTGTGTGTGTGTGTGTGTGTGTGTGTGTGTGTGTGTGTGTGTGTGTGTGTGTGTGTGTGTGTGTGTGTGTGTGTGTGTGTGTGTGTGTGTGTGTGTGTCTGGAAATGCAAGGGGAATTTGCTGATTAACCAATGATCTCAGGTGAATAGAGAAATGTATTAGAATCAAAATTTGCTATGTAATCAAAATGGCTAGATTTGATAATTTATACTGTAGTAATTAGTAAAGCACTAAATTCACATTTTTTTGTATCAATGAGGAAAAATGGGCTAATTACAATGTGTCCTTTGTTTAATTCACCACCAAGTAGAATTACAACATACATAATAATTAAGTGATTTGAGTGCCTTGTCAGCATACAGCTGAAATGTGTGAAATATTACCTGTTGTGCTGCAGTAAATTTGCAACCCATACAGGTTAATTTATTTTATTTTGTTTTACTTTTAACATAGGTAGACATCGTGACCTACCAAAATGTCTGCATAGAAAATAAATGAAATATTGAAAGAATGAATGTTCAGTTAATTTCTTAAAGACTAATATGTATTATGTATACATTCCAGGGCCAGCCCAAGTCTTTTTGTGAAACATAATTGTGATTTTTCTAATTTTATTATCACCACACTTGAGTTAAGACAATGGTGTGGTAATATAATTTACAATTTATTGTATTTTATTTCATGCTTACTTGGGGGCCCCCTGGTGGGGGACCCTAGTTGTCTGCAGGGTATAATCTCTCAAGCCAGACACCTATTCTACAATCTTCAAATGCTATAATATACTGTTTCCTAAACTGTGGGACCGTTTTTGGGTCGCAGACTCATTTTTATGGTATATGTATCCTTTTGTATGACGGATCAGGGAAGCATTTGAAATTGAAAATGGTGTGAGTCAGTCAACAGTCTCGAGAGACTAGCAGGGCCTATATCCCTCCACTTAGTTAGGGCTGGCCCTGATCATTTTGTTTCTCTGTTTGTAAATCTCATCTGGATGTAAAAGTCCTGATAAATGTTCTATACATATCGTTGCTGTTGGACAGAAACCTTGTATCAACATATTTAAACTTTGTGGTTTCCCTTTGGTCAATTAATAGATTTGTCGCTCCAATCTTACAACATCTCCAAGCTTACAACATCAATCTTGTGATGCGACTTGTGCAATCGGCTATTTTTGAAAGTGGATAAATCTGTGAGTTTCACAACATTTTAAAAGGGTATTTAAAAGGGCTTGTAACTAAATAACTACATCAGATCTATTGGAACACAGGTTATTTTTTACATTTCCTGAAAGATTACGGTTTTGGACATAAAGGTTTCCTCCCGACAGCGACGATTTATATACAAAATGTGTTTGCTGTTCATGTTGTGCTGTTCAGTGCCAGTGAGCAGTGAGGTCCACTTCTGGTGACGTCACAGACTAGACTAGACTTTATTCCCATTGTTCTTGTTCGTCATCAATGTAACTTATTGATAATGCCTTTCTCTTGTGACCAAACACAACTTTCAGGACTGTACAGATTTCACATGTATATTTTTTATTTCTTTTTGATGGATCTCTGAAAGTACATCATTTTGTAGGCTCCGTCTGGAAATCTTTCTTCCGTGTTCATGAACTAATGATAAAACACCAGCACCAACAACCATTAGCCTACTGTGTTCTGTGATACTGGCATGCTAAATGTTCAGTAGAAGATGACCTCGTGAACCCTAGCATCCTTATTCTGGGCATGATGGGCAAACATTTGGCAAAAATAGGTAATCGTTTTGTTCTGTTCTGTTAACCCATTAAAACCGGGAACGTGTCAGTGTCATTTTAGAAGGGATAATTTTATAGAATCGTCTTCAGGTCTTTTAATGGCTTAAGAATAATACAGGTACTTTCCCTTTAATCACAGAGTTTAGAGTTACTAGCTGCTGGTGGTGTTGAAAACACATGAAACATTCATGTGTGTGAGGATTGAGTGTCAGCCTAAAATAGCAGATATACTAGTGTACAAGCTCACACCATGATCTTTGAAAAATCTTGAAATATCTAGGTTTTGAAGGCATTTGAATCAGCCTCAGGTCTTAATGGCTTTTAATACAGGTACTTTCCCTTTGGTAATCACAGAGTTTAGAGTTACTAGCTGCTTGTGGTGTTGAGAACACATGAAACATTCATGTGTTTGAGTATTGAGTGTCAGCTTAGGACAGCTGGAATGCTTTTACTGCTCATTGTTTCCTGTGAAGCTGAGCCATGCAGGCAGCCTTTTGGATATCCAGACTCCTCCTTTCACCATGAAGAAAGCTGAGAAGACACCCCACACTGATGTTAGTCCACTGAACGGAGGGGAATGACGCCACGCCGCAAAGATCAGAAATGTTTAGGCTGACTTTCGAGGAAAGTCGTATTCTTATTTAATAACATGAAACTCTGTCATCCATATTTTAGACATGTCATACTGTAGGTGAAAATGTCAGAAATCATCAAAGGGGGTTTATTTATTTATTCAAAATGAGTGGAAATAGCAGATATACAAGCTCACAACATGTCCCGTTGAGACGCGTTGTGAGCTTGTAGATCGGCTATTTTCCCTATTTGTCATACAACACTATATTGGGCTTAAGTGGTTAAAATGTTACTGCAATTCGTGAGTAGCTTACTTCACCACTATTTTTACACCTGTACACTTGTGATGTGGCAATACAGCGAAAGTTGAAATATTTCCAGTTTACCTGTACTGAGGACACAGGCCACTGTAAGAAAAAGGGACATGTAGTATAGATCTGGGGTCGTTTTGGCCTGTGAATAGATATAAAGTCCTTAGTTTCTCTATTGAGGTCAGAAATATCTTTTACTGCTAAATATATATTTAGGGTCCTGACTGAAAATGGGACGTGTGTGTATTGATGTGTTGATCTTACACATGCTGCCGCTGTCAGAGTCAAGATGATGGTACACAACCCCTGACCACATGACAGCAGCCCAAACACATGGTAGGCAGCCCTGAAGATCTGTGGAACCGGGTCCATCAGTGTGAATATTACTGAAAAACCTGCAGAAGAGAGATAATGTGGTGTGGGTTCTATACTGTACAGTAGTAGGTCATGTTTCTTAGTGATCAAATGTTTATTTGAGCTAAAATACGCTTAAATGCTGCACTGGACACTGCAAAATAGTATTGTATTGTAAGTATTGAGTATAAATTTAACTTAGTGGGAAAAGCCATATTAACACTGAGTTAACATTTGTATTTCTTAGTGTGGGTTGTGATATACCTGAAGCTATTACGGATAAGGCGATGAACGCTGCGAGGTTGTTCAGAAGTGGCTGTCTGCAGTATCTGGAGGATTTTGGCCTTAGAAATAAATATAATGTCAAATCTACTATTTTAAACATGATCCAAATGAAGATGTCATAGACCTATAATTGAGTTACCTTGCCATGACATAGAACTGAGGGACCAGAACCACCGCCATGAATATTACAAGTACAATTTGACTGCAAAACAACCATACACAACAAATTGTTACAAAATAAATACAATCAGAATGACATGAAGGAGCTAAATCACCACAAAACCAAAACGTCGTAAAAGTCACTTCCTAACATTTACAAAAAACATTCACCACAGCAACACTTACAATTTTAACCTTTGATCCCTTGGTAAACTTCTGCTAGTATGATATGCCATGTATACTAGCATGTAATGAAACATGTTTATTATCCTTTCAGTCAGACGGGTGTAACTCCCCAACAACCAGATCCTGTCTGTGGTATTACCACCTGCTCCAAACGTGCACCAAGTGGAAGGATCATGTTTCTGTCCACAGTGAGTGACTCAGAATGCATTAACCATGTGAACCCTTGCATCCCTACTCTGAAGAGAACATTACGCAAAAATAGCAGATCTGCAAGCTCACAGTGTATCTCTACTGGTTCTTGTTTGGTGCATTCCCACAGGTTGATGTTGTTGACGTGGTTTGGCTAGAAGATCCTGATGCAGTTTATTGGAATTGGGGATCCCAGAGGCATACAACACAATTAAAACACAATTTCCTCACATTGTGTAAAAAGCCATGTTCCGCCCTCAGTGCTGCAACAGCAGCATCACCCTGCTCCATATTAACACACTGTGGCAAATGTCAATGCAGACATATAAAATCTGTTCACTCTGAATATTCCTGTCAGTAGTCATTTTTTAGATGGTTGAGCAAGCAGAAAGCAAGTCAAGACTGAATATAGTGTCTGTAAGAGTCAATTAACAGCTACCAACTACAGTGGAATTAACATGGGACATGTTATCGACTACAGTGGAACATGGGACATGATCAGCAATGATAATGACGTTGGATATATGAAAGCTCTTGGTACGCAAAAATAGCAGATCTGCAAGCTCACAGTGTATCTCTACTGGTTCTTGTTTGGTGCATTCCCACAGGTTGATGCTGTTGACCTGGTTTGGCTAGAAGATCCTGATGCAGTTTATTGGAATTGGGGATCCCAGAGGCATACAACACAATTAAAACACAATTTCCTCACATTGTGTAAAAAGCCATGTTCCGCCCTCAGTGTTGCAACAGCAGCATCACCCCTGCTCCATATTAACACACTGTGGCAAATGTCAATGCAGACATATAAAATCTGTTCACTCTGAATATTCCTTTATTAGACGATTGAGCAAGCAGAAAGCAAGTCAAGACTGAATATAGTGTCTGTAAGAGTCAATTAACAGCTACCAACTACAGTGGAATTAACATGGGACATGTTATCGACTACAATGGAACATGGGACATGATCAGCAATGATAATGACGGTGGATATATGAAAGCTCTTGGTAAGTGTCTTGGTGTGACAAATGATCCATTACAAACAAAATATATATTTTTTTTTTATCATGTGATTTAAAGAGAGACATGTTCCTTTATTTTTAAGTTCATTATTTAGGCTGGAGTGGAAGTTTTTATACATAAACAAAAAAAGAATAACATCAGTGTCAAACAAAAGGGTGCGAAATTATTGTTTTGTGAAATCTTAGATTTAGTTTTATTTCGTTTTTCTACAAAAACAAAATAACTAATATTAGTCTCATACAAAGGGGTGAGAAGAAGTGATTGTTTTGTAAAATCTTACATTTTAGCAATGATGTGGAAAAAGTATGAAATGTTTGTTGCACTTATGACCTGTTGCTTGCTGCCAGATTAAATAAAGATGACCTTTTCTCTATTTCTCTTTTCTACACACAGGTATTGATTTTGCAACACGTACGATTGCCACCATGATGAAGCCCCAGAAAGTGATTAAGCAAGATGGAGATTCTTTCTCCATTCAAACACTGAGTACTTTTAGAAACCTTTCATGTTCATTTACAATTGGAAAAGAAGAAGAAGAATTGTGCAAAGGAATTGACAACAGGTCATGCCAGGTAGGAACGTTTTCAATAAGCTATCACACTACATATAGAGTATAGACTAATTCCATAATAAAAAAGGCTTTATATTGATCATTTTATTTTATACCAGACAGTGGTGAACTGGGACAATGGCAAGCTGGTGTGTGTTCAGAAAGGAGAAAAGAAGAACAGAGGGTGGACCCACTGGATACAGGGAGATGAGCTTCATCTGGTATGACGTTATTCCTCAAACAAATGAAGAACTTTCAAGAATTCACAACTTATTTTAATGCCTCATAAGAGACCAATCCATGTGAGCAAGGCTAAGTAAAAAAATACTTTGTAAATGTCGTAGAGCACATAGTATGAGATTCAAAGATCAATCTTGCACACAAATCGTAATTCCTTAATGAAGTTTCAATCTTATAATCTTCAACGGAGTGACAAAGGTCACTCATACTACCTTGTACTGTACAGTAGTTAAAGGGATAGTTCACCAAAAACATTTTTTTCTATCGATTAGTCACCCTGTGGAGACTTTTTGTCGCATTCCTAAGCCAATCATTAATGACCAGAAGTGGTTCCCTATGGAGACACAAATAGCCTCCTTTGTTCCCTATGTAGCTCTGGTCCATAGCCTTCTACTGCTTCTACGATTCTGCCCTGCAGTATAAGGCTATGGGACTTTCCGTTTTAAATCTCAAATGGAAATCAGACCAGCCTCTCCTCTTTTGTGGAAATCTCACAAACGTTTGACCTACTCACCAATACAAAGACTGAAGATTGTGTCAATAGAAAGCCTATACTTTCCTTAGTGGACGCACTCTGAGCCCCCCACCACACGTATAAACTGTACTTTTTGGCCAGAAAGGGATTTGTTTTCACCGGAGGAAAGATATTCTCTATGAGGCAGTTCTCTGGGCAATATCAGTAGAGGGCACATTGGAGTAACTAAAAGTATTTTTTTCCCGGTGGAAACAAAATCCCTTTTTGGCCAAAAAGTACCGTTTATACATGTGGTGGGGGGCTCAGAGTGCGTCCACTAAGGAAAGTAGGCTTTCTATTGACACAACCTGTCTTTGTATTGGTGAGTAGGTCAAACGTTCGTGAGATTTCCACAAAAGAGGAGAGGCAGGTCTGATTTCCATTTGAGATTTTAAACTGAAAGTCCCATAGCCTTATACTGCAGGGCAGAATCGTAGAAGCAGTAGAAGGCTATGGACCAGAGCTAGTTCCCTATGGAGACACAAAGAGTCTCCTCAAAGGATTGTCTTAGGAATGTGTCAACTCAAAAACAAACAAAATCAAATCCATGAATTAAAGACTCCATGAGGTGAGCAATCGATAGGACAAAAAAAAAAGTCAACTATCCCTTTAAACATACTCCAAAGCATCTGCAGAAATGTTACTGGGTGTGGGAATTGCATTCCTGAGACTTATACCATAATACCAATGTAGTCTGACTGGATTTTTTTTTGTCTAAAGGAGTTTTGTGGGTGTAAACACTACTGGGTGTGACCGTACAGTGTTTAATTGGTAAATGTCAAGGTACCGGAACACTGATCCTGTCAGGTGTGGGGGCAGAGTGGTATCGTAGACCTGACTGACACATCACTGATGATGCCATCACGCCATAGCTATTACAATAGCGTTAAGGTTCAATAAAGCATAGCAACCCTTCAGGTAGGAAAAGTCTTTAATTGTGGCGATCAGTAAACTCATTACCAAACCAGCTGAACTCAATGAGGGGGCCTGCATGGTGAATGGCCACATTCCCACAGGCTGGCATGGGCCCCCTCGAAATCGGAAGGGACCCTGGCAAGGCAAGGACCTTCTCCATTAGCTGCTTGAACATGGCAGGGTGAACCAGAATTACCCTTGTTCAGTGCATGGAAAAGGTGGTGTTGGGCTGAAGCCAGGAACCCAGAATGAAGTAATTGATTAAACCCAAAACATACACATAAAATACATGATTACATGGGCAAATAAACAATAACACAACAAAGTCAAAGTCAAAGTCATACGATTTTTGTCACACACGTTACCGCAGTGAAATTTGTTCTCCGCATTTGACTCATCTCTTGGAGCGGTGAGCCGCAGCGTGCGCCGCGCTCGGGAATCATTTGATTAGTAGATTTGACCCCCAATCCAACCCTTTGATGCTGAGTGTCAAGCAGGGAGGCATTGGGTCCCATTTTTACAGTCTTTGGTATGACCCGGCCGGGGATCGAACCCCCGACCTCCCAGTTTCAGGGCGGACACTCTAACCACAAGGCCACTGAGCTGGTTACAATAGAACAATAATGAATATAGGTGCGCCCCCAAGGCATGTTGGTAAGTCTCCTCAGCTACGTATAACAGCCCAGGACACTACATGTGTCGCAAATAGATTATTCTTTTTTAGTGGGTTTGAACTTTGGGCAGATTTGTGCACCTATGGCCAATATCGTCGATAATATATCGGTTTTAGCAGATATTTTATTTTATAATAATTATGTTGAAAAATAAATAAAGTGTTTTCTGGGGAAGCTTTCAAAAGAGTAGACAAGTTGGAACATTTTTAAATAAAAATACTAAATTCAAACTGTTTATGTTGGGATATGTGCCAACATTTCAGTTTTGGAATAAAGAGGCATTTCTTTCTTCAAATTCAGTGTTTATAAGCCTTTTTTCAGAATGGACAAAATTATTTAAATTTTTTAATAGGCCTACAGAATGAGATCATATCGACATTGCTTATATCGGTTATCGGCCATAACAGCAATCGGATATCGATATTGGCCAAAATGTCTCATCGGTACATCCCTAATTTGTCTCATCTGTGTCCTCTATTTGTGATGCATGTCTGTGACTGTATATACTAGGGCCGGGCCCTAGTATATACAGTCACAGACATGTATCACAAATAGATACTAAATAGATACTAAATACTTATATAGCCTAGTAACTACTACTAGGCTATATAAGTATTTATAGCTGCCTATTTCTATTATACCAACTATTTGGTAGACTGAATGCATTCATCTTTTTTCTTGTTCTAGGTGATCACCTGTGAAGATCAAGTCTGCAAACAAGTTTTTAAAAGGAGTGCCTAATTTTCACTTTCTGGGGGAAAGGACTTTCACACTGTGTCCATTCTGCTCTAAATATGGAGTATGCATGCAAAACCTGTGTACTTTATGCCACCAAGGTCTGTGGCTCCCTCTAGGGTCGAGTCTCCAACCTCAGAGTCTTGTATTGAGTTAATTCAACCGGGTGTCATTGAAATAAATAAATAAAATACTCACACCACATCACAACAGCAACTTGAGTGGACTGTGTCTTCAGCTCAGCAGCATTATCTTGCAATTAAGGCAATTAATCATTGAACCTCTAATGAATTCTCCTCTAGGTCAGTGGTTCTCAAACTTTTCATTTTTAAATGTATTAGGCTATATGGACCCCCATAACTCTGAGTGTACATATGGAACATTAATTTGTACACTCTCGCCTCACTTTGAGAACCACTGCTCTAAGAGAGAGATGTGCTCTGTACTTTCCCATGCAATGTGTTCACGGTGGATTTCGTCTGTGTGCTCTGGGTTTCTTTCAAAGGCCTGGCCCTGCAGGTTTGAGCTGAAGCTGATCCCTGGTTGCTCTCCAGTGGCTGGCTAACTGTTAATAGTTCAGGTCCAGGATGTAATATGTGCAAATAAATTAAACAATTACTAGTGGAGCTTCCTTAAAGGTTGTGTGTCCCAGGAAAGCTGTAACGTCTTAGGGTGTGTTGCTCTATAGTGGAGACTTATGAATGACTCTAGGCCTAACACTAATTACTCCAAGTCTAATGTTAAATCACATAAGGTCCCTGAGTACCTACTTATTCTGGGTCATCATGTCAATTGTGATTCTCCCGGATTTCCTGAATTCTCAAAGCAGATAATTAGAAATGGCTCTGAAACCTACTGACACACATTTAAAGACAGGCACCAGGGGTTTTTCTAGTGGAAGTGGGATTTTTAATTAGATTTGTAACCTACTGAAATACTGACACACTGATTGACATAATATGCACATATCTGGCATTACTCTGCAATAGTTAGAAATGTGAAAATGAATGAGATTTGTAACACACACACACACACACACACACACACACACACACACACACACACACACACACACACACACACACACACACACACACACACACAGTCTGCTGAATACTATATATGTATATATAGCCTATAATTCAATATAAAATTCATAAAATTCCTTTAATTCCTTTAATGAATGAATGGTTTAACACAGTGGGCCTAACTCGGCCTACAGTAGGTCTATGATTATGCTTGCTTGCTCTTTGGTACCGACCCAGTATAACGAAGGACTGAATCCTCAAAAAGGAAAAGCAAAAGTGAGGTGAAAATAATAGTTTTTGAGATATGATGCACATTGGCATCTTCATCATTTTGGATGTGTTACTTTTCCCACCGCTGCTGCTGCTGCTGCAGGCAGCGTGGGGTTTCCCACAGCTGATTGCAGGGAGGGTTACCGCGCCCATCTCGTCGTTCCGTTCGTTCGTTCGTTCGATGGCCGGATGAGAGCGCTCCAAGAGCAAGGACACGGGTTAACAGTCTGACAAAAAGGAAA
Organism: Electrona antarctica; assembly: GCF_951216825.1. NCBI lineage: Eukaryota > Metazoa > Chordata > Actinopteri > Myctophiformes > Myctophidae > Electrona > Electrona antarctica. The sequence continues at coordinate 40,959,141 of NC_136790.1, forward strand.
CATTAGCTCCCTCATTGAACCAAGTGCATCGTTTAATTCGGAAAAGTATTGCTTTGTCTCTCTCCGGCTGCTCCACCGTGTCGTTGAGCCCCATAGAAGACATTGTGGGTGTGATCCCCCCTGCCTTGCCTGCCCTCCCCTCTCCGGTTGGTTGACTGAGGTTGTCAGAGCTCTCCAACCGTAGCTCCGCTCCGCACACACTCAACTAGCTGGCTAGCTAGTTCCACAGCTAGCTGCTCGCTGTTCGTTGATGCGTGCATTGGAGGGATACGCCGTTTCCATTTCCAGTCAATGCAAAAGACATCAAAGCAAACGCAAATCGAAGCAGGTGAGTTTGGAGAAGAAAATACCCGACGACGTCTGCCGTTCTTTTTTCCGCGGTGAGAATAGCTGGCTGTGGAATATTGTGTGAGAATATCAGTGCCCGGGGGTGGGGTATCTGTCGACAGCTAGCTTGTTAGCGACTTATCGTTGTGGGGGTATAGCTGATAAATCTGTGCGGGCGAATATAAAAGCAATCTGTGGTTGTTAGGAAAAAAACAAATGTTGAGATTTCGTTCTGGATAAATATCACTCAGAAACCAAAATACTGCTTCCTTGCCCTATTTTATGAATGTCAGTGAATGGTGCTAGCTGAACATCGCTTGAAGTCAACGATGAGGGGATGTTTGGCCTAAATCAGGTAGAACCAGCTAATGCTATGTAGCTAATACGATTTCCCATTAACTGGTATTATGTTACGTGAGCTGCTAATGGAAAGCTGGATTAGTGATTTCATAAAGCACACGAGCTTACATTGATGACCTGTATCAAAATGGAAAATGTTGATTTAATATCGTAAGATAGGCTGGCTGCCAGTTGATGACACAGCCCCTTCATTGCCTTACTGGAGCAATAAACGTCCGATATAGGAAATGTAACGTAGGTGCAAACGTTAGTTTACACTTATTTCTTAACCGGATCAGGAATAAAACAATTAATATAGGTGTAGATCGGTATGAACTATTGTAATAAAGCACGAAGGAAATGCTGTTGCAAGCCATTCTGTCTTGTGCCACCAATATACAATACAACTCCACTTGCAGTCAACCTGGGTGGGTGTTCCAGTGAAAATGCTTAACGAAGGTTATGCTAGTAAACTGTTCTTTTTGAAGAAGTGAGCTCCCTCTCCACCAAATTAAACGTACTCTCGTATCCTTTACATTCCTTATTGCAATCTGACTGCAAGTCAAGCTGGCCACCACCCGACCTTGCAGTTTCTCCAGGAGGGAGGATTGGGACCTCCTCTTCTAGACCACAGAGAGCCAGCTAACTGTGTACATATATGTTGTAATTAAATCAAAAAGGCACGGTTGACGGTAACAAGATTGCAAGTATCGAAGTAATTGGATTTGCTGTAGGCAGGCAAACAGCCCCACACAGTAGTTATAGTTAACCCACCTACCGACCGCGTTCACTTGACTGGTGTTAGCTACCTAGCAGTCCGCGTAATTGCGGAAGAACAACAGTCTTTCTGGAAATGTAACGTTAGAAAGCGATATGTGGCAAGCGGCTCATATTGACGGTCGGTTGTGAGTTAATGTCGACAATGAAGGGATTTGTTTGAGTTATGAGAGGAAGTGGCTCTATTTAAAGTGCTGAAATGTCTCGTTCTGCCCTGCCTACAGGCCTACATACCGACCAAACTTGCTAGCAGGCTAACTACCGGGCAGCAGTGTACAAGATGGCGTTAGCTGCATCTTCTCGGATTTCCATCAGTGCAAGGCAGATTAGTATTGCATTGCGCGGCTTTCAGCCAATTTGGAAAAAATATACATCCCACATAGCATCAAAACTGTACTACAATATTATTGCCTTATTATTATTATCGCCTTATTATCTAGTCGAGGCAATTAAATCATTCAGCTGGGCTATGATGAGTATTGAGTAGTGTTATTGTAGAGGCTCATCTATTTACGTAGCAAACGGACGTACTGCTGCTACAGTTTTCCCACAACAAATATTCAAACATGATGCAAACGGTCCCACTGCTGTACGCAAATCATGTACAACATGAAATCCCATGTTACTGTCAGCCTATTAGACCCACAGTGTTAAGCAAACCTGTGGGAACTGAACAGCAGAATAGTTATATCTTGTAATTATTATTATTATTGCATTTTTATAGCAGATTAATCTCTCATGTTGGTGTCAACATGACTACACTGGGTACATATGCGTTTCACACTGATGATGCTCATGAATGTGTATTGATTCTCTGCAAATACAATCTGAATGGTGATGGCACTGTTGCTTTCAAATTAAATTTGAGACTGACAGAAAGTGAGAGCAGTGAGAAAATCCAGGCACTTGCTTTAAGCATGTTAAATGTAACAGAATTAAGCTTAATCTCATCCTATTATTTTATGAATGGAATAGCATATTTCTGATTTCTGCCCAGGGTTCGCCAGCTGTTTCTCATGTTGGTGGACATGGATAGGATTAGAGATTTAACTGAAAGGGTTTTAGCTTTTAGGATTATGGACTTGCTCAGTGATAGTGCTGGTTATGATCCTTTCTCTGATCCAGCTTTAGACCGGTGAAACATCGCATTATCAGGCCAATATTTAAAACTGGACTCCACACATCCATGATTAGAAAATGTTTGGATCCACAATACAAAATTATATTAGGCTTACTGCAGTTTTCATAATCGTGTTGTCATCTCTTTATACTGCAGATTGTTAAGTAAGGGAAGGGTAGGCACACGTAACAATTACTATGATCATTCAGCAACACAAGCTTAGCTGTCATCTGAGAAAATACATTTGTGTTACTACTTGAAGGCCTAAGTGCTTACTGCACAGACATGGGATGGTTCTCAGATGGATATGTAGGAACAGGCTTTCAGCTTCAGGGGGCAGCAGGCAGTGACTGCCCTCAAGAGACCTGAGAACAGTCAGTAAGTCACAACTTTAGGCTATTTGCCACAACGCAGTTTATCGTGCAGTCAGCTGACCCTGATCAGGCGCTTAGAAAGGAGAAGTGATGTGATGGAGGAACTCCAAACTGTAAGAATCTGCAGACCTTCATAAGCAAACAATGTTTCTGAAAAGGGAAAGCTTAATGCTAAGTTATTAACAGCATTTAGGCTACTCGGATATGCTCGATACTACGAGGGGTTGTTCCAGGCCTAACCCAACAAGATCTCAAATAATGAATTGATGCACTAATTATGTCAGGAATGTTATCCAGGATAACATTTAAGGTATGGTCTTGTAAACAAAAAACAGGAGCTTGCACTATGCTGCTGTGTATTCTATATTATTTATGTCATAAAATTAGTATAGAAGCTGAAAAAAGTAGACGATGGACATATACAGTATATGATCGTAACCGTACCCAGCCAGGATAACATTAATGGTTTCATCCTAGTTTTGTAACCACTCAAGCAGTTAGCGTATTTAACCACATGACCCTTGGCGTCGCCAAAATAGCTGATCTATGGGTGTTTTTTTGTCAGGGAAAAAAAGGAGGGGGTCTAGTATATGGTCCCCTGGGGGTCTCCGTTCAAAGAAGTGTATATAGGGTTTATGTACTTAGCAGGAGCCTCTCTTCTTATTTAAACGCATCACTTTAACTTTGTAATTGTTATGGCGTCGTGGACTACAGCTGCAAAAGTATGAATTTAATGACACCTAACACCTTGAATCATCTTGCTATACAGAATGATACCAGTGAGTGCACATTTAATCAAAGGTGGTCTTTGTTTGCAAGTGAAGGCATATTTTACAATACAAATAAACAACGGTAATGGGTCGCAGACTCGCACACCAAGACTGTATTTCAATAATTTATTCTTGCATTTTGAACAGGAGGCAAACGTTTCGGCTATCCAGCCTTCACACTGATGAAGGCTGGATAGCCGAAACGTTTGTCTCCTGTTCAAAATGCAAGAATAAATTATTGAAATACAGTCTTGGTGTGTGCGACCCATTACCGTCGTTTATTTGATATGATTTGAACGGGTAACGCACCTAAAGTCAGCGTGGTGGTCACATGAAGAGTATATTTTACAATATGCCAGGGTTAAGTTGAAATAAGAACTTAATCTGGATGTTCCGGGGACCCCCAGGGCAGGGACCCCCCAGGGACCCCCACACGGTAACTCTGTCATTTCTCAACCGTTTTGGATGCGGGACGGCTCGCCGGAACCGGGCCGGCACCCTGACCGCGTTCATATGGGTCTGGAACTTCCGGGGACCCCCCAGGGACCCCCACACGAAGTTGCACCACTCACTTCACACACAAGTGTGATTTTGCACTATTGTATTTGTATGACAAAGTATAAAATTGGGCCTAAGTGGTTAATCAGACTAATACATTGGGTACATAATTATATATATATATTATATGAATGAGAGAGTTATCCTACAGCATCTATAAGCCTTGCCATGTCATTTTGTTAACTTGTTCCTAAAGTTTCTGTTGAAGCCAGATTTTCCTGTATGTAAATTTCTTCCCTTTGTAATTCACATCCTGCCTAATTCATCCATTGTATTGAAAACCAAATTGGAAATGGTCAAAGTAGGCAATACCGCATTTTACCCCTGTGCTGTGGAAAATGCAGATTTATTTTATTTTTCTTCAAGCTAGTAAAGTTAAAGTACCTCACACTAGGGATTGGTAATCGAACACAATCAAACATCAAAACACAATATTCTTCCTTACCAAATGCCTTGATCGATATCTTCCAAAACATTTTGAAACACTGAGTTGCATCGCGCCAAATCGTGATTATCATATAGCCAGATTCTTGCCAAGACACTGACTGCCCTGATCTTTTTAAAAGACATGCATCATCATTAGATGGGTCCAACCTAAAAGTTGGCCATTTTGTGGTTTTGTTGATGCTGGAAATACTATTTAAAAGACATTGGTGTTGCAGGGTTCCTGCCAATGTCCTTTAGATCCCTCAACAGAGATGTTATTGTTAAGGTATCCCTTCCCAATTCTGTGCATGTCATAAACAGGTGAACATTTGACTATTGTTTAGATTTGGTACATGGGAAAATGGAAGGGACTTCTGGGGCACCCTGGTCAATGAAGTGGTTAAAATGAGTCTTGAGGGGCGCCTGCTGGCCTAGCGGTCCAGGCGCATGCCACATATAGGCTCTGGCCTGAGCTCGAGTCCTGTTCATGACGACCATCTCTCTCCCTCTTTACTGTCATTCTTCACATGTGTATCAATAAAGGCAGAAGAGTCTTGATTATTTGAACAAATATGCTGTCATTAAAAAAATAATAATATATATATATATATATATATATATATATTTTTTTTTTTTCTCCCTAATTTGTATTTATTGAGGCTTTACAAGCATATGTTCAATAAACAAAAACAAAGGTTTTACAATCCCTATTCAAACAAGTATAGGAGAGCGAGAGTTTCAAACAAACATTAGGTACAGACCAGTTTTATGCTGAACTTTGTCCAGTAGGGCAATATTACATGCATATTATGTATTGATTGAAGTGGCATTTGGTATCTGAAGGATTGAGGTCAATAGGATAACGACTCCTTTTAGGCCATGTGTCCAAAGCGGTTTCTTTTTTTACCCAGCTGAAAATGCAAGGCGTTTAGATGAATATGTTCATCTAAACGCCTAGAGTTAAATATGTCAACTCTCTGACCAGATAAAAAACGCTCTTCAACGGGAATGCACAGCGCAGAATAGATGCCTTGTCACACTGCAGGTGTTTCCAGCATAGTGTAAATACACGGTGCTCCCACTGAAAGCAATCCGATACATAGACTGGTCAGGGAAAAAAATGTCGCGGTGGAATGACGTTTTAGTACATGATTTTTCAGCTTATCTAATGGTGTGAGTTCTCTCTCTGTTCTCTTCCAGATCCAGGAAGTGTCCCGGCAGCTGGAGTAGCGTAATTCTAAAAGCTGAGGAAAATGAGTGAACTGGACCAGTTGCGCCAAGAGGCGGAGCAGCTCAAAAATCAGATCAGAGTGAGTGATTAACTCACCATTTACCAGTAATAATGATGAATGCTGTACACTCAAAACATCAAATTAATAAATATATCTGCAGAAATTTAAAAGATTTATTTATTTATTTTTTCAGGATGCCAGGAAAGCATGTGCAGATGCCACACTAGCACAGGTAACATCGTTATTAACAATTATAGGTATCCATTGGAGAAAAATAACAAAAACATTTAGTCTCATACTAAACAATATTTTGCATTTTTCTTCCTAGATCACAGCCAACATTGATCCTGTTGGCCGAATTCAGATGCGTACAAGACGAACACTGAGGGGACATCTGGCTAAAATCTATGCCATGCACTGGGGAACAGATTCGAGGTAAAGAATATTCTCACCTATCTATCTGTACATATTTCTATGAGACCTGTGACTCTGTTATTTATTTGTTTTATTTTTTCTGTCATTTGTGTAGGCTCTTGGTCAGTGCCTCCCAAGATGGAAAACTCATTATTTGGGACAGCTATACCACAAACAAGGTACAGTTTTATAAGTAGAATCAGATTCCATTCATGTTTGAAGTATTATCTCAAAACTATAACCATACTTGCTGTTAATAGAAACATGGTCTATTGCAGTTCAAAAGGGAAAGCAATTACATTATGAGAAGTTTGCTCTAAATCTAGATAATGTTGCCAATAATGCAACAGTGGCAATTTGGCAAAGAATCATACTTGCAAATTTGAAATGTGCTACCAAAACAGTGAAATGAAATAAATGAACGCTAGAAATGCTGCAAAAGTGAACGCAAACATTTTCTGGAGGACACCAAAAGGGACGTGAATGTCGTTTGAATGTAAAAGTTCAAACTAGGTCACTCGGGTGGTGCAAGTGTCACCTTCCTGTTCAGGAGTTTGAATCCCCTGATGCAGGCAGCTTGGTCCATATGAGCCTAATCGGCCGTGTTTGTTGAATGGGGAGTGAAACTGTTCTTGCTGCACCACAGGCTCTTACAGGCAGGAGCAGTGCTGGTCAGCACGATATGTTGAATGGTGAGGAGTAGGGTGGTGGACGTCCTCCTAGTGGGGGGTCCTCACCATAGACATAAAAAGGTAGACTCCTCCTTCGGCTCTGGGGCGTGTGCTTCTTGAGAGTAGGCAAGCTTTCCCGAGGTTCCTTGCGAAGCATAGTGTAAGCATGAGCGGAAGCTTGTCAAGCTTCCCCGTGTGTCACAGAAGGGGATGTTCGGCAGGCCAATCAGAGGCACGTTTGTTTTCTCATGCTAATAAAGCTCCCTTGGATTCAGTGACATAGTCTGTGGGGGCCGGGGGGCCAGGGCCCCCATGAGGAATTGAACCAGGGATCTCGGCCCCCATGAGGAATTGGACCTGAATATATATTCGCCTCGGTTCGTCCCGTTTGTGCCGCATCCGGGGGGGTCTTGCAAAGCAAAGCAAAGTTCTTTGTTTACCCAGGGAAGTGGACTAAGCTCGAGATGCTTGTTTACAGCCACACCCTGCTCATAGAACATTTCATGGTAGGGGTTCAATGCCTTGCTCAAGGGCACTTCAGCGGTGGTAATTGAATTGATACGTTCCGGAAAAGACACGCTGTGATTGGCCAGTAGTCACTTGAGTATCAGCGAAGCAGCGTGCCATCCACACTTCCGCTTGACTTACGAAAAATCACACTTGTGTGAAGTGGAGTCCCACTGTGGCTGCCACATGATGTCACGGGGTGGCATGCTTAAAAGACATCTTTAGTTTTTTTCAACCAAGGTTCATGTTTTAGGTTGTTATTGGAGAAAATAAAAGATGAGTGTTCATTTTTTTTCATTTGCTGCTTTCTTTCGTTTTAAGGATTTTAGCTGTTTTTGTGGCATTCTAGCATGGGGCTAAATATGTATATTTTTTTTACAATTTTATAGCGATTTAAACTAAACTATAGATTTGACTATAGTCCTATTGGACCCCAAGAAATTATATCTGGCCACAAAAAATCACGAGATCTACTGATTGTGTCAAACTGACATATTGAGCCTATGACACACAGTATGGCTCCCCCAGTAGGCCTCCTTCACATTCAGTATAGATCCTGCGATCTTCTGTGGCCAGATGTAATTTCCTGGGGTCTATTAGGACTATAATAAATAATAAAAGATGAAATCGACATTTTGTAAAAGAAAAATCACACCCGTGTGAACTGAGTGGTGTAAGGTTTTATATAGCATGATCAGCTGTGGTCTGACGTAATGTCTGACGTCCGATGTGAGGTATTATATAAGGTAAGGTATTATATAGCCTGATCAGCTCTGATCTGACGTAATGAAATCACACCCGGATGTGATTTCACAACTGGCTTTTTTTGTGCAGAAAAAATGACCATGGTTGCTACGGTCATCCAGTTCACCCGGGTGTGATTTAATTACGTCAGAAATTATTTTGAACATAGCAACCATGCTCATTTTTTTCTGCACACAAAAGCCAGTTGTAGGAGTGGTTTACACCACTCAAAAATACATATTTAGCCCCATGCTCGAATGCCCCCACCCCCTGTCAAAAACAGCTAAAATCCCTAAAACGAAAGAAAGCAGCAAATGAAAAGAAATGAACACTCATCATTTACTTTCTCTAATGACAACCTAAAACGAAAGAAAGCAGCAAATGAAAAGAAATGAACACTCATCTTTTACTTTCTCTAATGACAACCTAAAACATGAACTAAAGTTGTCCTTTTAAAGGGGCTTAAAGCAAACATTAAATGTCCATAGTCTTGGCTGCCACATGACGTCACGAGTGAAAGCCAGACAATGGAGGGGATAGCGCCCATCAAAAATATATTGGTGTTGCAGTTTTTGAGTGGTGCAAACCACTCCAATAACCAGCTTTGTCTGTATGTTTGTGTACCTGTGTACAGGTGAGCATGGTTGCTATGGTTAGTGTGTGACGTCACTGACATAGCCGATCAGGCTATATAAGACCCTGCACCACTCAGTTCACACGGGTGTGATTTTTATATAGGATTAGTGTATTCTATCATTATTATTATTAGTAACCTTTATGTGAATAATTATAAATAACAAATTTAGAATAATAAAACATTTTACATTAATAAACATTAGGTTTTATCAACTGTCATTGACAGAAGATTAGTTAAAATTCTTTAAAAAGTATTTTCCAATTCCAAGTGACTAGGACTGCCATCAGAAGTTTGCTGCCCCTGGGTAGACAACCCGGCCTGGCAGAGATAGGCCGAGATGTGTTCTGAGGAGGAGTGCACCTTTCTAGTAAAGGCAATGAATTCCAACTGTCTTGGCTTCATTTTGCATACATCGCAGGCAACACACTTGTGCTCAAATACAATCGGCTTGGCAGTTGGCACGCTGTAGTGGTTGTAGAACGCTGTGTGAATGTTTAAATGCTGCGTTCTCCACCACTGAAAAGGCAAGTCGCATGTCACTGTGTGTGTGTGCGTGTGTGTGTATACACATAGAAAGACAACCCTACATAATTTGTGCACGGATCGCACACACATGTAACATGTTGACATAATATTGACGACCTGTAGCTGTGGTGCGATGGCAAGCACATAATCTTGGTGTCAGTTTTCTTTGTGACATGATGATTAGTTTGTATAAGAAAATGGTGCTTCTCCAATCTCCATCCAACTTGTTGTTGGTAGCATTACTTTTTAGCTAGGCTGCTTACATATGCATTGCGGGACGCGACACATTGGACAGGTAACCAAATTAGTAATGCACCGAATATTCGTCCGCAGAAAATATTCGTCCGCAGAAAATATTCGTCCGCAGAAAATATTCGGCAGAAAATGGCTAACAATGCATTTTTCGGCCTAGTTCGGTTTCGGCCCGAATAGGCAGAAAATAAATCACCGAATAGTGTATGCAATTAATGCATTCAAAAGAGCTGAATAAATGTTTTATGGACCCATAAAAGTGATTATTATTTAAGTTAAGTTTAGCCATAACCATTTATTTTGCCATCAATCGGGTAGCTTTAAGGTACGGCCATGACGGTAGGAAAAAAGATATATAATATTAATCATATTCTGATATTCGGTATTTGGGTTTCGGCCAGCTGTTTCCTATATTCGGTATTCGGTTTCGGCCAAGAATTTCCCTTTCGGTGCATCCCTAAACCAAATGTAACCCGCGTTTGACAATGTCCGCTTTTGACAATGTGTGCGTGTAACATCATGTAACATAGGCTAGTAACATAGCCAGGTGGTGGGTTGACGGTTTGTTTTTCATTGGAACAACGTGACCTGTCTGTGTCCTAACTAGTTCCATAGACCAATGTCGAATTATTTAGGGAACAAGTCCTCTGTTTGTGCGTCCAGTGAGTGCTTGTTACTGCGTTCAGCAGTAAGAGCAAATGACTAAAAAGGGGAGGGGCCCGTGGAAGCATGCATGAGCAAAAAGAACAGATCTTCAAGCTAACAACGCGTTGAGTTAGCTTGCAGATCTGTTGTGCAAACATGTGACGTAGTCTATATTGCGTCAGACCACTTCCAGCGCTAGTGGGCAAAATTATGCGGATTTGCAGAAAGAAGCTTTTTTTTTTATATGCAGAGCACTGAGCAATATGTGTGCAAAGTGTGGAGTCAGTAGGAGCACACGTGTGTGTGTGGTGTTAAGACCCTCTCCAATGCTGACTCCAAACTCCATGGGTATCTGCCTCGATTCTGGTAGTTGGAGTTCCAAGTTGAATTGATTCCCTGAGGTGTCCTCTAAAACATTGCTGTTGTGTTATTATACAGTGTTCTTGTACTTGTGTGTATCTGTGTAAAAAAATAGCATTTCTGAATTCACATTCTCATCATATTCTATTCCAAAGTGTAAAATTCCAAAGTGCAACACTGCGCGTAACTACAAAAAACAAAAACGGTATGATTATCTTGTGGGCTCCATGTTGTCCAAGTGTGCATCCAGTCCACAACTATACTTATATTGATTATGTTTTTGCAGTGCACTTTGTATTAACATTGTTCATCCTTGAAACCTAGTGTCTGTATTCTGGGCATTTAATAGGGTGAAAGGCAGTGAAAGTGACTAGCTGACAATGACTGCAATTCCATTCTGACCTCGTAGATTATCTGCCGTTTTTGATCAAGAGATTTGGTGTAGAGGGGAAAAAAGGTGGGGACCAAGTAGAGACTCCTGGGGAACCCTGGTCAATTAAGTATTTAGGGTTAAATGGTTAAAGTTGTCCATCCATGACAAGAATGGCACAGTGAGCTGTCACATTGTGCCATCTTGTCATGAGAATGTTCTGAATTGGTATAAAACATTTCCTTGATAACAAAATCCTGTACTAGGGGCTAATTGTTGCATTCTTTAGTTACGTCACTCGGAGAAAGCTGCCCCATGCTAGTTTGTGTATGTGTATGTGTATGTTAGTTTAATCAGTCTTTAAAACCACTTGAACCCTAGCATCTGGGCGGGTCTAAAATAGACAAACTTTCCTCGAAATAACAGTTTTTGGCAGGAATTTGGTGTAGAGGGGATAACAAATTAGGGTGCCATGGATATGAATTATATATATAATATAGGGTTTACCTTTAAGTGGTTATGGTTACATTTATGCTCAAGAGAACATATATGAAGGAGAAAGTGAAAGGCATGTGTTTAACATTAAAATACATATCTTGTGTGTGCTTTTGTAGGTCCATGCCATTCCTCTTCGCTCTTCCTGGGTCATGACTTGTGCGTATGCACCTTCAGGAAATTATGTCGCCTGTGGAGGCTTAGACAATATCTGCTCCATTTACAATCTCAAAACTCGAGAGGGGAATGTACGCGTAAGCCGTGAGCTCGCTGGACATACAGGTATGACCTAATCATTGCATTTTTACCATTCTGAAATTAGAATGAATTCATTTTCACATCAAGTAGCATTGTTTGTGCACATTGGCGATAAGTATACATGACTTTTACTCTTACAACAAGTTTCTCCCATGGGACACAAATTAACATTTAATTATTTATATTGTTAGTTGCAAAGATTTTATAAAGAACTTATCACTTATCACCTAAATTAGAAACATTCTTAAAATATATTTCACATGATTCTGCCTGTTAAGTCTAGGCGAACCACCGAGGCTTAATTGGTCAGCACAGAGATGAAACTCCAGACTAGGCTTTTAAAATAAGAGTGTAATTGACCTGTAATATGCTGTTCTTTGAAGAATGGTTAGTTTTTAACCGTTGCTACACTTAAACTTAAAATAAGAGTGAACCCATAGTCGTATATCACTGAGATATTATATCACTGTTGGGATATGTGGCATAACTATTGAGGTACTGTATGACATTTTGTCTATATTGTGCAGCCTTCGCGTGTGTATGCTGCAGGTACGTGCACCTCCCTCCAGTAGCACCTAGACTTGGTTTTATCCTGCAGGAAACCCTGAGCTATAGCCCAATGGCAGAAATAACTATTAGTTAAATGCAGATGAAAGTTAGTTTTGAATTGCTTTAATAGAACGCAAATATTTGAAAACAATTTCATCAGACTTGATGATTCCAAGTTTAAGAGATCTCTTCATCTTTCATACAGTGTTTTTGAAACATGCTTTGTGCCTTTGTCTGTACATCTTCAAAGTTGCGTTGGGAATATATTAACATCAGAATATTGCATAAGAAATATATTTTTTTTAAGACTGCTACATTAATTCTTTGAATACCAGGTTACCTGTCCTGTTGTCGCTTTGTTGATGACAACCAGATTGTTACAAGTTCTGGAGATACCACTTGGTAAATATAAGAATTACAATCCCACATTCATTTAGTACATGACTTTATCAAATAAATTCAGTCAAGTGGTACAAATGGGTATGCAGATCTGTCTAATTCTGTATTTTTTGTCATAGTGCACTCTGGGACATTGAGACTGGGCAGCAGACAACCACATTTGCTGGACACACAGGTGATGTCATGAGCCTGTCACTGGCCCCTGACACAAGGTTATTCGTCTCTGGGGCCTGTGATGCCTCTGCGAAGCTCTGGGATGTCCGAGAGGGCATGTGCAGACAGACATTTACCGGTCATGAGTCCGATATCAATGCCATCTGTGTAAGTGGTTTGTTTACAATTGCATATTGTTGCTGTCGGGTAGAAATCTTGTAGTGTCTCCATATTACAGCTTTTAATGCCCCTCCCCCCCACACCCCATAAATGAATGTCCTCTTTTGTCATACAGGATTGTCATGCAAAAGTCACAAATAGCTGATCTAAAAGCCCAATGCATCAGTCAATATTATACATTCTCCTTAGTCTCGCATTGCCAGACTGTTGCCTCTCGCAATTTCCAAATGCTTCCATCATATAGTCTGGAGCAACGGAAGTTCTATCATGAGTAAAATATAAAGCAGAAGTGAAGGCTCCTCCCCACTTCCATTTCGTCTTTACAATCACGCAAATGTATCCTAATATAAATCAAAATCATCTAAGCATATATAGCTTGCTGTTTAGCAGAAATGTAAATGACAAAATAAGCTCTAAAGATATTTTAAAATATTTTTCCGTGAACGGAAATGTCAGCTTCCTTACTCAGATTTCGGGAGGTGTAGTTCCAGACTCTATAGCCTCAGTACCCAGGCTTTTATTTTCATTCGCTACGGCTCAAAATGAAAGCCTGGGGGAACGTGAGACATTTCCTGGTCTAGGAGTGGGAGTGAACTACAGTGCAGAGGGGTGTCACTCTCAATATAGTGACGTCAGTTTTCTCTGCTGTTTTTAGACTCCATTGCTATTGGTTTACTCTGATCGGTGAACCAATATCCTCCAGCTCTTGCTGCAAGCGCACCCGCCCCTCTAGACCAGAAAGCACGCTGGCTGGGCCAAGCTACTAGGCGCTAGACTCTATATAACATTTGGAGATTGTGGAATAGTTGTCTGGCTACGCAAGACTACATTTTCCCTGTCGGATCATGCCTTTCCCAACTTACATAGGGTTTTTACACAGTTGGTGATTGCACATATAGAAATGTGAGTGTTTCAGTGTATTTTCTCTCATTTACAGTTCTTCCCCAATGGCAATGCCTTTGCCACGGGCTCCGATGATGCCACCTGCCGGCTCTTTGATCTGCGCGCTGATCAGGAACTGATGATCTACGCCCACGACAACATCATCTGTGGCATCACCTCTGTTGCGTTCTCCAAGAGCGGTCGCCTCCTCCTGGCCGGCTACGATGACTTCAACTGTAATGTGTGGGACACACTAAAGGCTGACCGTGCTGGTTAGTACTTGGAGCATGACCACTCCAAACTACTTTTAAATCTGGCTGCCCAAATCTCATGTCTGGGCATAATAGGCAATAATGCATGAGTCAAATGGACCCTTACAGGTTCCTTTGGTTCTATTGTACCCTCAGGGTTAAATTAACAATGAAGCTTCTTCAGTGTAGATCGAGGTCCTACAGTAGCTAAAAGTTGTATGAAATTGTGTTCATGGCCTAAATGCATATCAAACCGGTGGTCCTTGAAATGAAAAAGTTTGGGAATAATTTCTGTTGACTAAATGCTGCTGCTGCTGTGGTCCTCTCCTAGGTGTGTTGGCTGGCCATGACAACCGTGTTAGCTGCCTGGGGGTTACTGATGATGGCATGGCAGTTGCAACAGGATCCTGGGACAGTTTTCTGAAGATCTGGAATTGAAGCCTGAAGGTGATCCTCTTTCTTTTGCAATTCAGACTTTTACATTGGCCTACATTGTGTTGAGCGTCATTCCTATATTTCTCCAATTTTGTTTTATCAGCATTTTGTATTGTATTTTCAGTAGAAGCAGTCTTATTCAGTTTATAATTGTGTGTATAATCAAGAATTAAAGGAGACATTTGTGGTCATTCGAATGGATAGGTGCTGAATGGGGATGCACTGAATAAGATCTTGTATGTAACTGTTTTCAATTTAAATGTGGCTAAGAATAGACAAATGTCACTTGAGACTAAATTGGTCTATCTTGATCTGCAAAATAAAGTAATCGGACGCCTGAAGCAAATCAATTAATTTTTTTCTGGCATTGCAAGATAATTGTTTAGCTATTTGTTGGCTTACTATCAAACTGGTTGGTAATCTAACTACCCAAATATAAAGGTAGTGGGTTGCACACACCAAGACTGCGGTTCAAATAGTTTATTTCATATTTGAACAAATACGGACAAACGTTTCGGCTATCCAGCCTTATTTTGATATGTTTTGAACGGGTAGCGCACCTATAGTCGGAGCGCGGTGGTCATATGAAGAGTAATATAACTACCCCCCATTCATTTGCTGTAACTGACAAGGTACAATACTTTTTTTTCTGTTCTCATCTTGATCTCGGGTCAGTTGTGCATTGATTAGTCTTGATATTATTTCCGTAAGTGCAAATAAGTCACCGTTATTAAAAAAAAAAAAAAGAAGGTGAATCATTACTTTGGGGGGGGGGGGGGGGGGGGTGCCGTTCTGGTGAGTCAAATTCTGACATTGATCTGTCTTGGCTCCTCAGATGTTATTTTAACTCCAAAGTTGACTGGAAGACCATTACAACTTCAGAATGTTATATTTCACAGCATCCTCTTCAACACTGTTTAAACTGACTTGGACACCACATAAACGAAGGGAAACCAATGCCTTTCCTACACAAAGAAGAGCACAATTGTTTTATCACCTAGCTAAAAAGAGGATTTCCTGTGGTATCAAATCAGAAACTTGTGCATTCCTTCTTGGACCATTTTATGTTACCTTGAAAGAGAAAAACAACACTATCATCCCATGCAAATGTATGCGTCTTGAAAGCAAATGTTGGAGTGTAATTGTACAAATTATTTAACTTTTTTTTTTCCTTTTTTTTTTTTTTTTAAGAATTCTATTCTGATGGTTTGTTATTCTCGATGGCTTTCTTTTTTTTTCTCTTTGTCATATTTCCTCAGTTGTTTTAGACATGTTTGAAATTAAAGCTTGTCTTTCTAATCCAGTTAAATCATGTAAGAAAGATGAGAGAAAATAAACATGCAGAAGCAAAAGCTTGATCAGATTACACGAGCAGCTTTCGAAAATGTCCATGATGTATTTATATACTAGCTGTTTTTGTTTCATCACAGCTTTTTGCACATGAAGAAGCTTTGCCTCTCAACTAATACTATGTTAACTAACCAAGCACATGCTATAAGTTGTGATGAATGCTCATTCCAGTACAAAAGGAGTTGTTATGAGTAACTTTATCCAGTTAACCCCTTAATTCTTGTACATGCCTTTGACTTTGGGTGGGGAGGGATGGGGTAGAATATGGTTGGGCTGTGAGATGGTTGGGGCATGGCTGGATTTTATTATATGGATGGGGGAATTGTGTTTATTATCCACTTTGAGTGAAACACCTCGCCTGATTAAATAGACAGACACTTTCTTTGCTTGGGACTGCAGTTGCAACTCTGTGAATGAAATGTACAAATCAATGTCTGAAAATAATGGTCTGAAATTTTAAGTTAAGACATTCTCATTTTGTCTGCCATGAGTTAATTTAGATGTGCATGCTGTAGACTTGCTTTCAATGGTGCAAAGATCCTAGATCTGTTTTTCTCAAAAGGAGAGTAACCTATTGACTATAATTTGATCTCGATAGGAGCCAATTTTTCTTTTTTTGGCTCAACTCTGCATACATCATGTACTAATACTGGTAATGCTATGCACCAGAGTGAGCAAGAATGGAGAAAGGACTTAATATTGACTGCATACTTAGTGTAAATTATGCTTACCAGTTCTAATGATGCCAATTTTTTGTAATAATTATAACAATCATTGTGAGAAATCTATCCTTCTTAACCAGTCCTCTTCCTCCTTGAAATGTCCACACTCAATGGAACAAAAACATCTTCACATACTGTCCATATTAAACACTTTTTGTACAATTTTCTTTGGTCTTAAATTAAGTCAGAAAGCATCTGAATGACAGAACATTTCACTGTATACAGAAGCACTTTTGTTAACCACTTAAACCCCAGCACCCATATTCTGGGGAAAACTTTCGCAGGGAAATGGCAAATCAACAAGCTTGCAAAGCATCACAATATGAAGCTTTGTGAGCTTGTCCTTTGGCTATTTTCACCAAAATTATTTTATGTAGAGCGAAAATGGAAAAGTCACTAGTATAGAGCCCTTAGGGACTCCGGTCAACCAACCTTGGGGTATAAGTGGTTAAAGTTGTGATATATTTTCACTTTTCCTTTTTTCTGCGATGATGTACAATAAATGTGATGTAATTTTGTGTGGCCACAAGTGAAAATGCAATTCAGTTGAGACAGATTCCCTTTTCTCTTTCCATTAATATGATAGAGCTCTGCACCCTTATGTACCTTTTCACTTTTTGTATTTTATTTCAGTCTGTTGGTGTTCCACGGTGAGCTGGATGCAAGATAGATACTGTACTAAATTGTACTGTTATTGAACATGTAATAAAAAGCTGTTTGAGATGTCTTATCCTTGTTGACTTGTTGAGTTGAACCAGAATACTTCATCATACATGGTGTCTTGCTGTGCAAATAGCCAATCAAAAATCTCAGTGTGATACATTGAGATGTGTTCAGTGCTTGTAAATCTGTTAAAATGATTTGTTTTAAAGTTTCGGGGCATCACATCTAATTTTAAAAGTTTATCCTTTTTGTAACACTGCCTGCAGTTCTCCAATGTCAACCTCTGCTCAGTCATTGTGATAACCTTTTTATCCTATCTGTATTCCCCATCAATACATTCCTATAGACTGATATTTCTAGGTTATAGAATAGAATCTATAGACTCCACCCATGTGGATGAGAGGAACCTCTCACCACTGATAACATACAGTGTATTCTAACATGACATGCCTTGTCTGCTTGTTTTACAATATTGTATTGTATTTTCTACCCCTAATGATACGTTCACACCAACAAAGCTAGAAAAATGAAGCAAAGCTAAAATTATTTCGAAGCAGCTTCTAGAAGCTGAAGCCAGAACCCAGCTTTTAAAAGCTGCGTCAAAGATGAGTTTTCAGGAGAAAAAAAGCACGCTAAAAAAAAAAATCACCCCCGTGTGAACCGAGTGTTGCAAATCCCCCCCCCCCCCCTCTCTCTCTCTCATTAGCAGGCAACAGTGCAGCACTATCTCTCTCTCCGTTTCTTCACACACAAACATAGTTGAACACGGACATTGCTGTTCCTTGGAGTGGTTGCACCACTCAAAAAGCTGTTCATTCCAAGCTTCAAAACGAAAAAGCTGGTCTGCATAGAGATGACATGGGACCACGAAGCAAGAAGCTGCTTCTAGCTTCCTTAGTGAACGCGGCTAGACTATCACATCTGTCAACAACTCAGAATCTCTCTTCTGCAAACCGCAAACCCTTCCTCACTATTGCTTGGAAACTTTAGCTCCTTGACCCTAACATTGATATTGTATATCGCACTCATCAAAATCAATATAAATTAAATTACTTATTGTGATCAGAGGTCACAGATAGCTATGAAACCTTGTGTTTTTGACACCTAACCCACAATCCCTGTCACTGACACGTCACCTAACTCAAATCCCTGTTGCCCAGGTCATCGTGACATGTGAAAAAGTTCCATACATGGGCAGGGCATTCCCAGCTAATACAATCCCTGTTATGCCCATATATGGAGATCCCTGACTGTGATCAATATTAAGCCCATATATGGGAATGCCAATATGATCATATTGTGACTCATGATAACCACTGTGGTTGCCGCAAAGGTCACAGTTAACTATGGAATCATGCTTTTCCCGTCAGTCAGTCAGTGTATCACTCAAAATCCCCATACATGGGGAAAGCCCCAGATATGGTGCCCAGGTCTCGTGACATCGCATGACATCATCAGGGATGGAGAAGCCCATATATGGAGATCCCTGATGTCATCAATATTAGTATATGGATTTATACTAATATTAATACTGTTGATCGTTCCCCATCCGTTCTTCCTTTTCAATGTCTCCCTTTTGACTGATACCTGTACCTGTCCATTTAAACTCTAGATGGGCCTGCCCCAAAGTTATTTGTGCAGCCGTGCCCGGCAGCCGGAGAAAAGAGTTCTCAATAGGCCCGAAAATTAAGGACTGGCCCTACCTGGGCCCTCATCAAACCCTGTATATTCAATACACTGCCCCCGCTGCCACCCTTAGATCTCCATATATGAAGCTGACCTGTTCTGACATTCCATATCTTGATCTGACCTCATCACACCCTGTACACTCAAAATACGCTCCATATATGGCCAGTGCACTTGACCTCGTCCTTTGGGGCGAGGGCGCTTCTCGCCCCCAGGCGTCTTACTGGTAAATTTAATTATATTCCAACTATCACAAACAAGGTGATGAAACAAACATGCAAACAACTACATGCACAATTATTTATACAACTATACTATACGTGTATGACATTACACACCCTAAACATTATTACATTTACAATGTAAGCATTTAGCAGATGCTCTTGTCCAGAATTACTTAACAAACAAGGTAAAAGAAAGTCTGCACACCGTTTTGTAAGCTCCCCAAAAACGTTCATTACCGAGACTGAAAAAAACACACAACGTTTCGGCCTCTGTGGCCTTCGTCAATTCAAATGCAGAGACAGTGTAGTGCCTCAGTAAACTAGGATTGCAGGTAAACCAGGAATCAGTCAACCAATATAGTCAAAATATATGGTGCCAGGTAATCAATTAACCTAGCACGCAGGGTTGGGTAATCAAGATTATGTAATCGCATTACAAAAAATAATGAATCAGTCGAGATGATACATTCAGATGTTCATTCAGATTAGAATACCGGTAGTTACATTTGGCAAGGATGCTTGATTACATGTTTGACATTTTCAATTTCAACCCCCATCCCAGAGAGCACAGCAGGACAGTCTGGGTCCCCTTTTCTCAATCCAGACCCCCTACTATCACAATCCACATGAGCTTCTGCCCCCTATGTCGCCTATCTGTGAAGTCTCTGTTCAGTCTGTTGCTCATTGCTCCCTCTTCACCTAGGGTCCTAGGCGGTGGTAGGCTGGGGGTGGGGATTCATTGGGGGTCTGGGGGAGGTGTTGGGTCATTCATTATGGGGAGAGCCTGGGGTGTTTATTCATCAGTATAGGTGGGGTTGCCACTGAAGAGGTGGCAGCAGAAACCTATTTTCATGGTAATGCCATGGATTCATGAAAAGCCAAGACTGTTTCGACAGTTTTTTTCTTCTCTTCAGTGATTCTTTGTAGTAATCCAATATTTAGTAACAGGGGGAAAGTATGGGGATGTTATAAAAAATAAAACCCACAAGAAAGCACTGACCAGTATGCTGGTGATGAAAATGTCTAGGCCTAATTAGTTCTGGTCCATAGCTCTAATGCAATTATGCAAAGGCATTAGAGCTATGGATCAGAGCTACTATAAAAAATATATATTAAAAAGGAGGTGATTATTTTTCACTCCCTCATACAAGCTAGCTAAGCAGTGTGATCCATATTACTGTGTAACAAGGTAATCATCATTTTCATTTCACTATTACATTTAAAATCTATTGCCATTTCTGTTATTTCATGTTTCCATTTTTTTTTGCTATTTTCCTTGTTTGCTGCAATGTTGAGGAGCCAACATAATCGTGCATTCTATTCTGTATACATTATTTTCTAATACTTATATAATGGGATGGTAGCTGCTAGTCTGTTACATTTTAACAAGAAAGGATCTTGGAAGAAAAAAACAAATATTAAACTCCCTCAGCCAGCTGTCGGTGACTCGGTGCTCACTGCTCATAGCCCGCAGCAGCAGCTGTTGCCACTTGCCAGTCACCTCGGCTCGTCCTCTCAAGCCTGAGGCCTCGTTCCAGATCAGATCTACAAGCTAACAACGCAGCTTCGCGAACGCGCGTTGTTAGCTTGTATATCTGTTCTTGTCAATAGCTTGTAAACGATACACCGCCGCTTGTAAAATGAGACGGTCCAAACGAGTGTTGCCATGTCCGCTTATTAGAAGCGAGTAGAATTTGTGGGTTGCTTTTTGTGCCTTGCTTAGTTGAAATGATTACTATATTTACCCAGGGTATCTGGGCTAAGCTCAAGAACTTGTTTCCAGCCAGGCCCTGCTCATAGAACACATTTCATCGTAGTGGTTCAATGCCTTGTTCAAGGGCACTTCAGCGGTGGTAATTTTAACGTGTCGGACCGCTGATTCGAACTGGCGACCTTCCGGTATCAAGACCGCTCCGCAATCCGTTCGGCCACCGCTGCCAACGTGTGGTTGGCGTGTTATAAAACAGAAAAATGAAAACTACCTGACACATTGGAAAGAAGCAACACAAAAGCAGAGTAAACCAGAATGCTATCTTGCCCTATTGACAGTTTGCGTGAGTGGACGACCCAATTGAGCATTACACTTGTTTACAAGAGGGTCCACCATGTTCAATTCATCAAAACATTTAGAGACGTACTAAACAGAGAATACACTGTGGCATAATACCTGAGCACAGTAACCGACCCAAAACAAAGCAAAATCGTAGCTAGGTTTGATTGATTGATTGAAATATTTATATATAACAGTTTGCAGAATTACAGTACATTTCAAGCACAAACTCAATACAAAGACTGTTAACTGTGAGTGGACGACCCAATTAAGAATTACACTTGTTTACAAGAGGGTCCACCATGTTCAATTCATCAAAACATTTAGAGACGTACAGATAGACACTACTATATAGTCAAAGAAATGGTAAATGGTGCATTTTTTATATAGCGCCTTTATCCAAGGCGCTTTACATAGATTGTGCATTACATTCACCCATTCACACACACATTCATACACTGATGGCGGCGGAAACCATGCAAGATACCAACCAGCACATCAGGAGCAATTAGGGGTTCAGTGTCTTGCTCAAGGACACTTCGACACTAACTCTGGGGGAGCCCGGGTTCGAACTGGCGATCTTGCGGTTACCATCTGGAAACTCTACCCCTGAGCCACCGCCGAACAGAAAAGGAATTCACCATAAAGGAGGTAAAAAGGGAAAAGACATATACAGTGAGGGGAAACATGACTGTTGGTAGGGCGTTCCACATTTTGGTGGCATAGGAGCGAAAATAATTTTGTCCCTTGTTTGTGCCGAATCTGGGTTGTACATGGTTTATTGCACTCCCTCTGGTGTTGTGGGTGTGGACTTCGTTAACATTAAGGAAGTATTTAGACAGGTACATGGGTATCTTGGTGGTGTATCGAATCTTGTGAACCAGACCCATTGCAAGATGCTGTACTCTGTCGTCGACCCTAAGCCATTCCAGCCTGTCAAAGTGGGCAGGGGTGAGGTGGGTTCAGGGGGTGAGGCCAAGTAGGAGCCTGACCTACTGTTTGTTTTGGGAGGTCTGGAACCTTGTTTTAAGGGCACAGACTCAGTGAGCACAGTCTTGCGATCAAGAAAGGCCGTCATAGGCAGACCTGTCTCCTGAGAGAAGACAGACTGAGACTATGCACCCACTGCACACAAAATGAAGTGGAAACTGAGCTACATTTCCTAACCGTCTGTCCGCTGTACCAACACATCAGACACATACTCCCCACAGATCACAATCACCCACGGAGATTTTGAAAACATGACAAAAAACTCCCATATCTGCTGGATGAAGTACAACACTATGCAAACACAGCAGCAAGATTCGTGAGCTGCTGTGATAGAAGGATAACAACAACCCGACTAATCATTGTGTGTATTCCTCCACTATGTCTGCATCGAGTGATCTTGGATCCTTGGTACATTTATTTATTGGAGTCTGACTTTTCAATTGTGCATAAATGTTGTTTTGTTTTGATGTTTTGATTTTCTCATGCCAATAAATCCCTTTGAATTTGAATTGAGTGTGTGTGTGTGTGACTGTGAGAGGGGGGGGGTCATAGACCTGGTTGCTTGTTTCTCGCAGAATCACGTGAAACATGGCAACACTGGTCCAAGCTTGTGATGACGTACTTCCTGCCTGGATGTTAGATAATGCCATTTTGATCGAGTGGAGCAGAGGGCTAGAATTGTTTTTTCCATTCCGAGAAACAGTCTTAACGTTCGCTTTTATTGTAGTACAGCTAAAGAAAAACATCCGTTTTGCGTCGATATTGCCGCTATTCAACACATTTTGTGTGTACTATTTAACTACAGGCAAGCAACGGGTTGTTTTATTTGTTGAGCAATCCAGAGGAAGAACTACGCAGTTTCCATTCAAAACATCGACGGAACAAAGGAAACAGAGCGAGGACAGAGAAGGGAGGCCGACCACCACACTGCGTTGAGCGGCGGAACGAACGGGATATTACAAAACGAACTAAAACCACAACATTTAATTGAGCTAAAGTTACACTTTTGACTTTTTTTCAAATCCGCAGTAAGCGGGGAATGCAAAACATTTCATTTTTCCCCGTAGTCCTGCTGTTAACGTTAGCCTACTAAGAAGCGTGGTTAGCAAGCTAGGAAGCTAACTGGAGTGACTTGTTTTTGTTTCGATAAGAAGCTATTTCCCCCCCCCCCCCCCCGTCAGTAATAACAATGGCCGAAGTGTACATTCGCGTAGCGGAGGAGGAGAACGAGGAGCCCATGGAGATCCCGTCCGAGGACGACGGCACCATCCTGCTGTCCACTGTGTCCGCGCAGTTCCCCGGGGCCTGCGGCCTGCGCTTCCGCAGCCCCGTGTCCCAGTGCATGCGGGGAGTGCGCCTGGTGGAGGGGGTCCTCCACGCACCCGAGAACGGCTGGGGGAACCTGGTGTACGTGGTCAACTACCCAAAAGGTGTGTGTTACAGGACTCGGGACACTTTGAAGTGTATCGTTACACTTTGTCAGCATAGATTGCCACTGTAATGAATAATGTATGTCTAGCTCTCAGCCTCTCACCCTGTAAGCCGGTTGATTCTCAACCGTTTCAATGGTATTGATTAAATAAAGACTTGTTTTTATAATAACTGTACTCTTATGCTTAAAAGATAATAACAGAAAAAGCACCAGTGGGCTTGTTTCCTTTGTATTGTATCAGTAATACATCTAGCCTAGCTAGGCTGCAATACCCCCACTTTGAGTAGGTTGTTTTTTTTCTCTGAGATGATTATTCCCGCGAGGGGAAATCAGTTGCCATAGCAGCACGGCAGCAAGAAACACAGGGCCAAATAAATAATAGATTGTAAGTATTCAGAAAAAATGCACAAAGACCCACACACGAACACTTTATTTAAGCA
The DNA here is from genome assembly GCF_951216825.1 of Electrona antarctica. Lineage (NCBI taxonomy): Eukaryota > Metazoa > Chordata > Actinopteri > Myctophiformes > Myctophidae > Electrona > Electrona antarctica. The sequence continues at coordinate 40,983,348 of NC_136790.1, forward strand.
ACGTTTCGGTCAAAGACCTTCTTCAGGCATCTCACTGAAACGTTGCTTAAATAAAGTGTTGGTGTGGGTCTTTGTGCATTTTTTTTCCTGAATACAATTGAGCCCTGCCTACGCACCCGTCTCAGAGCTTATCAGGTGTGCATAAGACGTTGTTGCCTAGACCATCTCAAGGACCCCTGGGGGCCACTGAACCCCACACTGGGAACCCCTGTTATAAGACATTTTTACACTGTACTGTTTTTGATGCTGCTTTGTCATTTTAAGATTGATTGACTTGACTTTTTGGTTGATACATCTCTAGATAACAAACGCAAGCTGGACGAGATTGATGCTTCATCAGCCGTGAAGATGAAGAGGGGTGACATGAAGACTTCTGACTTGATAATATTGGGACTTCCTTGGAAAACAACTGAGCAGGACTTAAAAGACTACTTTGGCACATTTGGAGAGGTCATCATGGTCCAGGTAAGATAAAAAAAAAACATGGCTACAGAACAGGGCTTAAAACGTTAAACTAAAGTATGCCCAATTACAGTGTTGAAGTCGGCTCTACCCCCCCCCCCCCCTTTTTTTTTAATGACGTTGACCCATCAAGACTTGTTAAAATAATCTTACATGATGGTTCAAGTGGTTGCAAGGTGCAATCATTGTTTTACTTTTTCATCAACTAGCTTTTTGATATGTACTTTGGAACAAGACGATGGCTGATCATCATGTCATTCTCGCCCATGCAGGTTAAGCGTGATGCCAAGACTGGAAACTCCAAGGGCTTTGGCTTTGTGAGGTTTACTGAATATGAAGCTCAAGATAAGGTGGTAGCCCAGCGTCATATGATTGATGGAAGATGGTGTGACTGCAAACTCCCAAACTCAAAGGTTGGGTTCGAGGTTAATACCCACCTTTATGCATGACATGGAACAAATTACACAATATATATAATGGAGGTCTGAACTGAGAGGCCTGCATCAGTAATAAGCTTTGCACTGTTTTTATAACTTGTATTGTATTTTTTGCCAACACAGCAGGGAGCTGATGAGCCAATGAGGTGCAGGAAGGTGTTTGTTGGCCGCTGCACAGAAGATATGACCACAGATGACCTCCGACAGTTCTTTATGCAGTATGGCGAGGTTACTGATGTCTTCATCCCCAAGCCATTCCGTGCTTTTGCTTTTGTCACCTTCGGAGATGACCAGGTACTAAATCGATTTTATTGGGCAAATCAGAATTTTACAATCACTTCTTGTTCCTCATAGCTGACATGCTTTGTCTTTCTTTGCAGGTTGCCCAGTCTCTCTGTGGAGAGGACCTAATTGTCAAGGGGGTCAGCGTGCACATTTCAAACGCTGAGCCTAAGCACGGCAATAGGGGGATGGGAGGGAGTGGAGGGAGGTTTGGGAATGGTTTTTCTCAAGGGTTTGGTGGTAGTGGTGGTAGTCGTGGGTTAGGGGGCAGCACCAACAGCAATCTGGCAAATTTTGGTTCTTTTAGCCTGAACCCTGCCATGATGGCTGCTGCTCAGGCTGCTCTGCAGAGCAGTTGGGGTATGATGGGAATGTTGGCCAGCCAGCAAGGGCAGACTTCCACCTCTGGAGGAAGCACTGCTACTGGAACCAGTGGTTCTAGTAGGGATCAGCAGAGTGGGTTTTCCAGTGCAGCCAACAGCAGTTATGGCACCGGCTCAGCCAGTCTAGGTTGGGGCACTGGATCAAACTCTGGTACAACCAGTGGTAGTGGGTTTAGCTCAGGATTTGGGTCCAGTATGGAGTCAAAATCATCTGGGTGGGGTATGTAAGTTATATACTTTGTATGGTAAGTATTGTGAGAAAGATGAGTCTTTTACAAATTTATTTCTGGTGTTATGCGTATCTGAACTGAATACTTTTGTGAAAGATGTTTTGTACATTTGGGGGAAAAAATGCTAAAGATTTAATTTAGAAAGTGTTGAAGTCAGTCGTTTACAGGATGTCCGACTTAAGTGCTATTTTAATGTTTCCTTTGTCAAGTTTTTATCTTGATTTATTTCAACTGGATTCTCTAATGCATGCATTGTAAAATGTGACATATGGTCATTCTGAAAATGCATGAATAATGTTTGTGGGCCACTGTCATCCAACTGTCATCTACTTGGAATGCAATCTTGCATTGGGAAGAATCTGGTTGAAACGTAAATGTTTAAAGTGCAACTTTATTTGCCGTCAAGTTCCATGGAAAAGCCTTCACTAAAATTTCTTCTGCAGTTCACCTCTCTTCCATTTTCCTGGGAGGAAGCTACTCTTTGGCAGCATTGTTGTGGTGATATCAGTATCACAACTCCCTCTTCCATCTGTAAATGCTATGCCATCAAACAACGGCTTCACTCCGCATGTTCTAAAGAGACGGTGGGTGTTTTCATTTTTATCCACTTTTAAATGGAAAGAACTGCGCAACTGACATTTTAAGAACAGATGAGTGCGATTGAGGATGGCTTGTGGCGAAGAGTGAAGCGATGAGTGAGCGAACGGAGAGAGAAGAGTGAAAAAGGACTGGTTGTGCGATGAGAGAAGAGTGCAAAAGGACTGGTTGTGCGATGAAAGGGCCCAATTTGACTGCTTTTGAGTGTGTGAATGGAAGCTGCAGATGCTACAAGCGCCTCCCCTAACATGGACATTCTTTAATTAGTACTTCAAGATCTCCTTTTTTTATCTTTGCCATTTTCCTATCCTTTAATATATCAAGTGCAAAAGTAGTATCAAAAACTTAGTGGAATGTTGTGATGAATATTTGTCTTGCTTATATAATCTGATCTGGATGCTGTATGGTGTGTGCTTTCTTGTTTATTGAATTGATCTGTAAGTGTGAACTTGATGTGGATGACACCTGCTGAAGACACTTGGGGGACGTGAGTGTTGGTGTGAGAACGTGGAGTGGTGTGGTTGTAAATGATGCTCAGTAGCTCTTGATGTTTTAAGGGGTGTTTAAAACATGTCAAATGAAGGGAGTTCTCTAATAAAGCCCATTTGAATTAGATATTGATGTTGATGTTAATTGTGTCGATTTTGTTTATCAAAGAAATCTAATTTGATTCACATATTTAGGGACCTTGGGCTCTGCTGGTCGAGGTCTCCGTCTAAACCCTGACTGAAGTCACTGTTCTGAAGGACGAAGACTGAAGTTCCAACACTTTGTGTGGCCCTCAGACATGGGGTTGTGCCTGTCTTTTTGCCACTTTTGATAGCTTGTCTGAAGGTGGGTCTTTGTATTTATAGTCTATAGGTATTTCATAATGAAGTTGGATTTCACCCCAGAGGGGCTGGACTCTGCGATGTGTCGATTAAAATGTTTAAAGAAATTACATTGTGTATAGGTGTTCTGTGCATGCACAGATTACATGCGGTGAATGTAGGGTTTATGGTATATTCTCTAGTGATTGATGCATTTTTTTTGCAGGCAAATGCAAATTAACTTTAAAACGATTAAAAAAATATTGCTTTAATTACTTTAACCTTATTCTGGCCATGTTATATAGGATTTGATTGTGAATAACTAGTCCCATGGCTTAAGAGGATGGCATACCCAGTTTCCGTTTAGTGTCCTATAGCTTGCTTTGATTGGCTCAGCAACATAATTGAACAGAACTTGTCATATTTCCAGCCAACTGAACAAAGTTCAGATAATTCAAAAGAAAAATAACAGACCCCAGTCAACAAAATATAGTGAAGTAAACTAAGGTTTTGCATAATAGGTTTATTAAATGTACAGACTTCTATGGAGAAGTACATCTGAACCACTGACATCAGCAAATCTGATGCTTGTGTAAGACAACTTCAGAATTATCTATATAAAAGGTGAAGATAGTCATTTCCAATAAATTCTCATACATTAAAGTTGACTTTAACATGTATGCTACCGCTCTTGGTTGCCCAGGGGGCCCAATCATTTATTTTTAGCTGTAAATTGTCACCTAATATTAGAGGCCAAAAGCTCCTGGACAAAAACAGGTTTATTTTTTTGAATTTTGGGTAACAGTATTTTGAGCTGACATGTATAAAGTGTACAGAACAGGCGAATAATGGGTAAGTGTTTTATTCTCCAAACTGGAGGCCTGTCTGCCTTCTCCTATTCCATGTCCTCAGTGTCTACATTCTTCCTTTTCCCAGTAGACTTCTTTAATTCCCTCTTCTCCTGATTGCTACTGGCAAGCTCTTCACTCTTCTTCTGTATATACTTGCTCTGAAAAATAAAGAATTAATACAAAATTGGTTGTCTGCTGTAAAATATTTACAGAAATGACTTTGGACTGGAAAAAAAAATCATGCCAATCTTTTAATGGGATTAAATAGAAAGTCATGTTTGGATAAACTAGCACTTGATGCAACCATAATCCCTGAAGACAAATCCCAAATGATGAGATATTAACTCACCAGTGCTTTGCTGCGACGTGCTAAGAGCTTCACATCCTCTGCATTTATTGTGCTTCTCTTTGCATGTCTGGTTTAAAAGTAGAGTAAATGGAACAATTCATGAAATTATGTACTAGCTATCCAGGGCTTGTTTGTAGACAATATAAGGCGTTTTGCTAAAAGACTTAAGGCCCTGTGTTGCACATTTGTGACCATACATTCAATATGTTGCAGTTTTGATATTTGTTTCTCCCACTTCACTGCACAAATGTGAAAGAATGGGAAGCCACCTGAGAACGATTTTACATTTGATGGCATAGCAACATCGGTCTGGTTCCACAATATTTTTCTATGGCCCTAATGTGCTGTAGAAATGTAATTTGCAGATTTATTTCAACATGCTTCCATAAGTTGAATTGAAGGTGCTGTACATAAGTCATTTTCTTGTTAAATATTCTAATAGTAATCATTGTTCAATACGGGTCTAGCTGTCAGTGTCTACAGTTCTTCAGTAAGCCAAAATACAATTTCGGGTCAGGAGGATACCAATATGATCCATCAGGAAAGATAACGCATACAAAATAAATTTGATAAATGGGTACTCCTGATGGGGTGAAATTGGCAACCCACCTGGAAATGTATTTCGTGGGGAGACCCCCGTTACTGAACAAACACTAGCAATGATTACTATAGTAAAGAGCTTTAACTGATCTCAACTACCTAGGCCAGAATACCAAGGACATTGTAATGCTGCAAACCAGTCCTTACCTAGCAAAAGCCTCCAAGTCCTTTGCAAATACATCTAGAAAAAGGAACACAATCAGTCAAATAGAAGGTGACATTCAGCCAATGTACTGTTACATGTATTATTGACGAAGTCAACATTGATTAGTCATAGAACATCAACATCAACTTGCTTTGAAAAACTCATCTCAAATCTAGCTAATGATAATGGCTGCAGCTACAAAGCAGCAAACTGGATCATACTAGCCTTTTATCTCACTTGGAACGGATTACATTGAATTCTGCAAAACGGTTCCATTATTTTTATTTATTTATGTATTTATTTATTTTATTGTTATTGAAGTCTGAAGCCTCAAAACAAATTAACACCTCAAAATCATTTTTTGGTGTGACTTCTTATGCTGTTCTCAATCAAATGTGTAATAGCCGCCCTAGGCCATTGACTCATCAGTTTGTACACTCTCAGTCAGTTAAATAGGAACTGTGCATTTTAGTTGATACTCACCACATTGCCTGAATGTAGTTTCAGCTATCGCTGCCATGACATGTCGACTGAACTCCTTCTCACGTTTCTCTCCGACTGCCTGACACATGCGTCCCACATTGTAATGAACCGCAGCCTTTAGTCTCTAAAAAGAAACACAAAAAGTCCATATGCAAAATGTATCATGGTGATCATTGATCAATCATGTAACTAAGTGCATTTTACTCAAGTAAGTTCTACAATATAATACAATTTAGTGCCCTGGCTGTAACATCTTATTGGATAAGCTTAATTCCCACACTACTTTAAAGTAATTATAAGCTCTACCTTTACCTGTTGCAACATTAATGTGATAAATAATTAGTAATTACAGAATTATGATTCTGAAAGGCACAATCTGGATTATGAGTCAGATTTGACTACTTTAGCTACTTTAAGTATATTTTGACAGTACATTTGTACATTTGTACATTTGTACATTTGTACTACAAAAGATTTTGAATGCAGGACCCTTAGCTAATTGTAAGTATTTTTTACACTGGTGGTATACTGGCATTGTTACTTTTTAAGTAAAAGATCTGACAGACTGACACGATAGTGTACAAAGACATTAGCCTTCTCACCTGACGTGTTTCTTCATTTTCCGTAGACATTCTGTAAAAGAACAACTTGGTCGATAATTATACAAAACAATGCAAAATGTGACATTAGGCTACTGTACTATCTTGTTTCTAAAACATCCTCTCACTATTCACAACACAAATTTCGCGGCTCGGCTCAAACCAAGGGGCCCTGTCATCCATGTTGTTATTACGAATTTCTTTAAAGTGACAAAAATCACAGCACCACCTGCTGGGTTGGAGTGAAACAACACTTAAAGTCATAACTGCGAGAGAATAATCGAAGATGGTTGCTCCCCCCTCCCTTAACTCTAATTGTAGCCTATTCATGATTATGTCTTATTATTATACATTTAATTAAACATTAGGCATGCTCATGAGGTGGCCCACTACTTCTGTTTTCCATTCTATAATTAAAATTGCCTAGAGGGTGGGTGAACGGGCGTGTGGACCGACCACATATAGGTGTCACATCATGGGCTGGGGGCCACGGTTGCCCCAAACCGCACCAAACTTGGCACAAACATTGTTCAGGCTGAATGCCATGTGAATAGTCACAACAAATAAAATATATAAAATAAAAACTACATCTAAATTGCACACATATGGGGCACTGCAGTGTCTGGATTTGAAGGCTGCATAGTGTTATGACCTCACATCACCACTTCATCAGGGGTCCCCCGAGGCCTCCAAGTCCAAGGAGATACAACATATCTTCTGAGATTGTGGCCGTAAATCAGGGCTGGACTGGGACAAAAATTCGGCCCGGTCATTTTCGCGTGAATTTGGCCCAGACCGGCCCACCACAACCAGCACGCAGATAGCAGAAACTCTACCACCCACTCCGTCGAGGCACACACAAACAAACAAGCCCTAATACCAGGGCCGGTTCTAGGCATAAGCGGTATAAGCCACATGTGGCCCCCACCTTCACTTAATGCGGTCCGCAGGTTAATATCAACTGTAGGCTGGGGGCCTACACTGGGGGCCAGTGTAGGCTGGGGGCCTACACTGGGGGCGCTGTTTATACCATCCCTCTACACTGGGGGTGCTGTTTATACCATCCCTCCCCACTGGGGACGCTGTTTATACCAGTCAGTCTGTCATACCATCCCTCTCCACTGGGGACGCTGTTTATACCAGTCTCTCTGTCATACCATCCCTCCCCACTGGGAGCACTGTTTATACCAGTCAGTCTGTCATACCATCCCTCCCCACTGGGGGCGCTGTTTATACCAGTCTCTCTGTCATACCATCCCTCCCCACTGGGGGCGCTGTTTATACCAGTCAGTCTGTCATACCATCCCTCCCCACTGGGGGCGCTGTTTATACCAGCCAGTCTGTCATACCATCCCTCCCCACTGGGGGCACTGTTTATACCAGTCAGTCTGTCATACCATCCCTCCACACTGGGCCCCCACATGGGGCCCCCACCTTCACCTAATGCGGCCCGCAGGTTAATATCAACTGGCGGCCTGAGGGCCACATGTGGCCCCCACCTTCACCTAATGTGGCCCGCAGGTTATTATCAACTGGCGGCCTTTTTTTTTTTTTGGCGGCCCCCTATGGTCGCGGCCCACCGGGAAAATGCCCGGTATGCCCTGTGGCCAGTCCAGCCCTGCCGTAAATCAGAAAACAGGAGGTGACCTTGTAATCCTCCACCACCTTCCTCCACCTAGTTGACCCGAACCCCCGGTTTTGGAGAGCAGCGGGTGGATAATAGTAATATGCTCGCTGATTAAATTAATGTTATCGTTAGGTAGGCATAATGATTCCTTAGAGACTGCTAGAGAAGATGAAAAGATGAAATTACCTACTGTACCTAGGTTTCATCCTGGAGGCAAATCTTTCCGGTGATAAAATGGCCACCAACGTAATCAAAAAAGTCAACCAAAGAACATGATTCCCGTACAAGATCTCCTCACTGGTCAACAAAAACACATTGAAGACCCAAACAGGAGCCCTTGTACAAGGTTTCTTCGACTATGCATGCCCAGTGAGCTGTGGCGTTCCACAAGGAAGCATACTAGGGCCTCTACTGTTCCTAATATATGTAAACGACATGACTTCAGCTTGTGACTGCAACTTGTTCCTGTTCGCAGATGACTCAGCACTGCTGGTCTCGGACAGGGACAAACTGCAGGTTGAAAATGCCCTCAGCTCTGAACTCGGTAGAATCTGCACCTGGCTCGCTGATAACAAACTATCTTTACACCTGGGAAAAACTGAATCCATTCTCTTTGGCTCTATTAGTAATCTCAGCAAGGCAAATGGCTTCTTGGTTAGAGTGGGTGACAATGTTATCACACGTAAAGATGAAATTACCTACCTAGGTTCCATCCTGGAGGCTAATCTTTCCGGTGATAAAATGGCCACCAACGTAATCAAAAAAGTCAACCATAGAACAAGATTCCTCTACAGGATCTCCTCACTGGTCAACAAAAACACCTTGAAGACCTTAACAGGAGCCCTTGTACAGGGTTTCTTTGACTATGCATGCACCTCCATGGTACCACAGCACCTCAAAGGCCCTTAAAACCAGGCTCCAGACTTCCCAAAACAAACTGGTCAGGCTCCTACTTGATCTAGCCCCCCGAACCCACCTCACCCCTGCCCACTTCGACAGGCTGGAATGGCTTAGGGTCGACGACAGAGTACAGCATCTTGCAATGGGTCTGGTCCACAAGATTCGATACACCACCAAGATACCCATGTACCTGTCTAGATACTTCCTTAATGTTAACGAAGTCCACACCCACAACACCAGAGGGAGTGCAACGAACCATGTACAACCCAGATTCGGCACAAACAAGGGACTAAATTCTTTTCGCTCCTATGCCACCAAAATGTGGAACACCCTACCAACTGTCATTAAGACATGCGAATCCCTTGACTCCTTCAAAACCGCTCTCAAAGGGCACCTACGGATGGCTGCAATTCGAAACTGGCCCCCGTAAAATCTGAATCCCCCCCCACCGCCCCCCCCTTTTTCCCCTCACTGTATATATTTCTTTTCCCTTTTTACCTCCTTTATGATGAATTCCTGTTCTGTCTATAGAAGTGTCTATTTGTACGTCTCTAAATGTTTTGATGATTTGAACATGGTGGACCCTATTGGAAACAAGTGTAATGCTTAATTGGGTCGTCCACTCACAGTTAACAGCCTTTGTATTGAGTTTGTGCTTGAAATGTACTGTAATTCTGCAAACTGTTAATAAATTCTTCAATCAATCAATCAAAACCTCTTGGTACCACAGCACCTCAAAGGCCCTTAAAACAAGGCTCCAGACTTCCCAAAACAAACTGGTCAGGCTATTACTTGGATCCGCTACACCACCAAGTTACCCATACCTGTCTAAATACTTCCTTAATATCAAGTCCACACCCACAACACCAGAGGAACCACTAAAATGTGTAACGCCCTACCAACAGCCATTAAGACATGTGAATCCTTTGACATTGAAAATGTTGGACCCTGTTGTAAGCAAGTCTTAGTGCTCTTGCTCTATTATGGTTTAATCCACAAGGTAGCAGTATTGACTTGTGCTTTCGTTTGAAATGTATCTATTCTACATACTGTGAAATACCATTTTTCAATCAATCAATCAATCAATAAATGCCACCAAGTATTCTGTTTAGCTACACATTCTTTCCTCATACACCGTCCACCCTCATCGCTATTAGTTGTGCATAAATGGACCACAAGAGTTTTCTACTTTCAAAACATAAAATTTGACTCTATACTGTCTATCTTTGGTTTACCCCCCCTTTGCTCAACATGGGTACATACACAGATGCAATATGCGTTTTATTTTTTAACTGGTGGAACCTGAGTCCTGAACTACTCTCCCTCTCTCTCTCTCTCTCTCTCTCTCTCTCTCTCTCTCTCTCTCTCTCTCTCTCTCTCTCTCTCTCAAAACAAAACCAGTGTAATGTAGGCAGCAGAAAGTAAACTCATTTCAAATTGTATTGTAATTTGTAACCTTCAATTGACTGGTCATAATTATAAAACATACAAGTAAAACGTCTACATTAAACATTTTACAGCCAGTTCCTACATGAACCAGGTTTTGTGATTCCTTGTCTAGATCTGAAAAGTCTGGTCCTTCTTGAATGTCAAGGAGGAAGTACTGCAGCTTCTTGTTTACAAAACTGTTGCCATGGAAGTGAAGTTCCCGTATGGACATTACTCTGTCACCGTCACTGTAGCAACTTTCAGCAACAATATGTCCCCCCCGGTGGCAACATGCAGCTCTGTTGGCATTTACCATGTTGAAGACAGTTGGTTAACTACCTGATGGTCACGTTGTCACAGGAAAGCCCGACGAAACTGCTCAGTGCTCATTTAGTGGTATAAACTACCACATGGTAAAATATTGACAGCAGGAAAGATAACCAGGGCCACCAGGCGCTCAAGTGAGTAAAACGTATTTGGACAATGATGATGCTCTTGGAACAATAAGGGAACGAACGAATATAAACATTTTAAAACGCTTTATTGTACAGTGACTGCATAATAAAGAACATGTTTACGCCACACAGCTGGTCTTCATCAGGGAATAACAGGAGAGGGCAGTCACAGCAATAGCATTTTAATATATAAAAAGACAATAGATACAGAAATAAATACGCAATTAAGGTAGAAGGACAAATGAAAAGAAGAAAAAGGGGGTCCAAAATTACTATAAAGTTTAAAGGGATGATCTTTTAATTAAAGGACAACTTCACCACTTTTCTTCATATAATTGGTCTGTTTCTCATAGGAGGGCTGTGGACACCTCAGAAACATGTCCACCAGTGACATCATTGTTAGGCAGATTTTTTTTTAAATAAAATGTTTTGAAATAAATATTTAGATTTTTATTATTGTGAGAACGATGCTTCAATTTTCGCATTGCAACCTTTCAGGAATAGAAAGCCTGCAGTTTCTATTAGCTTTTCTATTAGCTTATGGATTCCCCATCAATGATTTCTGAACTGCCCACAGCCGAGACACAGACTGAGTTGAAAATAAAATCTCCTATTTTATTTAACATTAGTGAGAGGACCAATTATATGAAGATAGGTTGAAAAGTGGTGAAGTACGGTCCTTTAAGGCCAACATAAGGTAGCCTACATTCATTATGTGGTACACATTATGTAAGTTATGTCAAATAAGTTATAGTCTATTATATTTGAGAGCATGTACACATGCACAGGCATTTTATTTAAATGCATTATTTCTTAATTTGCCTGAAGTAGAAGCAATTGTTATTTTGGTTGAAAACAACAACAAAGATTTATGTAAGATCATGCTAATTATTTATGGCTTTTAAAAAATAAAAACAAAAACATTTAGCAGCACCTTCAAGTATACAGTATAAATAAACTAAACATATATTTCCTCAGTGTCTGCTTCTGAATTGCAGATGGATGATGATAATATCCATAATATGAGTCATGCCACAGAACCTCCAGCTCTGCCAAAGACATACAATGAGGGACCCTCAGACCTTTATCAAGTAAGAAAGCTTACACTAAAAAGCTTTAAATTATATGATTCTGGAATACACAGCATTTCAACATTTCCTCAGTTTTTAATGGAATCACAGTGAAGACGAGCAAAGGCAAATTTAATTTGAAAACCTCTCCTCTCCTCTCCTCTCCTCTCCTCTCCTCTCCTCTCCTCTCCTCTCCTCTCCTCTCCTCTCCTCTCCTCTCCTCTCCTCTCCAGATTGTTTCTAGGTGTAGTCAACACCCACCAATCCTCCAGAACAACACCTGGACACTAGCAGTGCCATTTAAGGAGCAGCGGCATCACCGTACTCCCAGTGAGTCCATCGGCAACAACTTCAGCCCCCGGGCACAGGACCTGAAGATTCATAACCTTCAGCACAGATCCAAAAATGTCCATGGATCCACGAGAAACGCACTTCGACATTGTATCCTTTCAAACTTTTTCAATACTTGTAATCTGAGGATAATTTATTTAAATATCAGTTTCCACTGAGCAGGAGTTTTAACTTAATTCAGTCTTTCAGCATCCCTGCCATCTAGAAGAAAAAAGCTTCCTCCAGTAGGAAGGTAAACATAAAAATCATCAACTTTGACCACAATACCAAATAGCAAAACACATTTCTTTAAATAATTGCTGTAACCCATTTGGTGTTTTTTCTTGCAAGCACCTTGTATGAATCGTATGTCTATTCCAAGGGATTCAACCTCACCTGGGACAAAGCCCAATCCAAGAGACCCCCTGAGGCCCAGCAGCCCACCTTTGAGCCCTGAAGAGCAGCTGGAGGTCATGCACAGTCAGGAGAAGTTGGTTTGGACCACTGAGGCAGAACCTAGTGAGAGAGATCTGGAGGCAAGCATTTGATGAATTAACCTCAGATTCCATATTCTGGTCATAATAGGTGAACATTCTGTGTATAGCCTGTCTCTATGATATTGTCCAGCTTGGCCCAACCATGCTAAATGTGATCTCTTGTTGGCCCTGTAACAATGCACATGTTCTTATGCCATCTAAAAGTTGTGTGCTACACAAACGTCACCAAGGCAAATTACGAAAAGAGTTCTGGTTTCAAAATGAGTAAACTTTTCTTTTTACTTTCCTCACCCAGAGGTATGTGCACTACATTGCCCATGGCATCCACACTTCCATGCTAGCCTCTCGGCCTCCACAGCAGAGCTTCTCGCGTCTGCTGCCTCCCACCTCAGAGGAGGATGGTACCTGCAGGCCCCATCAGAGCCTGCTGGAGGAGGTCAGCCATGACTATGACTTCAGTATGAAGAAGAGCATAGGTAATGACAAAAATGTTGATCTTATAAATCACAGTACTGACTATGTAGAGTTATATTCAGACCAGTGATCCCTGCTGATCAGTGACTCATCTAAACTTGGGACACAAGGTCAATGCAGTTCTGATAATATCGAAAATTAGGCTTTGTTTAGACTGCAGGCCAATCCTATTTGTTTCTCCAATCTAATACTTATAGGAGTGACTGTTCACACTTATTCAGACAGACTTAAGTGTCCAGAGTGTACAAACTGAAACACATATTTGGAAATCAGATTTGAAAGGCTTTTCAAACTACCTAGCAATGTGGTTCAAATCTGATTGGCATAAATATTTTTCCATTTGTAATTTGTTGTTCAGTCTTGATAAAGCCATTCTGGAGTTAGGCCAAAAATCTGATTTGGGCTGCCAGTATGAACCGGTATGAACATAGCATTAGGAGCATTTCCTGCCTAGCCCCATTGCTGGGACAAACAGCTTTGAAGTTCACTGTGTTGTGCTGAGATCTATGCATTTACTTACATAATATAAAATAAACTAGCTTCGCAAATGGTGAATTCCCATAGTTGATGGAGGATCACACCTCCACGTTTTGGCATCCATCTCTCCCCCCTCCAGTGGACTACATCCTGATGGACCCGTTGGAGCGCCAGCGTCTGTCCATCTCTTGCATTCCCATCAGGCCCTTTCCCAGGAGGGTGATCCGTGCGCCGGTGCCTTGGGCTGCCAGCTACAGGGATGCTCGTGACTGGCTGAGCCAGCACCTGTTCACTGTCAACCACATGATGCATCTCCTGCAGGATGCTTGGCTCAACAGGTAACTAATACTGATCTCGTAGAAATATAAACATATCGCATATAAACACATGATCCCCTAATTCTGGGGAGAACATTCAGTGAAATTAGCTGATCTAGAAACCCATAACTGGTCACAATTCAACCCTTTGTGAGCTTGTAGATGTGTTATTCTTTTTAATTGTTGACAAATGTTCTCTTATGGAGGTTCCTGGCACAAAATGTTCTCAAATTGGGGTTCACAGACAAATGCATATCAATTTGGGGGTTCTTGACACGAAAATGTTTGAGAACCACTGCTGTATCATGTAATGTGCTTGCTTGTTCTGGAGGCAAGCATCTCAACCACCACACCACTGCTGGCATTGCCACATCTTGTTAATCTCCATCTCCTTTCAGTTTCTCCTCCTTGCGGTTTGTGCGACTGGCGGATCTTTTTTCATCCGACCTCCCCCTTCTTCCATCTGAGTTTGAAGAGCTGGTCCGGAGACACTGCCAAGCCACCAGAGACCAATTGATCCACAAGTAAGTGTGTTCAGTGAGTTATTTAACAAACAAACTATTTAGTCTATCAGTTAGTCACACAAACTGTCAAGCATACTCCTGAGAGATTCTGACTGACCTTTTCAATGTATACATTCTACTGGGGATATAAATATAATCAAGGCCCTCTTGTTTTTGAAAGAATTTGTGAATTCATACCCTTCAGATTTTCTTTTCCTCTGTGCAATGTACAGCAGTAACAGGTCATCAATAGCCTAGGCACTTTTTGGTGTTAGACGTAGAGTGGCAACTAAGAGACTGAGACTGATTAATACATAATGAGGAGACATTACAGGACTGAGACAATATTACGCTGGGAGCAGCACTCATTCGTAATCAGATCCTCAATAATAGGTGAACTACCTCCCATTGCCACGGGTAAGTGGTGACCTTTTCACCACTTCTCTCCTGAATTGGCATTACGCTGCCATTCTGGGCATGGCATAAGACAAAGTAATGTGCACACACACATGTTTCCTCAACAGAAAACCATTTGCTTCTCCAATTTGCTCATTCCGTCCTTCAACCAATTAAGGCCTGAGGCCGTTTGTTTTTACAAATACCTTCTAAATCAGTAGTTCTCAAACCTTTTTGTGCCAAGGACCCCACATGTTTTTCACAAAAATAAAAAAGCCAGCATATAACATCTAAATTGGCAGGTTTTCATGGGTTAAATAGAAATGCGGCTTACTGTAGTTGCAGATGCACTTGACACTTAAAGGCAATGTGGACACCTCATCACCCCAAGGGGGCAGGCAGACTTTCCAACGTTGAAGCTCTGGGTCCTAGTGGTAGGAGGAGGGACTACAGGCGGACCCGTGGATTCATGACCGGGAAACCCCGTGCAGCTGGGCTTTAACGTTGAGCGCTCGGTTGCCCTACGTCACTCAGGACCTCAAAGTTGAGGTCCTGGGAGGGACTTCCGGCAGTCTTCCGGGTGCTTCAAAACGCCACTGAGCAACTTCCACTGACATGAATAGCTGGGGGGGCGGAGCTTCGCGCCAGTTCAGTCTCTATTATATATATACTCTATGCATCACCCCCCCATCAGGTCATTGTATGTATACTATATATGCACTCTGATTGCATTGCTTAAACATGAACCCTTCTCATTGGAAATGGCCACCAATGTTTTGATTCACTATTCACAATGAGCTTCTGCTTTAGATACCATTGTTTGAGTCATTTCCCTGTATCCAATTTCTACTCTCCTGTAACAGTTTTCATCAAATGCCACAGCATAGCAAAGCTGCATAACCGTATGATTCCGTTTCGCACTGGACAATAAAGAGCTTGTTCTGCTGTTGCACCATCATTGACCCTGTCACAATTTATCTTCAGCTATTAGAGCACACACCATTGCTCAGCCCCAATTGATTTCACAAACAAGCAAAGTTTTAGATATATGCCACACCTTTTTCTTTCTGTTCCAGGTGGCTGCCACACTGTGCGTCCCTGTTTGTCACGTACAAGGAGCTGTGGCTTCCCCTGGTGCCCCAGAGTGACCGAGTGGCTCCGGTCCGCGCCCAGGAGTTATTTTCCTGCGTGGCTGCACTCATGTCTCTCCAGTTGCGTGGCATGGTCATAGCATCACTAGAGGACCTGCTGCACTTCTTTAGCATACATCAGGTTTGGATTCTCCGTCCGTCCGTCCGTCCGTGCGTCCGTGCGTCCGTCCGTGTGTGTGTGTGTGTGTGTGTGTGTGTGTGTGTGTGTGTGTGTGTGTGTGTGTGTGTGTGTGTGTGTGTGTGTGTTCATCCGGAGCTAATCTCGCACTACTGGACGACTCAGCGCTAAATGTCTTGTGCACACTGCACACTGCCAGTAGACCAACTTTGTAACTCCATGCATTTTTCTTCACGTATGTTTTAGATTTTATTTAATATTGAACTTGAATTCATCATTTAAGTCAAAGGGGCTCGGGTTGGGCTGAAACCTTTTGGAGATGACGTTATTAATATGAAAAGCTGAGCGCATGCAGCTTAATGGTCATTTGGCTCAATAGAAATCGAAAATGAAATGACAGCTGCAAATGAAGGAACATTTACTCATGAGGAGAAAGCACCACTTTATGTTTCTTTCATCCCATTCATAGTGTCTGTCATTCATCAAACCTAGAGCCTGGCCCTTCCGTCTCTTTCAGGAAGGTAGTGACTTTGGCGAGGTGTTTGACGACATGAGGTACGTGCAGCCCCAGGTGCTGCTGGTCAAGATGGAGGTGGTGGAGCCACGCATCGTGTTCAACCCCAGCCTCCAGGAATGCTGGGAGCTCATACGCAGGGCCTTCCTGGAGATCGTCAAGAGTGCCCAGATGCTCCCTAAGGTACATGGGTCAGCACCTGGCAACGTTCCAGCTCCTCCTGTATGCAACTGGAGCCCATGTCTTGACGCATTTATTCAGCATATATGTTAGCAGTAGTGTCCATGCACCAGAGTCCAGGACACACAAATATTTTCTCCAAATGAACTGATAGCGGTCATAATGGCAGCTATCATCATGATAGTTAGACACTAAATACTAAAAAAATTAAAAAGGTATAAACATCTGCACACCAATTTAAACCATTAAAAACGGTAAAGCATCTTTAAGAAGAAAACTCTTAGGATTTAGAACTGTGGTTTAGAACAGTAGTTCTCAAACATTACAGATATACAATCACTTTGTGCCACACTGCGAGGAGTGTATTATAAAATGGAACGCTTGATTTAATTCTCTATTACCGGTACATGCCGGTGTCGTGTGACAGTGTCACCACAACAATTTGTGAGCTCATATATTCGCCATGCGACACGGCCCATGACAAGTATTAATAATATTATTTTTGAATGTTTTTTGGTGTCTAGGTGGAGTGCAGCCTGTTCCCAGACATCCAGAACCTGTTCCTATACACTGTCAGACCTGATGAGTTGCTGGTTACAGAAATAATCAACAAAGCTAAAGACATTTTCCACAAGAACACAGTGGGACCAAAAAAGTAGGAGGGCATTACTTGACACTATATCAGTGGTTCCCAAACTGAGGGACCCAGTTGATTAGCTTAATGTGCAACATTGTTTTCTCACTCAACAGTAAACAAACTGACATCAGGATACATATTTCATGCATATTTCTAAAGTTACAATTGAATTACTTTAGGGGGGCTGAAAAGTTTGGGAACCCTTGCACTATATCACCATTTCTCATGTACAATGACAGGGGTGGTGTTATGACTAAGACAATGCTACATTCTGATGTTCAGGTATTTGAATGTGTATAAGAAATACAGCCATCTTCTGGACAACAAGGCAAAGCAGGACATAACGGCATTCCTCAAGGAAAAGCATTCCCTAGAAGGGTTTTCCAAGGTAAAATAATCTATATAGCTGATGCTCTCCTATCCACACAGCTAACTTCTACTTTTAAGTAATATTAATGTATAATAATACATTCATTGTATTGCACCAAGTTCAAAGGACCCAATAGAAACAAGCCATAGGCTTTCTTGGGTTTAAAATAGCAAACCTGGGATTGAACTGTACTTTCCTGTGCTTTTTTGTGCTTTTTTCTTCTTCTTCTTTCTTCTTCACTGTTAATAAAGTATACAATCAATCATTCAATCAATCACCTTTCCTACAAAATCTGCAACTGAAATAGCTTTTTAGTAAACACGCACGCACGCACGCACGCACGCGCGCGCGCACACACACACACACACACACACAGGAAATATAGATTGACGGCATAAAACCAGTAAGACGCCCTGAGGGTGAGAAGCGCGTGCACGCATACTGCTGGGCGGCAGACTGCTGGGCGAGCGCTGGCGCTTTGGCATGGGGGGCCATATATGGAGCATGTCTTGAGTGTACAGGGTTTGATGAGGTCATATATGGAGACGTGATGTCACAAGGCCATATATGGAGGCGTGGGTGACTAACTGACGGACGGGCGGACGGACGGACGGACGGACGGACGGGAGATGCAGGTTTTCATAGTAAATGCGACCTATGGTCGCAAAAAAGAGTGGTCATTGTTGCCTAGTGCTGCCGTTTAGCTGTTCTGTTTATTGTTTAATGGCTATTTTGGTGGTGTGTGAATGCATTGTCTGCTCTCCATTTTTCAGAAAATTGAAAGTCTCAAGAACTTGTGGAAGGAGGTGGCTTCTCTGCACGTGACGGTACCCTTGTCCATGTTCTGTCTGTACGCTGGCAAGCTGAACGACGACCTGTGTGAGCTTGCGGAGAAACTGAAAGACAGGATCGTCACATTTGAGGTGGACGAGAACCGAGAGCTCAGTAAGAGGTGAAGAGACTGTCCCGAGTAGTCCTTCTAGTCCTTCCCTAGCGACCCACATGGACCCTAGTGTCCCTATTCTGCCGGCGAACATTGAGTGAAACGTGGCAATCATCACAACACGAAAAAGAGGGGTGTTGGTATAGAATGATGTTCTTCTACCCCCATTTTCTTTACAAAATGTTTAATGTTATTGAGCGTGACACCAAGCAAATTTGACTCTTCTTGAGTTATAGGTAGCTGATTATTGTTAGTTTTTTGTTTGACCCATGATGTTTGAAAACTCTCCTTGTCTGCAAGTGTCACCATCACACAATTGAGTATAAATTAAGCTTTACTTAAGTTTACTCTTTTGTATTTTCCTATAGGCTTTGTCAACATTATGAGGACATTGTGGAGGCCGTCTCGAGAACCCCAACCACCACGGAGGACCTGGTGTCTCTCAACCAGTACCTGAAACAGTCCAGCGAGGTCACTGTCCACAAGCTGAGAGACGAGATTGATGAGGCGGCCCACCGCCTCAGCTTCTTACTGGACTATGCCACCCTGCCTGGTACGTTTAAAAACCTTGATGAACTCAAATCACATGATGTACTGCAGTAAGGCTTGATTTATACGTTGTTGTGTATCGTTGTGAATCCAAAACAGCAGATCTACAGGCTAACGATGTGTCACAGCACGACCCATTGTGAACTTGTAGATTGGAGTTTCCTGAATGAACTTGGGCGTTGGTCATTCATGAGAAATGCTGGTGCATGTGTGAGTTGCAGTGGCTGATCTGATGTATCTGAAGTTTTTGCTGTTTCTTTTCCCTATTCATCTAGCTGATGACATGAGACTGAACTGTAAAGTATTCCAGTGGCCCGACCAGATCCTCACTGTGTTCGACTTCAACAAGAGCTGTCTGGCCACCAGCAAAGAACAAGCCGAGGACCAGCTCCTTAAAAGGTCACTGCGTGAACCTGTTAAGACATCACACATCATAACATCCCCCCAAATGCCTCCTAGTGATCCCTCTCCCTTATCCGCATAAAAATCCGCATAAAAATAATTTAACCGATTAAGACGTGAGCCGATTCTACAAATGCTTTCTAAATCAGTAGTTCTCACACTTTGAAGACTTTCCCTTTTTTTTAAAGTACAAAATCTCAGTATTTCTTCCACCTAGTGCCTGAACATATCCTCTGTCCCCCCACCAGGACGGAGCAGTTGGACCAAACGCTGCAGGACGTGAGCAAGGAGGTGGAGGCCTTCAGGAAGAAGGAAGTGACCCACCTGGAGGAGATGAAGAGGAACGTGGAGAAACTCAAGCAGCTCGCTGACACCCTGGATGCTGCACTCACTCAACTAGAGGTCAGAGGGAGGTCATAGGGTCCAGGGCACGTACTGTACAACAAACAGTCAGTGGTGGGACAAGTACTCACATTTCTGTATCTATATTGCAAAGTAGAAATACTTTGTTACAAGTAAAAAGTCCTGAATGCTTGCGCTATGAGCTTATAGATCATAGAAAGACTGTGGACTCCTTGGTGCCAAGGAGTCTGCTGCCAAATATATATCAATTTGGGGGTCTTTTACGTGGAAATGTTTGAGAACCACTGCGGCAGATGCTTCAACTTTTTATATTTTTTTCTTGTAAATGAACGCCCTAGTTCATCATACAAGAATGTTGCACATGGAATGTAGTGAAAATAGCCAATCTACAAGTGAACAACGCGCCACATCCGCAATGCGTTGTGGGCTTGTTTTCACCTTTTTAAAATGTTTTAATAATAAAAAAGCAATGGTTTTGGATTTGGACATACAAGGACATACAAGGTTTCCACCCGTATTATAAAGTAATATATTATAAATAAAGTCTTGGTTGCTCCCTCCCGCAGGGCATTAACAAAGAGCAGAGTCTGCTGGAGAAGGAGCTGACTCAGCTCCCCATGCTGCAGAGTGTGCTGGCCACCAAGCAGCCCTACCACCACCTCTGGACCACTGCTCTCCGCTTCCATGTCCAGTCAGAGCTCTGGATGAATGGTTGGTGTCTTTGAACAACAGTCTCAGTGCCACCTGACGCCTTTGGACGCCTTAAAAAAAATACTAACTAAATAAATCCAAACATTTTCAAAAATAGCAGAGATCTACAAACTCACATAAAAAGGCTATTTTTGCTATGAATAGAGGTGGGGCTTGAAAACCCCTGGTTTAGAAGAAAGCATAGACGCAGAACTCCCTTGACCCCGGTGTTGATTTCGTCGACTAAAACTTTTCACAGACAAAAACTAAATAAAACTAAGCTACGACGACTAGAACTAAGACTAAATATATTAAGGATGGACTAGTGGAGAAGAGATCCAGTAGAACTAAAAGACAAATACGTTTATGTTTGGTTGCGCGCCGAAATCAACACTGTGCCCCCCCACCTCCACATGCCCTTTGACCCCACCTTGACCCCACTGTGCCCCCCCACCTCCACATGCCCTTTGACCCCACTGTGCCCCCCACCTCCACAGGCCCTTTCTTGCACCTGGATGCAGAGAAGATCTCCGAGGAGTTGGAGACCATGTGGAGGACCATGTACAAACTGACCAAGTCCTTCTCGGATGCCTCTGGGCCGTGCCGCGTGTCCCAGAGCTTCAAGATGAAGATAGACAAGTTCAGACAACACGTGCCTCTCCTCACCACCATCTGTAACCCTGGCATTAAAGAGCGACACTGGGAGGAGGTCAGTGCACTAGTGCAGGGTTTTTATTTTTTTTCACGATTTTTCAAAAATAGCAGACCTACAAGCTCGTAGCGCGCCACTCGGTGGCGCTCTATGAGCTTGTAGATCTGCTATTTTTCAATAGCTAAATTATAACATAATGCTTAAAACACCAAAAGGGGTTCCCGCCCAAAATGGGTTGAGGTTATTGTAGCAGTCAATTTATATTGGGGGTCGGGAGGGGGCGGGGCGGGGGTCCCGAGACATTGCCAAAGCATTTCCGGGGGTCCCCGGCCAAAAACGTTGAGAACCCCTGGACTAGTGCAGAGTCACCATTCAGCGTCATGCTCCGTTTGTCAACAGACACAGTACATCAAAAAGTATTGCCATTTAAATAATTCTATGAATTCTGCTCTTTGTGCGTGAAATGATATCGCATGCACGTGGAAAGCCAACGTTCGTTCGCATTCGGCTCAAAAAGAAAAGCCTGGGGAAACACATTGGAAAATCTGGCAAAGGACGTGGGAGTCTTGTATTTCGCTAACCAGTAACAGTGCAGAGGGGCGTCGCTCCAAATTTGGTGACGTCAGTGTTCTCTGCTGTTTTCTACCGGGGAGGGTGGTGGGGGGAGGGAGGGGAGCGGCCGCTCAGATCGGTGAACCAATAGGATCCACCGGCTGTTTTGGCTGGCTGGGTATACATACGGTACTAAAGAAAACGACAACGTGTCTCCTGGTATAATAAATGCCTAGTCTTGCTCCTCCTCCCATCAATGAAATGGAGATGATGAATTTGATGAATTGAACATGGTGGACCCTGTTGTAAACAAGTGTAATGCTTAATTGGGTCGTCCACTCACAGTTAACAGCCTTTGTATTGAGTTTGTGCTTGAAATGTACTGTAATTCTACAAACTGTTAATAAAATTTTCAATCAATCAATCAATGATCAACTAACAGGTCTTGTCCCACAGATCAGCAGCATCGTGGGCTTTGATGTTAAGCCAGGTGTGGACACCTCACTGATGAACATGGTGGACCTGGGACTCTCCAAGTTCTCTGACAAGTAAGACCATTTATTTAAAAAAAACAGCAAAAACAACAACAATCTATGCTTTAAAATAGGAGGAGAGAACAGTTACGTGAGGGAAATGAGAGTCCATTACGTATATGAATGGCGGTTTATATCTGTCCTCTGCCTCAGGCTGGAAGAGATCGGAGCTTCAGCCTGTAAGGAGTACTCTCTGGAGAAGGCCATGGAGAAGATGAGGAGTGAATGGGCTGAGCTTCACTTCTCTTTCACCCCCTACAGAGACACAGTACGACAGCCTATACGCACGCACACACGCACGCACACACGCACACACGCACACACACACACACACACACATTATTAATATGTTTATTGTCTAGAGCTTAATCTGCTCATTCTGATCTCATCTGCTAAATGCCTAAATTGTAATTGTGTAAGGGAGACACGGGCGGCTACTTGCTGTTTTACATGAATGAAACCCAGCCGGGCTATAGGGGATTTCAGCACGCTGCGCATAATATGGACATGGGACTCATAGTGTGTGTCCGATGACGTTGTTTCTTCTTTTAGGGCACAAGCATCGTGTCTGCGATGGATGACATCCAGTTGCTCCTGGATGACCATGTCATTAAGACTCAGACCATGCGAGGCTCGCCTTTCATCAAGCCCATAGAGGCTGAATGCAAGGTACACGTACCATGTAAACTAGACCAGTATAGATAGGCACAGACACTGGACATGGATGGGAAACATGATCTATATACTACTGTATACTTTATACTGTGTACTTTGTCCTTGGGTGACTGTGCTATCTGTGTCCTTTCATCAGTGGTGGAAAAGGTACTCAAAATATGTTTTACTTAAGTAAAAGTATCAATACTGCAATTTAGAAATACTCCCGAAGGTCCCGAATTCAAAATGTATTCGCAAGTACCAAAACTAAAAGTACTCATTATGCAGAAGTTTTCAAATGTATCAAAATCTTTTGAAAATAGCAGATCTAGAAATCTAGAATCTGAGCTAGATCGGCAATTTTCACATGGCCGAAATGTATATAGGGCTGAAGTGTTTACTGTATGTCCGTAATAATAATACAAAATCTGCAAAGTTGAACTTTTCTCAACTTTGCCGCACCACGTTTTTTGCTGGCTCCGCCTCCTGCCGCAGCGGGGAAGGCGTCGGTCTCTCTCCAATAGACATCGCTGCTTTCTCAGAGCGTGGCAGCTTCTGCTGGTGTGAATTCGGTATTAGACTACTCCATGAACAAAGTGATTTTGATATGTGAGATAGGGGCACATTCTCTAGTCCAGGGGTTCTCAACCCGTGGGTCGCGACCCCTCGGGGGGTCGCCAAATTATTTTAGGGGGTCCCCAAATGATTTAAAAAAAAAAAAAAAAAAAAAATGATTTAA
Source organism: Electrona antarctica (assembly GCF_951216825.1). NCBI lineage: Eukaryota > Metazoa > Chordata > Actinopteri > Myctophiformes > Myctophidae > Electrona > Electrona antarctica. The sequence continues at coordinate 41,007,096 of NC_136790.1, forward strand.
AAAATAGCAGACCTACAAGCTCGTAGCGCGCCACTCGGTGGCGCGCTATGAGCTTGTAGATCTGCTATTTTTCAATAGCTAAATTATAACAATGCTTAAAACACCAAAAGGGGTTCCCGCCCAAAATAGTTTAAGGTTATTGTAGCAGTCAATTTATATTGGGGGTCGGGAGGGGGCGGGGCGGGGGTCCCGAGACATTGCCAAAGCACTTCCGGGGGTCCCCGGCCAAAAACGTTGAGAACCCCTGCTCTAGTCTACATGATCCTTTTCCATGCTGTCTTTCCTCTCATTCCTTTATGCTTCCACTCGCTCTCTCCCTCAAAGCGATGGGAAGACAAGCTGCTGACCATGCAGGACATCCTAGACGCCATGTTGAAGTGCCAAGCTACGTGGCTCTACCTGGAGCCCATTTTCAGCTCTGAGGACATCATTGCCCAGATGCCAGAGGAGGGCCGCAAGTTTGCCATCGTAGACAGTTACTGGAAGGACATCATCGGCGAAGCGGTGAGTCCATTGCACGAGCAGCTTTGATGTTAGAGAAGCAGGCTTGCGATGGGAAATTCACAGGACTGAAGCGATTCGGGGGAACCGCTTTCTCCTTTGTCAACAGCAACAGTTGCCTTTGAGCAAGGCCTAGGCCCCTAGTAGCTACAGTAGAGGCAACAGTAGAAAGCTGTGCTTGTGAATTTGTGTACCTGATTGAGTAAAAAACATGCTGTTGCTGTTTCTTCTTTTGTTTTTTGCAAAAAGATTCAAACCCAGAGTTAACATGTAGGGCTAGGATTAAAGCCAAACCAGGGGAGCTACTCCGTTACATTCAGTTATGTTTTCCAGAGATAAACTTTCACTTGAGTTCACTTTCCTTGGCTTCAAACTGCTCTGTGTGAATCACTTGTGTCGTTGTGTGTGTTTTAGCTGAAGGATACTCGGGTGCTGGTGGCCACAGATCAACGCAACATGCTGGGGCGGCTGCAGGAGTCCAACATGTTCTTGGAGGACATCCAGAAAGGCCTCAACACATACCTGGAGAAGAAGAGGCTTTACTTCCCGAGGTGACACCAAACAGTCTGTTTAATGAGTGTCAACTCTTTATACCTGTGATATAAGCATAAATTATTCAGTCTTTTTAAAAATCAAATACTTTCTCTTATCATAAAGAACAGTGTTCTAAGAACAGTAATGTGTTCTTAGAACACATTACTGTTATTCTGGAAGATGAAAAGCCTATATGGACTTACCTTTCATGCCAGCCATTGGCTTTTCAAATTGTTAGTCAATTTATAATCTTTACTGATCAACATCCCTTCTCCAAGGTTCTTTTTCCTGTCCAATGATGAGCTTCTGGAGATCCTCTCTGAGACCAAGGAGCCCATGCGCGTCCAGCCCCATCTGAAGAAGTGCTTTGAGGGCATCGCCAAGCTGGAGTTCAGCGAGGACCTGGAGATCACCGGCATGATCAGCTCAGAGAAGGAGACTGTGCCTTTCACAGGAAAGATCTACCCAGCCAAAGCCAAGGTATAGACATACCATCACAGTCACACAGACCTATAGAGCCATGCTGTGTGAAACTCATGAATCATTTCTGTGCATGCATACCATACATACAAATATAGATACATTAGTATAAAGATCATGTAAAATATTTATATTTGTGTGTAATTGTAATTTGTAAAATGTGTTTTGCAAAAATACACCTGTTGGTGGCGCTATAACAGGCCAATGTGAAAAGGGAGGTATATATTCCTCAGCCTAGTAGGAACGTCTGTGAAAGATTTCACGTAAATGTCACACTGCGTTCATGATTTGAGGCTTTTTGTTCAAAACGGGCCAATCCTGCAAAATTTGAAAGCCAATGTTAGCCAATCAGGATGGAATATGAAATATCGGACATATCTGTCTTGAGCACATGACATATATAGATATAGAGATATTGTGTAACGATTTGCAGGACTTTTGGACAAAATATGGAGGAGTAATATCAAAAAATGTGTTTTACCAAAAGTCGGCCTCCTGGTGGCGCTATAACAGGCCGTTCTGGAAAATTTGGGGCAGAGGTTCATCGTTGGCATCTAGGGAGTGTGTGTGCAAAGTTTGGCATCGACCGGGTTAACGGTGCCGGAGATGAACTGGTAACAGACGGACGGACGGACACATGGACGGACACACACATGGACGGAGTGCAAAGCATACTCTCTCCCCATGCCTTCTGGTGGAAACAATAATTCTGCAGTTGTTTTTTAATCTGATTAGATTTTGATGTTGGCATGTTGTCTGTTCCTGGTTGACTTTCAGGGTATGGTGGAAAAATGGCTGCTGCAGGTGGAGAGCATGATGCTTAGGAGTGTCCAGAACGTGATCCATCAAGGACTGCTTCAGTATGCTGAGGTACTTTCATATATCACCTTATAGGAGATTTACATTGTAATATAACAGAATACATGGGGCTGCATGTTTCCGCATCAACATATTGTGTTGCAACACAGAGTGTTGCAACAGTCTGATTCTTTTCACGTTTGGTTGTCATCTTTTCATTGCGATTTACAGTAAATACAGGCCATTCACACCATGAATTTTTATTTTTTTCCTGGGTGAGCTTGGTTGAGGCGTAAACTCTATTTTTTCTACTTTTGTTTATTGACAAAGTATACAATGTATCATGACATTTAAGAGGTGTGATGGCGCCATCCTTTGTAGGTGCCCAGGAAGAAGTGGGTGTTGCAGTGGCCAGGCCAGGTGGTCATATGTGCTTCCTCCATCTTTTGGACCAGTGAAGTGTCCCAAGCCATCCAGAACAACTCCCTGACAGTCAGTCTCTCCACTGGCCTACTTCACACACATGTATTCACACAAAGAGACCCAATAACTGTTTGCTCATAACTGTGTGGTGTTGTTTCGCCCTGTCCACTGAAAGGCTTATGTGGACCAGTGTAATGCCCAGATTGCTGACATTGTGGAGCTGGTGCGCGGGAAGCTTCCAGGAGGGGCGAGGATGACCCTTGGTGCGCTCACTGTGATGGACGTGCACGGTAATGTCTCTCAATAATAAGCACTTTGTACGCTCATGCCAAAGGTGTACCTAAAATGTTACTTTTTAATGCCAGATGCAAGCAGAACACCAGGTAGTGTTGAAATAAATAAAATTATATGATATCTACAAATCCAAACGCTGTCATGATAATTTGACATTTCAACCGGGGCATGTGCCAGTAACTGAAAGGATAATGTATCAAAAACAAAACAATTTGTTCGAATTGTCCTTCGGTCCTCTCTGCCCTCCCCTTCTCTCCTATATGCTGTGGTGAAATAATACGATGTCTTTAATCTCCATCAAATACATGTTATAACTTCTAAATTGTATTCAGCCATCTTCATCGTTTCTTTCCCACAAAGCCCGAGACGTGGTTGCCAAACTGGCGGAGGAGCGCGTCTCCTCGCTCAACGACTTCAACTGGATCTCGCAGCTGCGTTACTTCTGGGAGGACGGAGACGTGATGCTGCGCATGATCACCACCTGTTTGAAATACGGCTACGAGTATCTGGGCAACTCCTCACGTCTGGTCATCACACCGCTTACCGACCGATGCTACAGGTTACTTATAGTAGTGACTTTGTCCATTCCTACTACTTCTACCACCCCTTATCATAATGTAAAAAAATCACACCCGTGTGAAGTGAGGGGCGCTCTTGTCATCATACATCATCATACATCATCACATTCCGGCCAATCGCAATTTGCGTCTTCACTTTTCTGTCCTCACTTTTTTGAGTGGTGCAAACCACTCCAACAACCAGCGTTGTCTGTATGTTTGTGTACCTGTGTACGTGTCCGTGCACAGGTGAGCATGGTTGCTATGGTTAGTGTGTGACGTCACTGACATAGCTGATCAGACTATATAAGACCTTGCACCACTCAGTTCACACAGGTGTGATTTTTATCCTTGTAACTTTGCTCAGCCAAGTTGTGTGTTTGTGTGAATATGATTCACACAAACACACAAAGCTGGGCAGTGCTCCTCAAAAACGAAACAAAAAAAGTGTATTATAACAGTCCTCAGAGATTGACCAATCAGAATCCAGCATTCAACCAAGCCATGTAAGAAACACAGATACTGATATATCTGTTAGAGGCCAATAGCGATCGATAGAGTTGGTCAAGTAACGAATCAGATACAAGCTCACAGCGTGTCACTTAAATGGGCCTCACGTCTTAATGGGTTAAGTGGTGAACACCATGTGCTACTCCAGGACATTGATGGGAGCCCTGAAGCTGAACCTGGGAGGAGCTCCCGAGGGGCCTGCAGGAACTGGCAAGACAGAGACCACCAAGGATCTGGCCAAAGCCCTGGCCAAACAGGTACTGAAGCACAGCTTCAACCTCACTGGATAATGTCTTACATTATAGTATAGATTTTGTCCAAAATTACATACAAAAACGCAGTAAGTGTATTTAAGTTGTTTTTACATTTGTGTTTTTTCCAATGTATTTCTTATTAGTGTGTGGTGTTTAACTGCTCTGATGGTCTCAGCTACAAGGCCATGAGTAAGTTCTTCAAAGGATTGGCTCAGTCTGGTGCTTGGGCCTGCTTTGATGAGTTCAATCGAATAGAGGTGAGTCCCCCATACTCACACAGTAGCAAGCAGCTGCTGTTGTTAGAGTTGCTGTTTAGTTGAGACGATAGACAGAATAGCCTACTGTCCGGGAGTGGCCGTTCAGTAACGGGACCAACGCTTGAATCACGGCATCACCCTACCATGCCTTTTTGCATTTGTAGACCTTTATTAAAAGGAAATTCAGTTTTACCTTCACCCAGCTGATGGCTGCCTCTCTACCCACTCAGCTACTGTACAACCGCTGCATAGCTGAGTGGGTAGCATCCATGTATCTAATGCTTCAAGGATGGGTGTTAGAGGGTCCACCCGGAACCGAAGATCCAAGCCCCGAAACCGAGAACCGAGCTCCAGGTCTAGTACAGGTCTAGAGATCCGGTTTGTTTCAGACCAGGTCTAGTTTGGCTCTGCACCGTTTCGGGACAGGTCCAGTAAGTTAGAATGTTTTCTTCTGTTCCAGGAAAAAAAATGGTCACCATTGAGAACATGGGAAATATATCTTTATATATATATATATATATATATAAATATATATATATATATATATATATGTAACGATTGTAATGCACTTGATCTCATGATGTAGTTGTTCATTATGCTTGTACACGATGACCAAAATAAAAACATCATTTAAAAAAAAAGAATGTTTTCTTCTTGGGTCCGTTCGGTCCGGTCCAATTATCCATGGGTCCATTTCGGTGTGTGTGTGTGTGTGTGTGTGTGTGCGCGCCTGCGCGCGTGCTCTGTCTGTCTGTCTGTCTGTCTGTCTGTCTGTCTGTCTGTCTGTCTGTCTGTCTGTCTGTCTGTCTGTCTGTCTTGTCTGTCTTGTCTGTCTTGTCTGTCTGTCTGCCTGTCTGTCTGTCTGTCTGTCCGTCCGTCCGTCCTAGGTGGAGGTGTTGTCCGTGGTGGCGCAGCAGGTGCAGAGCATCCAGCAGGCCATCGCCAGGAACCTGAAGACCTTCCTGTTTGAGGGGACGGAGCTGTCCCTCAACCCCACCTGTTCTGTCTTCATCACCATGAACCCGGGCTACGCTGGCAGAGCCGAGCTCCCTGACAACCTCAAGGTGCTGTGCCCAGTGTTGTTGACCCATTCAGGCCTGACGTCGAGAAAAAAAAAAAAAAAGTTTTCTAAATCATGACAATTTTCTGAAAGATTTGAGGCACATTTTAACGATTTTTCAAAAATAGCAGACCTACAAGTTCATAGCGCGCCACTCGGTGGCGCGCTATGAGCTTGTAGATCTGCTATTTTTCAATAGCTAAATTATAACAATGTTTAAAACACCAAAAGGGGTTCCCGCCCAAAATGGGTTAATGGTTAATGTGGTTAAACGCTAACGTGACATGGATGCGTTCCAGGTCTCAATGGGTTAACCCATTGAGACCGCGATTATTATTTTCAAACCATATTGCAGTAGAGCAAAACTAAATGCTGTCTTGCAGGCTCTCTTCCGAACGGTGGCCATGATGGTTCCAGACTATGGCCTTATTGGAGAGATCTCACTATACTCCATGGGCTTCATTGAATCTCGCAGGTACATAAAACACACACACATGATATTATGATACGGTAATCACAAATCATGGACACTGTCTCCTAACCATGTACACCCTATATACTTTGACTGGCATCTCCCAGGAGATGCATCTACCCTTAGCTCCCTCTTTAGCTTGTAGAAGTGTTTTTTTCTCGCAGAATGTTCGCCTATTAAGCATGCCGGTACCCAGAATAGGGACACTAGGGTTCAAGTGGTTAGCCAATAGCCTTATTCGGCTATTGGTTTTCCCCAGCCTTTGTCAGCTCAAACGTAAGTAAGTAGTCTTGGGAAGCAACAGTTCCAGAGTCTTGTGGTCCATAGGTCAGATGCCTAATGCTGTGTTCACACGGATAGATGCAAAGATACAGTCTACCATTCATTGTCAATTTAAGTCGGCGACATGAAGATACAATTAAAGATACATCCGACAATGTATGTAGCTGCTGCAAAAGCAACAGCTAAAAAAAGTTGAGCTGGTTTCAACTTCAGCTACAAAGATACAAAGCTACAAATATCCGGTGTAGCTTTGCATCTTTGTATCTGCCCATGTGAACGCAGCATGTCTCCTGTCTCCTAAGCATGAGGCTGCTTGACGAACAAGTTCACCCCCTGGACATGACGCTACGCTAGTATGTCGCAGGCACTTACCCCTACACAGGTAGGCATTGGGTACAGTTTTACTCTTCTTTGGTGTGACTCGGCCGGGGATTGAACCCTGACCCTGAACCCAGTCCCAGGGCGGACACTCCAACCACAACGCCACTGTAACTGGTAATTCCAACGTCCTCTGTCCTAATTCCTTTCTGTTTGTCGGTAGCCTTGCCCAGAAGATCGTGGCCACCTACCGCCTGTGTTCTGAGCAGCTGTCTTCCCAGCACCACTATGACTATGGGATGCGTGCTGTGAAGTCTGTGCTGACCACGGCGGGCAACCTGAAGCTGAAGTACCCAGAGGAGAACGAGAGCGTGCTGCTGCTCAGGGCGCTCATGGACGTCAACATGGCCAAGTTTTTGGCACAGGACGTGCCGCTGTTTCAGGTAACACCTGTTTCAGGTAACACCACCCTGTTTCAGGTAACACCACCCTATTTGTTTCAGGTAACACCTGTTTCAGGTAACACCACCCTGTTTCAGGTAACACCACCCTATCTGTTTCAGGTAACACCTGTTTCAGGTAACACCACCCTATCTTGTGTCTACATAATTATGGCTACTGTGATGTAGCTCAGGGGTTCTCAACGTTTTTGTCCGGGGACCCCCGGAAATGCTTTGGCAACGTCTCGGGACCCCCGCCCCGCCCCCCTCCCGACCCCCAATATAAATTGACTGCTACAATAACCTTAATAATAGAGACAATACACCATAAATAAATACTGAAACCAGATATAATCATTAGGGAAGGTGTATGCATGTACTATGTGTACTATGTAAACTCTTCATTTCCATTATACAGCCATTCAGTTGCATTAAAAAAAAAAGGAAAAAAATGTTTTTTTTCTTTTTTTGAAATTTATTTGGGGACCCCCCAAAATAATTTGGCGACCCCCCGAGGGGTCGCGACCCACGGGTTGAGAACCCCTGATGTAGCTGATTGTTTTTACAGTATATTCTTTATAATTATAATATGCCTGGGGAACAATTTTCTTGTTGTGGCTTTGCTTATTATATTTACATACAGTATGTTAAGCTATAACTGGTGATTTAATGGGATTCAGTGTTTAAATAATTGCACTAATGCGTGGGAGCTAATAATCATGATTTGCAATTTAGGCATTTAGCAGGCGCTCTTTATCCAGAGTGACATACAGTAAACAAGGTAAACACATACATCAAATGCATAGAGACACGAGACAGTGTAGTGCCTCAGTAATATAGGATCATAGGTAACACTACACACAATGTATGCAGATTTACACAATGATGTGTTTGATTGTATGTACTGCATATCAGTGGCTTTGTGTTGAATCATTATGTTTATTTACATTCTTGTCTTCTGCTGTTATCCACAGGGCATCATCTCTGACCTGTTTCCCGGAGTGGTCCTTCCTAAACCAGACCACGAGGTCCTCCTCAATGCTATTCATAAGAACATTGCCAAGCTCAAGCTCCAGCCGGTCCCGTGGTTCATTTCCAAAATCACCCAGGTACAAAGACAGACAATCACTGTGTATATGGGATGAAAGACCTTACTTAGTTAGACCCAGGGGGGGTCGACAAATTATTTTGGGGGGGTCCCCAGATTATTTTACAGTTACAGTACATAGTACATGCATAAACTTTCCTTAATGATTATATCTGGTTTCAGTATTTATTTATGATGTATTTTCTCCATTACCGGTATTAAGGTTATTGTAGCTGTCATTTTGTATTGGGGGTGGGGAGTGGGGCGGGGGTCGCGAGATATGACCAAAGCATTCCCGGGGGTCCCCAGCCAATTGCGTTGAGAACCCCTGGTCTTCTAGACTAGGGGTTCTCAACCTTTTTGGCCGGGGACCCCCGGAAATGCTTTGGCAATGTCTCGGGACCCCCGCCCCGAACCCCTTTTGGTGTTTTAAACTATGTTATAATTTAGCTATTGAAAAATAGCAGATCTACAAGCTCATAGCGCGCCACCGAGTGGCGCGCTACGAGCTTGTAGGTCTGCTATTTTTGAAAAATCTAAAAAAAAAAAAAAAAAAAAAAATTTAAAAAAAAAAAATATTTGGGGACCCCCCAAACTAATTTGGCGACCCCCCGAGGGGTCGCGACCCACGGGTTGAGAACCCCTGTTCTAGACTAGTGTGCCTCCCAGAGGGCAAAAAGCCTCTCTTCTGCAACCAGTTATACTTCAGCAGCTGTATAACTGGTTGCAGAAGCTGACTCTCTGCATAGATATGAATATACTGTACGTCTTTGTGTGCAGGTGTACGAGATGATGCTGGTGCGACATGGCTTCATGATAGTTGGAGAACCTCTCGGGGGAAAGACCTCTGCTTATAAAGTACTTGCCGGCGCCCTTCGAGACCTTTTCGAAGGTATGCCAACCAGAGCTGTTCTTGTTGGCCGGGACCCCTGGCCTTAGTGGTCCGGGCACCAATGTAGCCTGACAGCGTGTCACGGGTTCAAGTCCCGATCCCGACAACCTTTTCTGTGCGTCACTCTCCATCTCGCTCTCCCTGTTTACAGTCTACCTAATGTACTATCAATAAAGGCATACAAAAATTAAAATGCCCAAAAAATGTATCTTAAAAAAATGAAATGAAATGATCTTGTTGGCAAGCGACACCATTTTGTGACAGATTATAAATGAACCACCCCATTTGTTGCTGTCGGGTAGAAACCTTTTCCATAAATTAACGCCCTATTTGATCATACATACATACAAGTGTCACACAAACGTTCTGAAATTGTAGATCTACAAGCTCATACAAGCTACAAAGCACCGCATGAAACAAATAAACAAGGAACGGTTTTAGACATCCAAAGTTTCCACCCGATAGCAACCATTTACATCATACGACAAATAACGAAAATAGCCAACTACAAGCTCTCAAAAGTACATATTGTGAGCTTGTAGATCGACTATTTCGTGCCAAAGGGACGCTATGAGTTGAAAGTTGTCAATCTTCAGACTCATTCCACTCATTCCTTCCACCCAGCCGGCCTGATGGAGGAGTTTGCAGTGGACTACTGCATCATCAACCCCAAGGCCATTACTATGGGTCAGCTGTACGGCTGCTCTGACCCGGTCAGTCATGAGTGGTCCGACGGCGTCCTGGCCACCTCCTTCAGGGAACAGGCCACCTCCACCTCAGACAACCGCCGGTGGATCCTCTTTGACGGACCCATCGATGCCGTCTGGATCGAGAACATGAACACCGTGCTGGACGACAACAAGAAGGTTTCGTCCACCATGCATTTATGTCCATGGCACCATTTTGCCCAACATCTAATGTACTGTAATGTATTTGCTAATGCGTTTGTGTGCCATGCTTACTAACGCTTAATGATTTCTCTTGGCGTTCCTTGCCAGCTGTGCCTGATGAGTGGTGAGATCATTCAGATGAGTTCCAAGATGAGTCTGATCTTTGAGCCGGCTGACCTGGAGCAAGCCTCGCCAGCTACTGTCAGCAGGTACAGGAGTATTTATTTGTTTATTTGAAAAGGATCCCCATTAGCTGATGCCATGACAGTCAGCTAGTCTTCCTGGGGTCCACACACAACAGGTGACATATTACAAACATGAACATGAATTGCATTAATTCAGTTAATCAATATCAGTATATATAAAAGTGTTGGTGTATGTATGGTTTGAGATTAGCTCTACACACCAGAATCACGGAGCACAAACATTTCTACTTATTTTTATTTACCCAGGGAAGTAGCTGAGCACAGGTGCTCATTTTCAGAAATGCCCTGCACACATAGAAACACACGCACGCACGCACGCACACACTAAAACCTGGGAGCTGACCAGTACAACCACAGTCTTATACTGTTGGCCACTAAGCAGCTCCAGGGGGAGCATTTGGGGGTTCAGTGCCTTGCTCAAGGGCACTTCAGCGGTGTTGGGTGAGTGATGACAATCACTTCCCCACCCAGATTTTTCCTGCTCATCCGGGGAATCAAACCGGCAACCTTTCGGCAACAAGGGCACTCCTCTAACCCTTAGGCCACCCCTGCCCTCAAGATTATTAGTTATTTAATTTTTTCATGTACCTGTTACTGTAGTACAGAATTAGCATCTGTGGCTGCGTATTTGAGTGTTCCGTTGGTTTGTTTGTTGAAGTGAGTGTGTATTAATATATGCGATGAAGGTGTGGTATGATCTACATGGAGCCTCACCAACTAGGCTGGACTCCTCTAAGAGACTCCTATATGGACACACTGCCTGAAAACCTGAATGCTGAACACAGAGAGCTGGTGAGTGCATGCCATGCACGCATGCACACACACACACACACACACACACACACGCACGTGCACACACACACACGCGCACACACACACACACACACACACACACACACACACACACACACACACACACACACACACACACACACACACACACACACGCACACGCACACATAGACACACACACACACACACACACACACACACACACACACACACACACACACACACACACACACACACACACACACACACACACACGCACGCACATACCTTGACAACAGTACCGCTGGGATTACGTTTGATTTGCTGAACAATAAAAACACTGACAGCCAATCAAAACCCATCCAAAATTGCGGGGCATCACGTTCAACATGTTTACACTACAGAACGTTATCATTCATCAGTGTGGCATCTCACATCAATATGGTTATAGTTATCTTCATAGTTATTATTCTTGCCCTTTTACTGTCTATATGATATGTGAAGTAATACATGATCATGTAGCTGCTGTCTTCTGTGTTACAGATTGTGGACCTGTTTAATTGGCTGGTTCAGCCCTGCCTGGACTTTGTTGCCAGCGAGTGTCGCTTCCTGGTGCAGACATCGGCCATCCACCTGGCCTACAGTTTGATGAGGCTTTATTCCTGTCTGCTTGGTCAGTAAGACTGTATAGTTAAAACCACTTCAGCCCTATTTTATACTTTGTTATGGGATGGTGTTGCACAGCAGAACTGGCCATCTATAAAGCTCACAACACGTCGCAATGCTAGACGTTACTTGTGACCTTATAGATATATTTTTGCCAGGGACACCAGGGTAAAAGTTTAATTATCAGATACAGTACAGTATGGTTTGTCAGTGTGCATTAAATTAAATTCAATTCAAAGAAGCTTTATTGGAATGAGAAAACATATGTTTACATTGACAAAGCAAGTGTCAAAATATAAAAACTCACTCAATTGTCCTTTTTTCACCATGTTGATGTTCCTGTCCATGTCTAGATGAAATCGCTGTGTCAGGAGACGGTGGCGGAGGGGCCATGTCCAGTCAACAGGTCACCATGTGGCTGCAGGGCTTGTTCCTATTCGCTGTCGTGTGGACTCTAGGCGGGACCATCAGCGGAGACGGCCGTAAGAAGTTTGACGCCTTCTACCGTGCGCTGATTATGGGCATGGACGACCAGCACCCTCGGCCAAAAAGTGTCAGACTGACCAAGAGCAACATCTTCCCCGAGAGAGGTCTTCTTGGCTAATTCTAATTTATTATGTCTTCATAATCATTTCTCGCATGTATTCGTGTCGCATGTCTTCATTTGTTATACCCAAATGTAAAGCTTCTGGCCTGAATAAAATGTAGCCAATATGGCATTGTCTTAAACTGGCATTCTATCTAATGGTTCTATCTGTTAATTTAGTAAGTTATGATCCAATTTAGAGTAAAATAGATGAAAAAGCAGGGCATGCTTTAGGGCGTAGCTACATTGTAACTGACAAGCTGCGACCATAGAATACCACAGTGATGGAGGCGGAGCAATGCTTCTCCCCACCTCCAGCCTCTCGTCCAAATATGGTCACTTCTGGGTTACAAAGGTTACAAAAGGTGACATAAACAATAAATAAATGGAGGTCTATATGGATGGAAAATGAGTATTCCATTCACAAGAAATTGTGCACGCACGCACGCGTCATTAAAAAACGATCATTTATTACACTTTTACTTATCAGCAACTATATCCTCATTGTTCTGTAGGCACTGTCTATGACTACTACTTCTACAAGCAAGGACGAGGACAGTGGAACACATGGACGGAATCAATCTCAAAGGAGGAGAGCATCATACCACCTGGAGCCAATGTAAGCTCGCTTCTGTTCCAGAAGTCATGGCTTCTATAGAGCAGTGACTCTGAACCTTTTTAATTCAAGGATAGTTTGGACAGTTTGATAAACATTAGACCATGGGCCCCTATTTGAGAGAGATATATATATATATATATATATATATAATGGCTCAAAGAAAGAAAAAATGATAGAATTTTGCTATCATTTTGTCGCCATATTAATCCTTGTCTGTCCTCGCCAGGTGTCAGATCTCATCATCCCCACCACAGAGACGGCGCGTCAGCTGTTCTTCCTGCATACGTACCTGACGCATGAGGTTCCTGTGCTGTTTGTGGGGCCGACTGGCACCGGCAAGTCGGTCATGAACAACAGCTTCTTGATGAAACTCCCCAAAGAGCGTTACACTCCCATCTGCATCAACTTCTCTGCCCGCACGTCCGCTCACCACACCCAGGACATCATCATGGCCAAGCTGGATCGCAGGAGAAAGGGCATGTTTGGGCCTCCCATGGGGAAGAAATGCATCATCTATGTTGGTAGGGCTGATCATATGCTTTGGATAAGTTGTACACACTTCATCCACCTAGCTGGCTCCTTGTCTTGCATCTGCAGTTGTTGCCTATTTAGATACTATGTGCACTACCCTTTCATACAGTTGGAGGCCATCGATATTGTCCTTTACTTTTTGCTGAGGTTTGCGTGATCTGCGCAAAAGGACAGTTAACCCATTTTGGGCGGGAACATTGTTATAATTTAGCTATTGAAAAATAGCAGATCTACAAGCTCGTAGCGCGCCACCGAGTGGCGCGCTACGAGCTTGTAGGTCTGCTATTTTTTAAATTGGATTTTTTTAAATTTTGAGGTCAGGCCTAAATGGGTCAAATGATAAGGGACAATATCAGTGGCACCCAACTGTACATAACTCTCCCAATGCAGATGACCTGAACATGCCAGCAAAAGAAGTCTATGGGGCTCAGCCTCCCATTGAGCTGCTGAGACAGTGGATTGACCACCACCACTGGTACGACAGGAAGGACAACTCCAAACAGGACATAGTGGACGTGCTGTTGTTGTCTGCTATGGGGCCCCCTGGGGGTGGGAGGAATAGCATTACAGGTATTGTTATCCCCTTTAAACCTTACACTTGGTTGACCGGAGTCAACTATTATCTGCGAAGGTTTTATCTAGAATACAGATGCTGGGGTATAAGTACTTTACTACTGTAAGGTTAATGGAAGGTTAATGTTATTGTATAGTTAATGTTATTATTATGGATTAGTGTGAAGTTTCTGACAAACTGATGGGAATTCTAGGCCGCTTCACTCGTCACCTGAACATCATCTCTATTGATTCCTTTGACGATGAAACGCTGAGCAAAATATTCACCTCCATCACCGACTGGCACTTCAGCAAGGGCTTTGACACTTCCTTCTACAGGTAACTCATAACCTGCTCTAACACAATCGCCAAGATGTTTCCTCATTGGAGAAAGACATTTTTATTTGAGGTTTCATCAAACTGCAACAACGTCTTGGCTTTTTTTACATTATGTATGAGACACAGTTTAGAAGTTTGTAAGCATGTGACTTGCTTATGGAGAATTGTTTCAAAAGTATTGGCTTCAACAGCATTCATGTGCCTTGGTTGTTTCATATCCAATTCTTGTCAGCAAGGCTGCCTTAGATAGTGGATAGTTTTGTAAGTTTGTAGCATAAAGAAAATTGCCAGATTCCCATGAGGCGGAAAAGGAATGTTAAAGTTGGTCAGTGTTAGCTAAAATGGATAATTTAACCTGATGCATGCTCTTTGTGGAGTTCTAATTCCTGATTGGATAAAATTGGTATCCCGACATGAACAGTTATTTTCTCTTAATTAAAAACCTGGAGAGACTTAAAACATCACTTACGCCATCTTTAAAACCAAGGTTTTAATGTATAATAAATACAGTGACATTTATATTTAACCAGAAAGTGTGTCCTGGAGAATAAATGTTTCTCTCTCTCTAGACTGGGTAAAATCATGGTGCAGGCCACCATGGCTGTCTATAAGGACACCATGGACACTTTCCTCCCCACCCCGTCCAAGTCCCACTACATCTTCAACCTGAGGGACTTTTCCAGAGTGATCCGCGGTGTCCTTCTGGCTCCGCACACACACATGCAGGTGAGCTTGGACAACACAGAACACACGTTTGACTCAATTCGATTGCATTTGTGTTTGAAATGTATTGTTTGTGCTTGTGCGATCAGGAGGCAGACAAGTTGATCCGTCTGTGGATCCATGAGGTGTACCGGGTGTTCTATGACCGTCTCATCAGTCCTGAGGACAGGGACACTTTCTTCAACATCGTCAAAGGGAGAACACTGTCCTTCTTTAAGGAGAGCATTGATAAGGTATGATAATAAAATCACACCCGTGTGAACTGAGTGGTGCAAATACCCCCCCCCCTCTCTCTCTCTCTCTCATTAGCAGGCAACAGTGCATCTCTCTGTCTCTGTTCCTGCCACAACAGCGCCCCTACTGGTACTCATGAGTCACACATGAGTCACACACATTAACACGAGTCACATAGGTGGTGAACACGGACATTGCTGTTCCTTGGAGTGGTTGCACCACTCAAAAAACACACCTGTTGGATTAAGCTATGTTCAGACTGGCAGACCTAATGTGATTTTTGACATATCCAGATTGGAGTCAGATTGGGTTTATCTATCAAGTCTTAAAAAGGGAAGCCTGATTTATACTTCATTGTACAATGGTGTCTAAATAGCCGGTCTACAGTATAAGCTGACAATGCGTCCAACACTGTCGTAGGGTAGGATACGAATTATGCATGGCTCACACCTATGTAATTACATCGTAATTACAACAAGAAAGGCTGACGATGTCTGAATACACAAATCCGATCTGACCTTCAAATATCATTGTGCACATTGTGTCAGTTTTAAAGATCAGACTGGGACACAATTGGCCCGTGGTTTTATTTCTGTACCCGTCTCCCATCACGTTCGCCCAGCTGTTGTGCCATCTCAGCCCAGACGGCAAGGTGGTAGACGAGAACATCCGTAGCTTGTTCTTTGGCGACTACGCCAAGCCCGACACCGACGCCAAGGCCTACGATGAGATCACGGACCTGCACGCCCTGCAGGAAGCGATGGAACACTACCTGGACGAGTTCAACAACTGCAGCAAGGCGCCCATGTCCCTCGTCATGTTCAAGTTCGCCATCGAGCACGTCTCCCGCATCTGCCGCGTGCTGAAGCAAGACAACGGCCACCTGCTGCTGGTGGGCATCGGCGGCTCTGGCCGCCGGAGCGCCACTAAGCTGGCCGCCTTCATCAACGACTACGACCTCTTCCAGATCGAGCTGACCAAGAACTATGCAAGGTTATAATAGTTTGGGATTTCTCATTATAGTTTAGTTTTAGTTAGTTTGGACTTTTTTTTCTTTTTTCTAATTCAGTTAGTTTTAATTTGTTTTTAAAGCGGGTTTGCTTATTGCTTATTATTATTATATTTTTTACGCTTAGTCTTTTTTATTAGTTTTAGTGTTAGTTTTAGTTTTTTTCATACTTTGGGTTATTTGTCAGGCGCAGGATTCAAAAAGGTCAGAGTGTAATAAAAACAAAAGATACCATTAAAAACATATATGCAGTTACTGTTGGTAATGAGATAAACTAAAACTAAGGGCATTTTGCCTATAATTTCAGTTCGTTTTAGTTAGTTTTGTACTAGTTCAGTTTCAGTTAGTTATCGTTTTAGTTTTTGAGGGGCGCTAGCCCCTCCTATAAACAGCTATAGTGTAGATTCTGTCTGAACACAAACATCAAATGCCATTGACAATGAATGGAGAATTTACGTCATACAGTATGTGTCTGAGCAAATCGGCAAATGTATGTTGGTGGCCACCCTTGGCCAATAAGGGACCACCATTCTTGATGATGATGTACGATGATTAGTGCGCCCCTCATTTCACACAGGTGTGTTTTTTTATTATAGTTTTTATTTAGTTCAGTTAATGGAAATGTTTTTTTTCATTAGTTAGTTAACTATAATAACCTTGGAACTGCGGCAGGGCGGAGTGGCGTGAGGACCTGAAGCGTGTGATGCTCAAGGCGGGCATGGAGGGCCAGCGTCTGGTGTTCCTGTTCAGTGACAGTCAGGTGAAGGACGAGGCCATGGTGGAGGACGTCAACATGCTACTGAACACGGGCGACGTCCCCAACATCTTCCCGGCCGACGAGCGCGCCGACATCGTGGAGAAGGTGCAGAGCATCGCCCGGGTCGGGGGCAAGAAGATGGACGACGCCACTCCACTGTCCATGTACAGTTTTTTCATCGACCGCGTCAGGGCCAACCTTCACATTGTGCTTGGTGAGTTTTCTGAACTTTTCCAGAAGAGAGAATGTACTACTATAAGACAGTCATGTTTTTTTTGACCAACTGGGATAACATCTGTGTCACTTATTTTATACTTTGGCTATTGAAAAATAGCAATCTACATGCTCATAGTACATTATTTTGTGTTATGAGTTTGTAGATCGGCTATGTTCAGCATGCAACCCCATGCATGCAAGTGTAAAATCAGCCATTACGACGCCACTTAACCCATTTTGACCTGAGATCAGATTTTCAGACAGTTTTCTGAAAAAGCTGTTTCTGTGTCAGTCGTTATGAGCTTGAGCTTGTAGATCTGCTATTTTTCAATAGCTAAAGCATAACATAATGCTAACACCAAAAGGGGTTCCCGCCCAAAATGGGTTAAGGCCTGCCAAAATAAATCTTGTCGTCAAAATCAACTTTTCAGATGACTAAGATATGACTAAAACTAAATTTTATTCAAAAGGTTATGACTAAACTATAAAAAAATTGCTGTAAAAATGAACACTGCTGTCAACAGCTATGAGTCCCATCGGTGATGCGTTCAGGAACCGCCTCAGGATGTTCCCGTCCCTCATCAACTGCTGCACCATTGACTGGTTCCAGGCTTGGCCCAGTGACGCTCTGGAGATGGTGGCCCACAAGTTCTTAGAGGATGTGGAGCTGGAAAGTAATGTCAGACTGCAGTAAGGATGGACATTTTAATACCTACCTACGTATAGCGTTGTAGAACAGACACAGATTGCACTTTAGTGATCAAGTTAGTTTGGCAGATTTGTTTGTTTAATTTGGATCCCTGTTAGCTGTAGCATTGCAGCAGATGTTTTACCTGGGGTCCATGAACAACATTTCATTGTGACAGTGTGCAGAACAGTAATAAAGTCAAGGGAGAACTCAGAGATATCCACATTTATACACAGCGTAAAAGGTAGCAGGTAAGTGTACATGAGATTTGTGTGTGTGTGTGTGTGTGTGTGTGTGTGTGTGTGTGTGTGTGTGTGTGTGTGTGTGTGTGTGTGTGTGTGTGTGTGTGTGTGTGTGTGTGTGTGTGCGTGCGTGCGTGCGTGCGTGCGTGCGTGCGTGCGTGCGTGCGTGCGTGCGTGATTTCATGTAGTAATGTACTGCATATTTGTTGTTATGATCCTCAGGGTGGTGGAGATGTGTAAGACATTCCACACCAGTGTCAGGGACCTTTCTGAGAGGTATTCCTGCAGGCTGAGGAGACACAACTACGTGACCCCCACCTCCTACCTGGAGCTCATCCTCACCTTCAAGGCTCTGCTCAACGCCAAGAGGACTGAGGTCAACACCATGAGGAGCCGCTACCTTGTTGGCCTGCAGAAACTTGAGTTTGCTGCTTCTCAGGTGATGCCGCTTGACCATCCTTTTCAGTATATAGCTAGGACAGTGACCTACAGTATTCCCTGGATCCTTGACAGTGTGGGGAGGGAGTTGGTTGGCCGGTGCTCAACCAGGGTGAACGTGATAAAGCGCCTTGCACATGAACATAATATTGTCGCTGTCCGTCAGAAACCACTCCATTTGTCAAGTTTTAGATTTTTTTTATTTTTTATGAATGATTGCTATTGAACACCCTTTACTTCTGTGTGTTGGTTAAAAACTAGAGATGTCCCGATACTGTATCGGTATCGGGAAAAGTATCGGATCGGCCCTTATTTGTCATATCGGGTCATATCGGTATCGGTGAATATGCCACCGATCCGACACAGGGGTAAGGGGTTGACACTATATGAACCTTTATTGAGAAAAGGATATCCCCTTGAGATGTATCATCTCGTTTTCGAGGGGGTCCAGCAACATACAGCAAATACAGTACAAAACAACAAGTACATTCATACATACCGCCATACCGGTACATAACCGCGGACAAAACAAACAACAAAGCTCTCCTAAAACTAGCCGCTCCCACCCCACCTAATCACCCGCAACATGTTATCAATAAATCAATATAGTCATGTAATGATAGTTGATACAAGTATGTAAAGATGTAAAGATGATGAACGTAAGTTCTTTACATCTTACATCTTTACCGGAAGCCAAACAACAGGCCGAGCACCATAACAGACATGCTAATGCGATATCCTGCATTAACAACATTGTTGATGAATACACAGAGTACAAACATGCACATGCACCTTAGCAGGTTGAAGTATAGTAAGAGACAGAGAGAACAATCAGAACAATCAGAGACATTTAGAAACAGGAGCATGGTGTTTGAAGATGAGTAATGATAGACACTTTAAAAATATTGAAGGACTGGGGAGATTGTTCCAGTCGACAGGAGCTTTAAATTTAAAAGCACCGACTTCTTTTCTGATGTTGGTGGGGACTATAAGGTAAGGATAGTGTACCTCAGGTTGTATGGTGAGCTGAAGGGACATAGATATTGTTTTAGATATTCCGGGTAATTAAAGTATATGCATTTAAAGATAAATAGTAGCCAATGAGAGCTTTTGGTGTTAGCCAGTTGAGGGACTCATACATGGTACAATGGTGGGTCATATAGGGACACCTCAATATAAATCTGCAGAGATCGTTATATTTTACGTTGAGGGGATAGAGGTGTATATCGGAGGTATTTTGGTAAACAATGTCAGCATAGTCTAATATTGGGAGAATTAGTTGTGAGAGGATTCTTTTCCTGACCTGAAGGGTGAAGCAGTTAATTGATCGATAGAGTACTTTCAGGCTGAAATTTACTTTCTGGATAATGGCAGGTAAATAAAATGTTGGGGCATGTGGAGTTTGCTTTTCAGTTGCCCAAACTGCAAGTGCACATTTGAGTGAGGAGTCTGCTATAAACACAACACGAGATATATAGCTAGATAGCTATAAACACAACATGAGATCACAACACTGGTATCGGTGCTTTTGCTTTAAAAATACAAGTTTTTCTTCATTTCCTGAAAAACTTGTATTTTTCATTTCCTGAAAAAAGAACATTAACTGGCTATGTATACAGGTATAGGTAAAATCTAAAATGACACAGATGCTTTCCTGGTTTTAATGGGTGAACCCATGGAATCCCGTCCACAGGTGTCAGTGATGCAGCAGGAGCTGACCGCCCTGCAGCCGGAGCTCATCCGGACGTCGGCCCAGACGGATGAGATGATGCTGAAGGTGGAGAAGGAGACGGTGGAGGTGGACGCCAAGAAGGAGCTGGTGTCTGCCGATGAGCAAGTGGCCAATGAGGCGGCTGCCGCAGCCAAAGCTATAAAGGTACATTAGACATTGTTTTCGGATCAATAACATGTCGGCAGTGGTGGAAAGTAACATCAGTACATTTAATGGCCATTCACACCAAGCACTTTAACTATAGTTTGAAAAATCAAGTCAAGTGGATCACACCAACTATGAACACAATGTTGATTTGAAAACTTGTGAAATGTGAAATTTCATGCATAATGAGTACTTTAGTACTTTAATGTGATACCAATACTTTTGTACTTTTACTCAAGTAAATTTGGAATACTGGACTTGTAACGAAGGTATTTCTTCATTTTGGTATTGATACTTTAAACTTAAGTACAAAATGATGTCGATCATAGCTGTGTGTTTATGGACCTCAGGCAGTAGCATAATTATTCCTAAATGAAGGGGCTGCGTGCTGATTGTGTTCAGGATGAGTGTAGTTATTCCTAAATGAAGGGGCTGTGTTCAGGATGAGTGTAGTTATTCCTAAATGAAGGGGCTGTGTTCAGGATGAGTGTAGTTATTCCTAAATGAAGGGGTTGTGTTCAGGATGAGTGTAGTTATTCCTAAATGAAGGGGTTGTGTTCAGGATGAGTGTAGTTATTCCTAAATGAAGGGGTTGTGTTCAGGATGAGTGTAGTTATTCCTAAATGAAGGGGCTGTGTTCAGGATGAGTGTAGTTATTCCTAAATGAAGGGGCTGTGTGCTGATTGTGTTCAGGATGAGTGTAGTTATTCCTAAATGAAGGGGCTGTGTTCAGGATGAGTGTAGTTATTCCTAAATGAAGGGGCTGTGTTCAGGATGAGTGTAGTTATTCCTAAATGAAGGGGCTGTGTTCAGGATGAGTGTAGTTATTCCTAAATGAAGGGGTTGTGTTCAGGATGAGTGTAGTTATTCCTAAATGAAGGGGTTGTGTTCAGGATGAGTGTAGTTATTCCTAAATGAAGGGGTTGTGTTCAGGATGAGTGTAGTTATTCCTAAATGAAGGGGCTGTGTTCAGGATGAGTGTAGTTATTCCTAAATGAAGGGGCTGTGTTCAGGATGAGTGTAGTTATTCCTAAATGAATGGGCTGTGTGCTGATTGTGTTCAGGATGAGTGTAGTTATTCCTAAATGAAGGGGCTGTGTTCAGGATGAGTGTAGTTATTCCTAAATGAAGGGGCTGTGTGCTGGTTGTGTTCAGGATGAGTGTAGTTATTCTTAAATGAAGGGGCTGTGAGCTGGTTGTGTTCAGGATGAGTGTAGTTATTCCTAAATGAAGGGGCTGTGTGCTGGCTGTGTTCAGGATGAGTGTAGTTATTCCTAAATGAAGGGGCTGTGTGCTGGTTGTGTTCAGGATGAGTGTAGTTATTCCTAAATGAAGGGGTTGTGTTCAGGATGAGTGTAGTTATTCCTAAATGAAGGGGCTGTGTTCAGGATGAGTGTAGTTATTCCTAAATGAAGGGGCTGTGTGCTGGTTGTGTTCAGGATGAGTGTGAGGGGGATCTAGCCGAGGCCATGCCCGCTCTGGAGGCGGCCCTGGAGGCTCTGAACACCCTGAAACCTGCAGACATCACAGTGGTCAAGTCCATGACCAACCCCCCGGGTTTGGTCAAGCTTGTTATGGAGTCGATCTGCGTCATGAAGGGCATCAAACCTGAGAGAAAACCTGATCCCAGAGGCTCAGGTACGATCTTTTGAATATTGGAGAAGTATGCTCACATACAGTACAAATAAAGACGCATTTAAAGGTAAAAATCTTTAAAGCACTATATTCTGATGCTCATTACTATAGTGTTTCTTTCAGTGTTTCTGCTATAGGGTCTCTCTGTCTCTCCACATCTTTAATAAATAGATTTGTGACACAGATTTGGAACCTCGGACCGCTGGCCTAGTGGTCCTGGCCTTTAATACTTATTTTAATAAAAGAATATCCCTTGCCCTACCTTTAAAAAAATAAATATGTTTGTGCTTCAGGCAAGATGATCGAGGACTATTGGGGCCCCTCTAAGAAGCTCTTGGGGGACATGAAATTTTTGGAAGGTCTCAAGGCATACGACAAAGACAACATCCCCGCCGCCTCCATCAAGAGAATCAGAGAGCGGTTCATCGAGCACCCCGACTTTCAACCGTCTGTCATCAAGACCGTGTCCTCGGCCTGCGAGGGCCTCTGTAAGTGGGTGAGAGCGATGGAGGTGTACGAACGAGTGGTCAAGGTCGTGGCCCCCAAGGAGGAGAGGCTCAGGCAGGCCGAGGCCGAGCTCGCCGCCCAGATGGACATGCTGGCCGTGAAGAGAGCCGAGTTGAAGCAGGTGGAGGAGCGACTGCAGAGCCTGAACCACACGTTGGAGGCCACGAAGAGCAAGAAGAGAGAGCTGGAGGGGAACATTGAAGTGTGCTCCCAGAAGCTGGTCAGAGCAGAGCAGCTGATTGGAGGGCTGGGAGGAGAGAAGGACAGGTGGACAAAGGCTGCAGACCTGCTGGGAATAAGGTGTGTGTTAATCTATAATTACAGGGTGTGTGTGTGTGTGTGTGTGTGTGTGTGTGTGTGTGTGTGTGTGTGTGTGTGTGTGTGTGTGTGTGTGTGTGTGTGTGTGTGTGTGTGTGTGTGTGTGTGTGTGTGTGTGTGTGTGTGTGTGTGTGTGTGTGTGTGTGTGTGTGTGTGTGTGTGTGTGCACAAACATTGAGGACGAAGGTGAGGATGCAAATTGTGATTGGCCGGAATGAGACGATGTATAAGAGCACTCCTCACTTCACACAGGTGTGATTTGATTATGTAGGAGCCCAAAGGGGGATATTTAATTACTCGCAACCCATAAAAATGTATCCACGACCCAAACATGGGTCCCGAGCCACTGTTTGGGGAACAGTGCTCTAACCTCATAGGCTCCATGTCTGTCTGTGTGTCCTGTCTAGATACGCCAACCTGACCGGTGACGTGCTCCTCTCCTCTGGCATTGTGTCCTATCTCGGGGCCTTTTCAGTTGACTATCGTGTGGAGTGCCAGCGGGAGTGGCACATCCTGTGCCGAGAGAAACAAATACCATGTTCTGAGGACTTCACCCTCAGCAGCACCCTGGGAAACCAGGTGTCTGTCAGGCAATGGCAGATCGCTGGGCTTCCCGTGGACTCTTTCTCCACAGACAACGGCATCATTGTGTCCAACTCCCGTCGGTGGCCACTGATAATTGACCCCCAGCGTCAGGCCAACAAGTGGATCAGGAACATGGAGAGGGCCAACAAGCTAGTGGTCATCAAGCTCTCAGACAGCAACTACATGAGAACACTGGAGAACTGCATCCAGTTTGGAACCCCGGTTCTCTTGGAGAATGTCGGGGAAGAACTGGATGCCGTGCTGGATCCTGTGTTGTTGAAGCAGACCTTCAAGCAGCAAGGTGTGGAGTGTATCAAGCTCGGGGACAACGTTGTGGAGTACTCCAAGGACTTTTTGTTGTACATGACCACCGGCCTGCGGAACCCTCACTACCTCCCAGAAGTGGCTATCAAAGTCTGCCTGCTGAACTTCATGATCACCCCCCAGGGCTTGGAGGACCAGCTGCTGGGCATTGTAGCTGCCAAGGAGAAACCTGAGCTAGAAGAGAAGAAGAACCAGCTCATTCTGGAGAGTGCCGCCAACAACGAGCAGTTGAAGGAGATTGAAGATAAGATCCTTCAAGTGCTCTCCTCCTGCGAGGGGAACATACTGGAAGATGAGACGGCAATTCAGTTCCTGTCCTCCTCCAAGGTCCTGTCCGAAGAGATCTCGGAGAAACAAAAAATCACCAGTGTCACCGAGGAGGAGATCGACGTCACCCGCATGGGTTACCGTCCCGTGGCTCAACACTCGTCCATCCTGTTCTTCTGCATTTCCGATTTGGCCAACATTGAGCCTATGTACCAGTACTCGCTCACCTGGTTTATCAACCTCTATGTGCAGTCCATCGCTCAGAGTGCGAAGAGCGTTGACTTGGCCGAGAGGATTGGCAACGTTGTCGAGCACTTCACCCTCAGCATCTACAACAACATCTGCCGCTCGCTCTTCGAGAAGGACAAGGTTCTCTTTTCCCTGCTGCTAACTGTTGGCATCATGCGAGGCAAGGGCCAGGTGGACGACCAGGTTTGGCGCTTCCTGCTCACCGGAGGCATCGCTTTGGATAACCCTCACCCCAACCCCGCCCCGGAGTGGCTCTCCGACAAATCCTGGTCAGAGATCGTCAGGGCCTCCAGCCTCCCCAACCTGGCTGGGCTCTTCGGGCACGTCCGAGACAACATCTCCGCATGGAAGGAGATCTACGATTCGGGAAAGCCCCACGAGGAGCAGCTGCCGGACCAGTGGAGGACGTTGGTGGGGATGGACCGCCTGGTGGTGCTGAGATGCTTCAGGCCAGACAAGCTGGTGCCGGCAGTGCAGGAGTTCATAGTGGACAACATGGGGCGTGCCTACGTCGAGCCGCCCACCTTTGACCTGGCAGGAAGTTATAACGACTCCAACTGCTGCTCTCCTCTGATCTTTGTGCTGTCGCCGGGATCTGATCCAACAGCAGGTGATTTGTCAGACTAAACGTCTCTCTTAAATTGCATCGTACAATAGACTTTGACGCATTTCGTTGCTTCCGGGCAGAAACCTTGTTTCATATTTAAGTCCATATATACACTTTTTTATTATCTTATTTTTGTCTGTAAATTGATGCCCTACTTCATCATACAAAAGTGCAATAGTAAAAATCACACCTGTGTGAACTGAGTGGTGCAACCCCCCCCCCCCCTCTCTCTCTCTCTCATTAGCAGGCAATAACACTATCTCTCTCTCTGTTTCTGGTACAACAGCGCCACTTTTGCCCCTACTGGTACTCTAAGCTGACATAGTCACATAGGTTAGGACATAGGGACATTGCTGTTCCTTATAGCATGTGAGCATGTAGATCAGCTATTTTCACTTTTTTCGAAATAATGTATTTTTTGATATACAAGGTTTCCACCCAACAGCGATGATTTGCTCTTGCAAAAATGAGTGAATGAATTGTTCCTTCAGGCCTGCTGAAGTTTGCTGATGACTTGGATATGGGTGGCAGTAAGATCCAGACCATCTCCCTTGGGCAGGACCAGGGGCCCATAGCGGCCCGCATGATAGAGAGTGCCCTCCAAAAGGGCACCTGGGTGTTACTGCAAAACTGTCACCTGGCCAGCAGCTGGATGCCCACACTAGAGAGGATCTGTGAGGAGACGATCACCCCAGAGAACACCCATCCCAGCTTCAGGTCAGTGCCGGATAAGGAAGAAGGAATTACTGAATAACACATACTGTATGACAAAAGAGAATGTCAGCATAATGCAATCGGGCCTCTAAAGAATTGACAAGACACCAAGATTTTATTGATAATATTAAATATCTATTATATAAAATTATGTAACTAAGTAGGCTATGTAAAAAATAAAAATCACACCCGTGTGAACTGAGTGGTGTAAGGTATTATATAGCCTGATCAGCTCTGACGTAATGAAATCAGCTCTGACGTAATTAAATCACACCCGGGTGAACTGGGTGACCGTAGCAACCATGCTCATTTTTTGAGCACAGACAGACAGACAGACAGACAGACAGACAGACAGACAGACAGACAGACAGACTAACAAAGCCAGTTGTAGGAGTGGTTTACACCACTCAAAATCATTCTTTTCTTTAAAACTTTGAAAACTATGAACATAAAGTATACTACGCTAGTTCAATCGATCCAAGCCGGAACACAATCGATTAATTGATCAAAACGTGCAGTGAAAATGCACGTGGCCCACCCTACTGACCGCTTAACACCGCTCCTGTGTTTAGTGGTCAGATAGGTGCACCCCCCGCATACACTTTAGAGATTTTCAATCTCTGGATCCAGAGAGTGTTGGGACCCACTGAAATAATGCCTCTTCTCAGATTGTGGCTGACCAGTTATCCATCGGACAAGTTCCCAGTCAGCATCCTGCAGAACGGAGTGAAGATGACCAACGAGCCTCCCAGAGGAATGAGAGCCAACCTGCTGCGTTCCTATCTGAGCGACCCCATCTCCAACCCTGCCTTCTTCTGCGGCTCCAAGAAACAAGTCGTATGGCAGAAGCTGCTGTTTGGGCTCACCTTCTTTCACGCTCTGGTACAGGAGAGGAGGAACTTTGGACCTCTGGGTGAGGCAGATGTATTCTCAAAGGTGGGGTCTGGGGACCCTGGGGGTTGTAGGGGGTCCCCAGCTTGATGAAGTATAATTATGAACCAAATGGGCCCTTAAGGGCCCTGTAACTCAGAGTACATAAGTGTACATTTGTACACTCGCAGAGTTAGATTAACACTGTGGATTGTACAGTGTAGATTGGGGTGCCAGGAATAAAACATCATATGAAATGGTGGTGGTCCATGTCCTAATGAAACCAAACTGGCCTTGACATTTAAAGGGCTGAGAATCACTGCATTACACCAAAGACCGCCATTTGACTGGGATCCCATTCTACATTATAAAATCCTCAGAGTAATTTAAACTCTGATAGTGTACAAAATATAAACGTTACCTATTTGTCTCCTTTTGTACACTCTGAGTTACAGACCCAATAAGGCTCCATTTGGTTCCTAAATTTAGCACGCTCTGTCTAGCTAGCGGTTTTGCGAGATTAGCACCTGATCTGAGACGGACAGACAGAAAGACCCTCTAATAGACGGCTAGACCCGTACAGAGTCACACCGTACAGTAGCAATGTGTTTTCTGTTTTGTGTGTAGGTTGGAATATCCCCTATGAGTTTAATGAGTCTGACCTGAGGATCAGTATGAGGCAGATTCTGATGTTCCTGGATGAGTATGAGGACATTCCACTGGAGGCCCTCACTTACCTAACCGGTAAGACTATTTATTAACCCTTTTTCCTCCCTACACCAAACCTCTTTGCCGGAAATAGGCCGATCTACAAGCTGGCAACCCGTCACGTTGCAATATTTGCCTATTTTTGCAGAAAAAATTGGCTATTATCACATGCTCAGTAAAATATGCTTCAGACATACCCGAATAATGAAGTCAATGTCACTGCACCAGTTATACATTTTGAATTTTGTTCCTTTCTCCAGGGACGATTTTCGGGTAGACTTTTATCCCTCACGTTCATTTTATTTATTTTTTCATAATTATTCTCCTCAACTCTTATCTTAGGCGAGTGCAACTATGGTGGCAGGGTAACCGATGACAAGGACAGGCGTCTGCTGCTGTCCCTGCTGTCAATCTTCTACAGTCAGGAGCTGATTGAACAGGAGCGTTACTGCCTGAGTGAGGAAGACATGTATTATGTCCCTTCTCACAGTCCCTACCAGGTATGATCAAGGCCCCTATTGCTGCATACAGCATATGCACCGTCATCATATTTTATATTATGTACTGCAAGTATCCAAATATACAACTATTCAAGTAAAGTAGTAAAAGTACAGATCACAGATATACTACATTTGTTTACTTGAGTGCAGTAGTTGCAGTACTCAAGTAAATGTACTTTGTCCGTCATTGTTGACAACAAAACTTGTGAGTGACTACATAGGCATCCTACAGCAGGGGTCGGCAAAGTTTTTGACATGTGTTTTCATTTTCGTGTTAGTCAGCGTGCTATATCAACATCAAGTTAAAGGAAATATTTCCTTTTGATTGTCCATAGGCTATAACAACCTTCTTTAGAAATATTTTCTTTCACATCAGGATGTAATGATCATTAGCCTCAGAGCACCTATCTCTCAGGGGACTGCCCATAATTCGACATCCCACTATGTGGCTTTGTGTGGTTAGGGATAGGGTAAATAATGGGGGGGACCATATCTCAGACTCCATTCCCAGTCAGAGTTAGGAGTTTGAATGAATGTAGAATTATGTGCAAGATGTAATTTGTGAGGGGACCTTTTTTTTTTAATGTTTTTTTTTTGTGGCTTTCGCCTTTTATTTAATTTTTTTGTATGGAGGGACAGACAGTAGGCTGACAGGAAATGGGGAGAGAGATGGGGGGAAGACATGCAGTAAGGGCCGTCGGGATCGGGAGTCGAACCCGCGGCACACTGCCAGACTGGATTACCAGCCAAGGTGCCTGGACCACTGAGCCATGGCCCAGGCCCTTTGTGAGGGGACTTAATTTAACTTTTTTGAATATTTAATTTGAAAAGAAAAAACATCTCTCTCATACTTGTGTGCCAGCAATCACCCTCCCCTGCGCCAATGTTGGCACCCATGTTGCCTACAGCCTACCCCTGCCCTACAGTATCTGATAAGATCAAATACTATGTTTTTCTTTTCTTTTGTTTATTCCAGACCTATGTTGACTACATACGCAATCTACCAAGCAGCGCCGAGCCCAGTGTGTTTGGGCTTCATAGCAACGCTGACATAACTAAAGAGACTCAAGAGACCAATCAGCTACTGGATGGAGTGTTGTTGACTTTGCCTAGACAGTCTACAGGTGGGGCTAAATCCCCTCAGGTAAGCATCTAATTGTCTTTTGACAATGCTTTATGAAAGAGAATGGAGTCTCTGAAAAACTCTGCTGTATTTTCATTGCGTCGTCAACGTTTCGATCAATTCGGATCTTCATCGGGACATAGTATTTGGCTAATTTAAGAACTGGAACTTGCGACAGACATTTGGTGCATAATTGCATATAGAATTGTGTGTAATCAAATGTAACAGGTGCAGACAGAAAAGCGTGTGTAATGAATTTGTGCAGGCCACATCCTTGAATGTTGCACTTGACATTTAGATAATTAAAAATCACACTTGTGTGAAGTGGTACCCACAGTGGCTGTCACGTGAGGTGACGTTGGGCATGAGTTTTTGGAAAATGAAGCATCATTTTGACTTTTAGAAGCCTGCACATATATGGCAGAGTCACTTTCATTGCAGATTCACTGCCACTATGTAATGAACATGAGTGTAGTGTTATTGTCTATAAAACAAAATCAGTTACAAGATTAATTTATATTGATATGTTGATACAATATGTATCACGTCGTCAATGTTTAACTGCTGCCCTGAACAAACATTAAAAGTGCATAGACTTGGCTGCCAAATGACGTAATTTCAGAAGCCAGGCATTGGAGGGGCTAAAAGTAAAAACTAAAGAAAGAAAGAAGAACCTTGCATCTGCAAGATAAACAAACTCTTTCATGTTATATGAGCTCAAGGTCTCTTCTTGTTATGTAGAGACACCTAGCCTGGTGAAACCACTCCCCCTGCTGGACGTTTAGGGCTAAGAGACACCTGCCTGTCACACTCAATAATGGATAAAAGCTTGGGGTAGATTCTCTATTTGGATGCTATATCCTGTATGTGGGACAATCAGGATAATTGGCCAGATGCTATCTATTCGCTGGCGGGCCCTACCACTGGTCTACAGCAGGGGTGGGCAACTGGCGGCCCGGGGGCCACATGCGGCCCCCACCTTCACTTAATGTGGCCCTCAGGTTAATGTCAGAATACTGATATAATATTGGTTATTGTTACAATTCCACAACATGCAAACATGACCCGCTGTAATTACTTCAGTCTAAATTAGTAGCTCATTGCTCAACACAAGTATAATTAAAGGCATTTGAAATTACATAAAAATGTTAATTTTCAGGATTCCAATTAAAAAAAGAGCAACAAATAATTTAAGATTTCAATTTGAAGATAGCAAAAATAGCCGATCTACAAGCTCAAAACGCGTCGCAGCGTGACGCGTTTTGAGCTTGTAGATCGGCTATTTTTGCTACGACAGTAATATATGGCCCTAGGGAGTGAGTGTGGAAATATAGTGGCCCTCTCCATCGTCAAAGTTGCCCACTCCTGGTCTACAGCATATGCAGACAAATCAACTGCAGTCGTTTTCTTTTTGTGTCCTTTTCTTTCGTTTAGAGGTTGCAAATCGCTGTCATAGAGCATTATAAATAAATGATGTTTGTGTCTTAAAGGAAGTGGTGGACGAGCTGTCAGAGGACATCCTGTCCAAGCTGCCGCTGGGCTTTGACCTGCAGATGGTGATGGAGAAATACCCAGTGATCTACGAGGAGTCCATGAACACCGTCCTGAGGCAGGAGCTCATTCGCTTCAACAGGTAAAATACCCAGTGATCTACGAGGAGTCCATGAACACCGTCCTGAGGCAGGAGCTCATTCGCTTCAACAGGTAAAATACCCAGTGATCTACGAGGAGTCCATGAACACCGTCCTGAGGCAGGAGCTCATTCGCTTCAACAGGTAGTGACAGGGTTTCAACGCATGGTTATTATACTTGGAAGCGGTACTGTAATCCTTTTGTAATTTTGCCCAATCTGTATGGTAGAGCAGTGGTTCCCAAACCTTTTTATGTCATGAAGTCAAGGACCCCCAAATTGACACTAATTAGCCCACGGACCCCCATTAGAAAAGAATATGCCTAGCAGTGATTCTCAACCTGTTTAATTTCAAGGACCCCCTGTTTGACATGCATATTAGTCTACAGACCCCCATTTAATGGCATTTCTATCTCTGGTACTCTATATAATTTATATTGTAAAATCAATGTTAATTAAAACTCCGTAAAATCTGAATCCCCCCCCCCCCCCCCCCCTTTTCCCTCACTGTATATGTTTCTTTTCCCTTTTTACCTCCATTATGATGAATTCCTGTTCTGTTCTTTGTCTATATAGAAGTGTCTATTTGTACGTCTCTAAATGTTTTGATGAATTGAACATGGTGGACCCTATTGTAAACAAGTGTAATGCTTAATTGGGTCGTCCACTCACAGTTAACAGCCTTTGTATTGAGTATGTGCTTGAAATGTACTGTAATTCTGCAAACTGTTAATAAATATTTCAATCAATCAATCTGAGTGTACAAATACAAATACATTTGTACACTCTCAGTTACAGACCCATAAGGGTCCATTTGGTTCCAAACTATCATTTATCTGGGGACTCCCTGGAACTCCATGAAGGACCCCTGGGGGTCCCCGGACCCCACTTTG
Source organism: Electrona antarctica (assembly GCF_951216825.1). Lineage (NCBI taxonomy): Eukaryota > Metazoa > Chordata > Actinopteri > Myctophiformes > Myctophidae > Electrona > Electrona antarctica. The sequence goes on from NC_136790.1 coordinate 41,038,528, forward strand.
GGAACCACTGTAGTAGAGTATGCTAAGCAAGTGACTGTGGCGACTGTGGCTCAGGAGGTAGAGCAGGTCGTCCAATGATCCATGGGTCGGCGGTTCGAATCCCGGCTCCTCCTGGCTACATGTCGAAGTGTCCCTGGGCAAGACACTGAACCCCAAATTGCTCCCGATGTGCTGGTTGGTACCTTGCATGGCTTCTGCCGCAATCGGTGTGTGAATGGGTGAATGTAATGCACAATCTATGTAAGGCGCCTTGGATAAAGGAGCTATATAAATGCACCATTTACCATTTACCATTTATATGTTGCTTTCAGGCTCACTCAGGTGATGTGTGTCAGTCTGGTGAACATGCGCAAGGCTTTGAAGGGTCAGGTGGTGATGTCCTCCGAACTCGAGAACGTCTTCAGCAGTATGCTGGTGGGCAAAGTGCCCGCGATGTGGGCAGCCAAGTCCTACCCATCCCTCAAGCCACTGGGGAGCTACGTGGCTGATCTCCTGGCCAGGCTGCAGTTCCTACAGGTAAGAATGATGTTATTGTTGACCTGGCTGAACTGGGTGGAACATACCGTATCTGTACACGTGCATGAGAAATAAAATCATAAATTAACTCAGTTGTGTGGCCACTTTTGAATTTTATGAATGAAATGTAATTGTGTCCAATCTGCATGGTAGATACGTACAGTTGGAGGCCATCGATATTGTCCTTTTCTTTTTGCTGAGGTTTGCGTGATCTGCGCAAAAGGACAGTTAACCCATTTTGGGCGGGAACCCCTTTTGGTGTTTTACAATTTACAATTTAGACAATTTAGGCATTTAGCAGACGCTCTTAATCCAGAGCGATTTACAATAGGCAAGAACAAAAAGCATGGGAATACATCACATATGTAAAAAAATGCATTTATCGCGAAACATGCGTAAGCTAAGACCGTGACTAGAACATATCTATATAATGACACTATACATATAAACTATAACTAGAACATATCTATATAATGACACTATACATATAAACTACACATATATGCTATACTATGCTGTACATATATACTATGAAGTGCTATGACTACATACAATGCACTTATTGTGCTGTCTACATGACATGCTATAAGTCTGTTTCAAATGCTATATAAGTCTAAGAAGTGCTGTCTAAGGGGGTAGGGTAAGTGCTATGGGCCATGATGGAGTCTGAAAAGGTGGGTTTTCAGACTACGGCGGAAGATCGGGAGTGATGCTGCAGTTCTGATTGCAACGGGAAGTGCATTCCACAGTTTTGGGGCCAGAAGGGAGAAGAGTTTGGGACGTGTGGAGCGTTGTCCCGGCGTTTTTAGTGAGGGTACCCTCAGCTTCCCTGCGTTGGCTGATCTGAGTGCGCGGGAGGGTTTGTAGGGTTCAATCATGCTGGCAAGATATGGGGGAGCCATACCTTTGGTTGCTTTAAATGCCAACATCAGAGTTTTGTATTCTGTGCGGGCAGCGACCGGGAGCCAGTGCAGGGAGCGGAGCAGGGGGGAGACATGTGAGAATTTTGGCTGGTTGAAGACCAAGCGAGCTGCGGCATTTTGGATCAGTTGGAGAGGCTTCAGTGCACATGCCGGTAGGCCAGTAAGGAGAGAGTTACAATAGTCAAGTTTTGACAGGACTGTTGTCTGGATTAGGAGCTGGGATGATTCCTGGGTGAGGAACGGTCTAATTCGTCGTATGTTATAGAGTGTGAACCTACAGGATCGAGTGACAGCTGTGATGTGAGTTTTGAACGAGAGCTGACTGTCCAGGACAACACCAAGGTTCCTGGCTGTTGGGACAGACGTTACCAGGGCGTTGTCTACGGAAATAGTTAGCTCCCGCATCGGGCAGGACTTAGCTGGGAAGAAGAGAAGCTCAGTCTTGTCTGGGTTCAGCTTGAGGTGGTTGGAGGACATCCACTGTGAGATGTCAGCCAGGCAAGCAGTGATGCGCTCTTCCACCTGGGTGGCAGAGGGGGGGAAGGATAGAAACAGTTGTGTGTCATCGGCATAACAGTGATAGGATATATTGTGAGCAGAGATGATAGTGCCAAGGGATTTAGTGTACAGTGAGAAAAGGAGGGGACCAAGTACAGATCCCTGTGGGACCCCAGTTTGGAGGGTTCGGGGGGATGATAACAGACCTTTCCAGGAGACCTGGTAGGTCCGGTCGGTGAGGTAAGAGGAGAACCACTTTAGTGCCGTCCCGCCGATGCCTAGATCCGCTAGGGTGTCTAGGAGCAGCTGGTGGTTCACTGTGTCAAATGCTGCTGATAGGTCTAGGAGAATCAGGACTGCAGAGTGGGAAGCAGCCTGGGCAGCATGTAGTGCTTCTGTGACTGCCAGCAGGGCAGTTTCTGTGGAGTGGGCTTTTTTGAATCCGGACTGGTTGGGATCTAGCAGGTTGTTATGTGAGAGATGGAGAGAGAGCTGGTTGGAGACAACACGTTCAATGCTTTTTCTAGGTGAGACACTTTATGTTTTAAACATTATGTTATGTTATAATTTAGCTATTGAAAAATAGCAGATCTACAAGCTCATAGCGCGCCACCGAGTGGCGCGCTACGAGCTTGTAGGTCTGCTATTTTATATCGTGAAAATATTTATTTCAGAAAACTGGAGGATTTAGAAGGATTTTTTAAAATAAATCAAATAATAAGGGACAATATCGGTGGCACCCAACTGTACATTGGGGTGGTTGTATCTGGTATCCCTGCTCTTCTATATAGACTAGAGATTTATATTGTGTCAAAGTGTCTCACCTAGAAACAGATTTATATTGTGTCAAAGTGTCTCACCTAGAAACAGATTTATATTGTGTCAAAGTGTCTCACCTAGAAACAGATTTATATTGTGTCAAAGTGTCTCACCTAGAAACAGATTTATATTGTGTCAAAGTGTCTCACCTAGAAACAGATTTATATTGTGTCAAAGTGTCTCACCTAGAAACAGGTTTATATTGTGTCAAAGTGTCTCACCTAGAAACAGGTTTATATTGTGTCAAAGTGTCTCACCTAGAAACAGGTTTATATTGTGTCAAAGTGTCTCACCTAGAAACAGGTTTATATTGTGTCAAAGTGTCTCACCTAGAAACAGGTTTATATTGTGTCAAAGTGTCTCACCTAGAAACAGGATCTGACACAAAGTTTGACCTGATGGTCAAGATTCAATTTATCCCCTGAGCAAGCAGGCCGGCTCTGCTGTAGAGTCTTTGGTCATTAGCAGGGGTCTCTAGCTCTTAAGTAAACGGAAAATAAATGTTCAGTAGAACTCATACAGGATATGCCTACAGGGGGAACAAGTGAAACTGGAAGTGATGAAACAAATAAATGAGACAAAACTTGTACTGGAACACAAGCTGATAAATTATCTTTGTGCGGTTCTCTCTTCTGATTGGATGAAATGTGTAACCCACCTGAAAATACTTTTCCTGTTTCATAAAGAGCTGGAGAGACCTCTGTTAATGACCAAATACTCTATAGCCATGATTAGCTTTGACATTTTAACAATAAACCTTTTGTTTTAACCTAAAGAATATAACTTAGCATTTAACTACATCAATAGCAGTACAAAATTAAATACATTTAATACATAGCAGTAGTAGTAGTATTCATGTTTTAATGTAATTGTATTGAGCACCCTCTAGTGGTAGGTTTGTCAAGTATAAAAAGCCTAGATCACACCTGTGTCGACTCTAGTTAGTTGTAGCCAGGCTGAGCTGGAGTGCAGTTCATCATTCATGTCTGTGAATCAAGACGTATGCCTCTAAGTTCCAAATACTACACTTTTTGTTCAATTCTGATGTTTGCATTGATAAATGTTTGCTTTCATGACATCCCTCTAAAGATTTTGCAGAGCCAGAGTTAGAAGTTTTGTTTGGTTAGCAGCTTGTTAATGACCATGTGCTCTGTATGTTTGTAGGCAGTGCATTTCTGTGCATAAATATGTGTACTGTAGCTGTTTTATTTAATGTTTTGGGCATGGTATTTTTGTATTTGTGTTACAGTTTTACAACTAAAAAACTAAACTTAAAAGAAGAGGATGTAAAGAATCAAATTCACTATCTGTCTAGTTTGGCACCTCTGCAAGCAAGGAGTCAAGGACAGAATAGTAGTAGTTGTTAAAGCATTAAAAGTAGGTGTGTGAAGGGCTTCTTGCCTCCTCCTAGCACTCCTTTCCCTTTTAAATATTGTGTAGGCGACATTTTGTGCTAAATTAATCAAAATCAAATAAATGTTGGGGTCCTTGACGTGAAAACATTTGAGAACCCCTGGGAAAAATACTGGTATGTGCTTTGTATGTTTTGACAGGAATGGATAGACGATGGCCCACCTGCAGTCTTCTGGGTATCTGGCTTCTACTTCACCCAGTCCTTTCTTACTGGAGTGTCTCAGAATTATGCCAGGAAATACACCGTCCCCATTGACTACATTAGCTTTGAGTTTGAGGCAAGTAATATACTATAATTTATGACACTGGTTCTCAAAGTGGGGTCTGGGTACCCTCAGGGGTCCTTGAGGTGGAGTCCAGGGGGTCTGCAGCAAAATGTGTTAATATAACAAAAATCAGTTTCTGCCTATAAGCTATTCAAAATCGATCTACAAACTCAGTCACAACGATCTAAAGTTACCATTTTTAATACAAATTGTCTTTAATGGGGGGGGGGGTCCGTGGCACTACACCTTCTTAGAGGAAGATATGTATTTCGTCTGCGGCCAAATGTATCAATTTGAGGATCCTTGATATGAAAATGTTTGAGAACCTCTGCTGTATGACTCCCCATTTCCTCCTTCAACAATCTATTCATTTTTGCAACATTTATCCCATATTGCTGCAGGTGACCAAACACGAGACCCATATGGATAAGAAACCTGAGGACGGGGCCTATATCAGGGGCCTGTTCATGGAGGGCGCACGCTGGGACAGAGAGAATATGGTCATCGGAGAGTCTCTCCCAAAGATCCTCTTTCACACGATGCCCATCATCTGGCTCAAACCTGGAGATGTGTCCAAGTTCAAGCACCAGAACACCTACGTGTGCCCAGTTTACAAAACCAGCGCCCGCCGGGGCACCTTGTCCACCACGGGTCACTCGACCAACTATGTCCTGTCCATTGAGCTGCCGTCGGACAGGCCACAGAAACACTGGATCAACCGAGGAGTGGCCTGTCTCTGCCAGCTAGATGACTAGTAGGAACCTAGAAGTAGAGAACCAATGACTGACATGCTTGCTCATGTAGGTTAATCAAATAATTATGATTTTTTTTTTCTATCAACAAATCAACACAAATTAGTTTTTTGTAATCCGCTAAATCGATTAGACTGATTAACCACTTAACTCTGTTATACGTACTTTGTTGCACAATGGTGGCGTACCAAATTTGCGAAGCCAATCAACACAGTTTTCTTCAATCGTTCATTAATTGTAATCGAGCCAGAAGTTTGAAAATAATTGTGATATTGATTTGAAGTCATATCACCCAAATAGATGCAAATTTGCCTCAGTTGACATTTTTCAACTTGAGTAAAATGTGCTGGAGTAACATGACAAAACGCAAATGATCCTGGCAACTTCGCAAGGCGAGTAGCACATTAACGCACCTAAGCCATTGTGTTTCTTGGCAAAGGTTTACACAAAGGTCAGCCTAACATGTTAGTCCTTAGGCCGGGTGAGATATCGTTGCCCTAAAAAGGGACAAGACATATGTGGTATAATTTTGTTCGTCTGACATCCAGGAGTGCTAAATTGTTTAATAGCAGTTTCAGAAGGGCAGCTGAATATGATTTAAGGGTATAATCTGATTATGCAAAACCATATAATTCATTGTTATCTAAACTCCAAAATTATTCACTTTTATGCACATTTCTGATGTTTGTACCATGGATCGGCATGACCAACATCATAATAGAAAAACAGACATGCTGAATTATACTTCTTGTAGCCATACCGGGAAAATCCACAATATAGTCCTTAGGCCAGAGGCCTTATTATCGGATATCGTTGCCATAAAATGGGACAAAGAGACAATGTGATTTTTGTATTGCTACATGTCTGTAGTTTATGAAATGAAGTGATAGCAATGTCAAAATGGCAGCTGATTACTTGTTTTTGGCCCTTATATCTGATATATGATGAAAATAATTGTATATAGTGAAAGGCATAACTCAACGACTAATGGGCCGATTTGGATGATTCTGACATCAAAGTATACATTTCCTGGGGTGCTGAGTTGATTTAAGAGGTGACTGAAGCAATTCAAGTTCAGGTTCATGTGTCAAAGGTCAATGTCAAGGTCATTTTGTATCCAAAATGTCCTATAATACTACACATGTTTTGGATTGGTTTTGATCACATTTTCTCCTGTCTACCTCTGATTCGGAAGCCGTAGATTAACGTTGCACAGGTTGTGGAAGAGCGCCCTCTATCGTAAACACTGAAAACACCAAATTTACGTCTATAGATGTCAATGGCTGTATTGAACTATGCAACCTCTTCCTCATCAGAACTGTCCTGTTCAACTGTAGGCATTGAATCTTCCTCAGGTGCTTGGTTTGTACAGTTCTGGAGTTTGCAGAGGTCTGTACATCTCAAACCATTGCTGAGACAACTGCAGTTAGGAAGCTTGCATACTTGCACACATTTACAGGCCAAAAACTCAAGGACTACATCTGGTGCAGGGGCTGTGCGCATCCACTGAATTGCTAACTCTCCACCATCAACAGTTGTCCATCCACTCTGTATGGGATCTGGTACAGATGGGTGAACTGCTGCAGTCGGTCAAAGAGCTCTGTTGAAACATCCCAAGTCTGGCCAAGTTGTTTGAAAATCAGGGTTTTTTCTTCAATAACCTCAGTGCATTCATATTTCCATGACCAGCAAAGGCACTCACAATGTCACATCCTGTAAATATGTGACAGACTCTCACAGAGGTCTCTCCCAAACCAAGGCCACAAACCGTGTGCGGTTTTGTGTACCGCACTTCTGATAGATAGGACAAGGGATGTGTTTTTGGAATGCATCAATATCTCCAGAAGTAACATAATACAGCTTGTGTGGTCCTCATTTACTCGTTTATTACATGTTTTCCTGAGTTGCGTTGTGTGCTGGGGTACAACCTTGAGTTTGAGAGTTCCTGACTCTTCAAAGTAATGTCTAAATGGTTTCTACATCCTCATAAACCCATAAAAAGTCGTATCACTCATGATTCTATTATGTTTAATTCAGAAGTTTAAGATGTACCCTGTTTCAGAGAGGCGGGTATTGTGGATTTGCCTGGTATGGCTACAAGAAGTATAATTCAGCATGTCTGTTGTTGGTCATGCCCATCCATGGTACAAACATCAGAAATGTGCATAAAAGTGAATCATTTTGGAGTTTAGATAACAAAGAATTATATGGTTTTGCATAATCAGATTATACCCCTAAAATCATATTCAGCTGCCCTTCTGAAACTGCTATCACACAATTTAGCACTCCTGGATGTCAAACGAACAAAATGATACTACATATGTCTTGTCCCTTTTTAGGGCAACGATATCCGATAATAAGGCCTCTGGCCTAAGGACTATGTCCAAGATGTTTACATTGCATCTCAACAATTTGCTGTAAAGCACACAATTGTACTACTACTAACCTCAGAATAACTAGATGATGAGATTTAAAATACAATCTTGTCATATTTTGTATAAGAATGTTATATTTCTGCCTATTTTATTTGTTGGCAGATTTATTTACAGTTTAATTTGTAGTGAGACAGGACATTGAGGATAGAAAGAACTGTCAAAGTTATTGACTAAGAGTAAAACTTTCACCATGAATTTCACCATGATTATTTCACAACTAGGACAGTTTAAAGGGATATTAACATATACATATAGCCTATTTTTTTAAATGTATGTATATAAATATTTTAGCCCTTCACTTGTCATCAAAACAAGTACCGGTAATAAAAACAAAACTTCACTTCACTTGCCAACCCGTGTGTGTGTGTGTGTGTGTGTGTGTGTGTGTGTGTGTGTGGGGGGGGGGGTAAACAAAATATTTGCACCGGGGCAGGGGCTATAAATGACATTATGCCACTGGGCATGGCCAGCAGCTGCTTGGGCTCCATGCGCACGAATAAGGCCCTTCTGCCGTCGGTCTGAGTCATGTTGGACGTGCCACTCAAGTCATCATTCATTACAGCGAGCAGGCCAAACTCCCGGAACGGCTGGCCAACACTGAAGCTGTCGACCATAGTGGTCAAAGCTGGAACTGCAGGCGGGTGAAATGGATGCACGAGCAAGATCGCACGCCGCTGCGTCTTTGCTTTGTGAACACTTGAGGTGACATGATGTTGAAGTACCACAAGAGCAGCGCGAGGGGTACGTCATAGGAGGCTACCAATTATATTGACGCTCGAGGGTTATTTCACGGAAGACTTTGTCAGTCTTCCAAAATATTTGCACAGGCCCTATAAATGCTATTACACCGCTGGGCATGGCCAGCAGCTGCTTGGGCAGCATGGACACGAATAAGGCCCTTCTGCCATCAGTCTGAGTGATGTTGGACCCGCCACTCATGTCATTCATGTTGCTGCTGTCAGTCATGTTGGCTCTGCCTCATGTTGCTGTCAGTCATGTTGGCTCTGCCTCATGTTGCTTCTGTCAGTCATGTTGGACCCGCCACTCATCATGTTGCTGTCAGTCATGTTGGACCCGCCACTCATCATGTTGCTGTCAGTCATGTTGGACCCGCCACTCATCATGTTGCTGTCAGTCATGTTGGACCCGCCACTCATCATGTTGCTGTCAGTCATGTTGGCTCCGCCTGCCTCGCATATTATTAGAATTGTTGACTGGGAGCTTTGCAAAGTTACAGTGAGCAGAGCAACATGGGTGCGTTGGGCCGAAGGCCGGTCGAGTTTCTAGTCAGTCCCAACCCTAAGGACTCCAAATCCCCCGTGCCTAAACAGTAGATCCAAAACGACAGGTGGTAGCTGGGGTGAAGGAGGGTGAGCAGCAAAGTTTAGCATTTATATTAATGTAAATTATTTTATCTTCTCCTTTATATTTAAAAGATGATCGTGCATCGATTCTTTGTTTGCCAGGCGGACCCTGACATGCCGGTTCATGCATTAACCACTGACTAAACCCTAGCCTACATGATGGATGGGCTTCATAGAGAAATGGGTGCAGATAAGACTACGTTTTAACCACTTATTATACAACAGGTCGTTTCGAGGAAGCAATCTGATTGGTTGAAGCAGCCTTCTAGCCGTGGTTCAAACGAACACCACTCCACACCTAATCAAAACAAATAATTCAGCTGCTCTGTTTCCCAGAGCGCAGCAAACTCGGTGGCTAGGCTAGCTAGTTTATTGGGACATTTGTGGTCGTAGTGACTACATCTGTCATTAAAAAAACATTTTTTTTGTATAATTATAATGTTGTATAATTGCAATATTACACTCGAGGGGGTGGTTTAACGTCATTAATCCATTGAGACCTGGAACGCATCCATGTCACGTTAGCGTTTAACCACATTAGCCATTAACGTTTATGTTATAATTTAGCTATTGAAAAATAGCAGATCTACAAGCTCATAGCGCGCCACCGAGTGGCGCGCTATGAACTTGTAGGTCTGCTATTTTTGAAAAATCGTTAAAATGTGCCTCAAATCTTTCCGAAAATTGTCATGATTTAGAAAACTTTTTTTTTTAAATTTCGACGTCAGGCCTGAATGGGTTAATGCAGTTCTGCGTGCATTAATGACGTTAAACCACCCCCTCGAGTGTAATATTGCTTAATTAAACCCTCTATTGTTGAAGGGTGCTAGCCCCTCCTATGGACAGCTTTGTATGTTTGTACCACATGATGTGATGATTTGATTGGCTGAGCACGGAATGTGATGATGTACGATGATAAGAGTGTCCCTCACTTCACACGAGTATGATTTTTAGTAAAACAGACCCGAGTAGAGTTGCAACTGTGCTGTACTGACCGCTTTCTTCCCTCCACACAAAAGAGTCTTCACCAAAAATAGCCTTGTAAATTTGCTGTTTTGGGCTAATGTTTCCCCCAGAATATGGATGCTGGGCTTCAAGTAGTTAAACAAGGGGGTATTATGTGAAACTCCAGGACACACCTGCGCAAATCGGTGGTTGCATCCATTCATGATTTGTGTGACGTCATAGCACATCTTGGGCGGCCTATACTAAAGGTGTTGTGCTCTCCTGTGTACAATTTATTTTCAGTGCAGTGCAGCAGAGAGCACTGACTCAAGTGATACCAACACACATATCATGGATATTAAAGTGAAAGGTTATTTTCTGGGGAAGGGCGATACCCCACGGGAGATTCGGTCCTTTATGATAGAGTGCGATGTAGCCACAAATTATGAGTTTCTGCTCGCAAAGGTTGCCGATAAGTTCTCCATCCTGAAGGGTATGGAATTTGCGATGTTCTACAAGGACAAGGATGGGGACCTAATCCACTTCTGTACAAGTGAGGAGCTGACTATGGGATACAGGGCTATGAGGGACCAAACCTTTAGAGTGTACATCAAGGAGGTCAGACATTATATCAAATATTTAAAACAAATTAAGTGAGCGCCTTTAGACGTTGACCTTGAGGACGACTTATTAGTCATTGAGACATTAACAGTGAAACCCCCCCACCAACCTCAAAGTGAAGGTTGAGCCAGGTTTGATAATGTCAAATGTTCCCCTGGACCAGAAGAGGATATGATCTTTTCTGACAAGCAACTGCTAGATTTATTTATTTATGTATTTATTTATTTACCAGGGACAGTGCTATTCATCAATGTCAGTTTTCACATCCATGTAAATGAGCCAGAGTTAGCCAAAAGCTAATTTTTTGTCCCTGATGGACACATTCTCTCCGACTAGAACGTCCAGAGAGAATCCACCTTCTGCATCCTGCACCTGAGGGGAAGCATGCAGACCTTTTTGAAAGCCCTTAACGGCAAAGGTCATCACCCTGGAGGTAGAACCAAGACGTGAGACGCCATATGGAGGCAGCCACAAACCTTTACCAGATTCATTAAAAAAAACTGGAGCCAATGGACCTGCATTCAATCCAATCAAGCAGACTCCACCTCTGGCACTGAAAGTGAAGGCCTCGACAGGAGAGAAACGTACACAGACCCTGTAGATCAGTGGTTCTCAATTTTTTCATTTCAAAGACCCCTATAGCTCAGCTGAGTGTACATTCTGTACAAATGAGCCCGTAGGGGTCTATTTGGTTCCTTTTGCACACTCAAGAGTCACAGACCTGTAAGGGTCCACTTGGAACCCCCTCGGGGAGCCCTGAGGGTCCCTGATCCCCACTTTGAGAACCATTCCCTAGATTATTATTGTATGTATGCCCACACCAATCAATGTTTTAATAACATAAAACAACATAATGGTAATGTGTCTCCAATTCTTTTTTTTAATTGAATATATACTACAACAGTACTTTTTTTGTTGATGACAAAATATCCACAGTTCAACGTAATCTCAGTGTTTTTGTTTTATTAAAGAAGATCCACGACGACATAACATCAATGTTTCTTTTTATTTTTTGTTTTTTTGCACCTCTTTTTTGCCTCTTTTTTGCCTCTTTTTTTTAATCACGTGAACCCTAGCATCCAGATTCTGTGCATGTGCATGCATAGATGAAAATAGGTGAACGTTTGGCAAAATAGAGCAGTTCTACAAGCTCAACAGACAATTGCACGAGTCCCTCCGATCCGAGTCGAGTAGCAAGTCATTTGGTCCAAGTCTCAAGCAAGTCTCAAGTTTTTCTGTTGTGGGCAAGTCAAGTCAAGTCGAGTCAAAAGGTTATGTCAAGTCGGGTCGAGTCACAAGGTTGTCGAGTCAAGTCGGGTCGAGTCACAAGGTTATGTCAAGTCAAGTCGGGTCGAGTCACAAGATTGTCGAGTCGAGTACTGTACTGTACTGTACTGTACTGTACTGTACTGTACTGTACTGTACTGTACTGTACTGTACTGTACTGTACTGTACTGTACTGTACTGTACTGTACAAGCTCTCCTCCCTGGCCTCTGTGTGTTAGGCTGCACAACAGTGACACTTGATGGTGGTGTCCGAGTCAGCTTGTCTCAAGTCGAGTCGAGTCTGGAGTCATTGTCTTCCAAGTCAAGTCGAGTCTCAAGTTTTTACCCTTAAGTCCAAGTCGAGTTGCAAGTCGTCAAATCAATGACTCGAGTCGGACTCGAGTCGAGTCATCGAGTCTCGAGTCCAATACTCTGCAAGCTCACAACTTGCCTTGACACGTTGTGACTATAGATTTTCACTATTGTACAATGAACTATATAGGATAGGGTTTAAGTGGTTAAAACTGAATATCCACATCGCAACATAGTACAGTAATTTCAATGTTTTACAGCATTGGCCCCCTTAGGGGACATTCAAATAGCACAGCATTTCCCTACTATGTATGTTAATTGCCATATTTCTTGTGCACACTGACAGCAGGCCAATGAGCTCAATTAATCCCTGAATATTTAGATTTTTTTCTCAATTTAGTTCTGCCTATTCCAGATTACCTGTGCATACTGTAGTCCCTTGTCATTGCTATTCCTAGAGAGAGCATTATCACGTATCTCTGTGTTATGTCAAGGCTTCTTTTCTGTCATGATCCTCTGTTAATTTTGTTCCTTTATTTTTGAGTGGTGCAAACCACTCCAACAACCAGCTTTGTCTGTATGTACCTGTGTATGTGTGTATGTGTGTACCTGTACGTGGCCCCACGTACAGGTGAGTATGGTTAGTGTGTGACGTCACTGCACCACTCAGTTCACATGGGTGTGATTTTTTTAAAGACTTTCTGTAGAAAATATGTTACAGCAGTGAAACAAAGAGACTCCTTAGACAGCACTTCTTAGACTTATATAGCATTTGAAACAGACTTATAGCATGTCATGTAGACAGCACAATAAGTGCATTGTATGTAGTCATAGCACTTCATAGTATATATGTACAGCATAGTATAGCATATATGTATAGTTTATATGTATAGTGTCATTATATAGATATGTTCTAGTTATAGTTTATATGTATAGTGTCATTATATAGATATGTTCTAGTCACGTTCTTAGCTTACGCATGTTTCGCGATAAATGCATTTTACATATGTGATGTATTCCCATGCTTTTTGTTCTTGCTTAATGTAAGTCGCTCTGGATTAAGAGCGTCTGCTAAATGCCTAAATTGTAAATTGTAACTCCTAGTAGGCCTAATTGTAGGTGCGGTCCTACAATTAGGCCTAATTGTCTCTATAGCCCAAATATTATGCTAATAACATCCACACTGGCACCCTGAGTGCCTGGACCTGTATTTTTTTGTCTTTTAGACATATCAATGTGTAGGCTATGCTGTTTTCCTTTGTGGTGTTACCTGTCTTGTCTCTCCGCCCTGCGCTGTCTTTTTCACCCGTGAACTCGTTAGCTTTGGCCTATTCTGTGTTGAAACGGGCTGTTAATGTTGATGCCTTTTCTGAATTCTGAACCGCCAATCTCAAACAAATGGATTCTATGGTAAGAATTACCATCAACTAAGAAGAGTTTGGTACTCACCATTAAGGTTTCCAAAAATATAGACAGCCTAATTAATGACAAACAGAAATATTATTTGGGCATAACAACTGACAATAATATCAGTTTACTATGGTATAGTATTGCCCGTGTAATGTAATGACAGAATAAACAAACAGAAAATGTGCCTGCTTATGGTTGTTACATATATTTATGCTTTCATGCTAATTAACCACCATAAACATACCCGATGGTAATAAGATGAAATATTCGTTCACTTGCAAGTTGGACTTGTTATGTCTTGCTAATTTATTCAGATGTGCAAATGATCTAATTACATATGCACGATATAAAAACATTCAGCAGAAATGGATGCCAGAAAAACTGAGAAATGTTTGGTACACCAGATTATACATTTGTTATAGTGTGTGTTGCTGTCCATGGTGTTGAAGGGCACCTATTCTATTTTAGTTTTGAGGGGCTCTGGCTTTTGAAATTACGTCATGGCAGCCAAGTCTATGGACTTTTAAGGACGTTTGTTTAGAGCACTTTTAACAAACATAACCAAGTCTATGGACATTTATCTTAGTTTAGAGCATTACATGTAAATGTGACGTCATGTGGCAGCCAAGTCTGCACGTTTGTTTACAGCAGGGGTTCTCAACCCGTGGGTCACGACCCCTTGGGGGTCGCCAAATTATTTTGGGGGGTCCACAAATCATTTAAAGAAAATAAAGATAATAATGTTTTTTTGCAACTGAATGGCTGGAAAATGGAAATGAAGAGTTTACATATAGTACACATAGATAGTACATGCATACACCTTCCCTAATGATTATATCTGGTTTCAGTATTTATTTATGGTGTATAATCACGGCCAAGTTCATGGCCATGAATTCCCACGTAATGTGGGAATCCTCGTAAATGCCTGTCCGCTCACGCTCCGCTCACGATATGAGCGTAAACGCCGTTGTGAATGAGGTCCAAAGTGTCCTTGAGTGGGTTCCATAACTCAGAGTTACAGGTATGAGGGTTATTGCAATTAAAAGGTTTTAGAACCACCACAATGGAACAGAGCCTTATTAGTATCATCAGTAACACCTGTGAAGGAAGTAGCGAAGGGGCCTGGAAATAGGAAGACTTATTCTGTGTGCATAGCCCATTGTCATAGATGTGTATGTGAGAGCCTGCCTTATGGGAAAGGGAGGTTCCACAAGGGAGATTTGCTGCTTTGTTCTGGAGGAGGATTTAGTTCTGAATTACTGAAGCGGAAAGTCATTAATATTTTCAAGGAAAACGATGGGGACCTGCATGGTGTCCTTCAACACGGACGCCGAGCTAAAGTTGGGACTGACCTATAGACCAAACATTTAGCCTGTACCTCGAAGAGATGCAAGGTTCTAAGCCAAGGCCTGGTCTTATAGCCTGGGTTCCAGCCTGAATCGCTCCATTCCGTGATTTTGTTTTGTAGAAAAGTGACAAAAACAGATTCACAGAACGCAGCGATTCAGTCTGGAACCCAGGCTACTGGTCTTACTTATTAAGAGACAAATGTGTGCAAATAAGAATTCAGTATAGTTTTAAGCGAGGACTTAAGATTATTATGTGAAACTTTTATGGGGCTAATGGGGGGCACGGTTGTGCCTGCAGTCGGTAGCACAGTCGGTAGCACTATCGCCGGTTTGATTCCCGCCTGGGGCGCTGGGGCGTGTGTTCTCTCCTCCACGTCATTAGCGCTCATACCCTGAGTGGCCTGGTGACGCAAGGTTACGTTTTCCCTAGGGTAGGTACACTCACAAAAAACATGCAGTAATCCTGGGAGCTCTATACTGCCTCACGCTCTATAGTCAGGGAGCCAAAGGCTGATTTTTGTCTGAACGTGGTTTCGTCAGATAAAGTTTTTTTCTCAACTGATTCTTGTAGCTTGGGGTCACCTCTTAATAATTCAAGAGGGTGCCCGGTGATATCCCTTGGGCATTTTTAGTTATTAACCCCTTAATGTCCAAAACACAAAAAAATCCACCCAAAATAGAGTTTTATGGTATTTCATGCAAAATACTTAGTCTAAATGCATCAAATTAGCTTTCTACAGTGTTTATGAATGTGGAGATGCACAGTGTATTTAATTTATGATGAATGTATTATTAATTCATGCATATTAACCCCTTCATGCCCGAAAATCCCATACAATCTTTTCAGATTGTATGCACAATAATCAAGTGAAATGTATCAAATTTGCATTCTACAATCTGTATTAATCTGTATTAATTAATCTGCTTTGCATATTAACCTTTTCAGGCCATCCATCTTGAGCATCTTGCACCAAACATCCACCGAACATTTCCCACAAAAATAGGGTTATGCTAGCCTATTTCATTTACTTAAATCCAAACCATCAAATTTACTTTCTCCAAGATGTATTCATAGTACATGTGGTGATGTTCAATGTTTTGAACTGACAGAGTACTTTGACCCCATTAAATAATACTGGTCTATAGAACACAGATACTATTCCACCAAAAATAATAAACATACTCAGCTGAAAATCACAGCTATGAATATTATCAATTCAATGCTGGCTACAGATAATAACCCCAATTCATACATACTTTTTCCTGCTATGCATGCCTTGATGATTTTGTTATATATAGGCCAGTAGGTTCACTGTTAGCTGAAAGTGGGCTTTCTGGTGTTCTGTGACTGTCGGATGTTTTTGCCAAGATGTTGAATGGGAAAGAAGTTCCTTCAGAATGTGTGTGCGTGCCCTGCAGTTGATGGCTGAGCATGTTCTACAGAGTGATTGTAGATGGAGGCTCCATCTACGATGGAGGCTCCAGAGGCAGAGGACCTGATGTGAGCCCAATTGGGTCAGATTACAATTGCTGATGTCAATTGTCATGACATCTAGTCTGAACATGAGATGACTGCCTTCTCCATCTGATGTTATGGCCTCTACTACATGTACTACATGTGCTAACTCTACAGTGTACAATACATGTTCAAAGGTATTTTTATGTGACATCACCTATTGCTGGAGCATGGAATGGTCGGTGGACCAACAGTTCATAGAGTTCACCTTCATGAGGTATGGCCACAGTGCAGGATGGGTTACCTATTTGAATAACCTTGAAGCAAGAGACCCGGAAGACCTTGGACCTGACTTGTCACATCTGCTCCAAGATTAAGACAGACATGGAAGAGACAGGGATACTGCAAAGTCTTCTCCCATGTCTGACTACACTCTCCTCATCTTGTGCTATAGGCATTCCAGGCGAGTGCCATCTGGACCTTCAGGTCCTGTTCCCTTAAGGAAACTATGGAGGAAACTAGACTACTAGCCTGGGAGAAAAGAATGTGGGAAAGGACATGCATCTACTTCAAACCTATAGCTGCACTACTACCACCAACACATCAATCATTCATTGAGAATGTTAAGATACAAATACACCAGAGTAAAGCCAAGTGTGGACAAGGACGGACACATGGTGGTGAATGGAACACTGTCCCCCCCCCTCCCAGTGAGCTGTGGCGTTCCACAAGGAAGCATACTAGGGCCTTTACTGTTCCTAATATATGTTAACGACATGACTTCAGCTTGTGACTGCAACTTGTTCCTGTCCGCAGATGACTCGGCACTGCTAGTCTCGGACAGGAAGAAACTGCAGGTTGAAAAGGCCCTCAGCTCTGAACTTGGTAGAATCTGCACCTGGCTCGGTGATAACAAACTATCTTTAAACCTGGGAAAAACTGAATCCATTCTCTTTGGCTCTAATAGTAATCTCAGCAAGGCAAATGGCTTCTTGGTTAGAGTGGGTGACAATGTTATCACACGTAAAGATGAAATTACCTACCTAGGTTCCATCCTGGAGGCTAATCTTTCCGGTGATAAAATGGCCACCAACGTAATCAAAAAGGTCAACCAAAGAACAAGATTCCTTTACAGGATCTCCTCACTGGTCAACAAAAACACCTTGAAGACCTTAACAGGAGCCCTTGTACAAAGTTTCTTTGACTATGCATGCACCTCCTGGTACCACAGCACCTCAAAGGCCCTTAAAACTAGGCTCCAGACTTCCCAAAACAAACTGGTCAGGCTCCTACTTGGCCTCGCCCCCCGAACCCACCTCACCCCTGCCCACTTCGACAGGCTGGAATGGCTTAGGGTCGACGACAGAGTACAGCATCTTGCAATGGGTCTGGTCCACAAGATTCAATACACCACCAAGATACCCATGTACCTGTCTAGATACTGTCCACACCCACAACACCAGAGGGAGTGCAACGAACCATGTACAACCCAGATTCGGCACAAACAAGGGACTAAATTATTTTTGCTCCTATGCCACCAAAATGTGGAACGCCCTACCAACAGTCATTAAGACATGCAAATCCCTTGACTTCTTCAAAACCGCTCTCAAAGGGCACCTACGGATGGCTGCAATTCGAAACTGGCCGCCGTAAAATCTGAATCCCCCAAACACGGAAGCAAGGACAACACAAGAGACGGTCGCGGCCACACAGCCAACTCAAGGTATGGCCACGGAGCCGACTTGGGGACCCAACGCAAGGACAACACAAGAGACGGTCACGGCCACACAGCCAACTCAAGGTACGGCCACGGAGCCGACTTGGGGACCCAAAGCAGCTCCTCCAAGGCAAACAAACAAAGGAACGGAGCTGAACGTGAATACCCCCCCCCCCCCTTGTTCCCTCTCTGTATATGTTTCTTTTCCCTTTTTACCTCCATTATGATGAATTCCTGTTCTGTTCTTTGTCTATATAGAAGTGTCTATTTGTACGTCTCTAAATGTTTTGATGAATTGAACATGGTGGACCCTCTTGTAAACAAGTGTAATGCTTAATTGGGACGTCCACTCACAGTTAACAGCCTTTGTATTGAGTTTGTGCTTGAAATGTACTGTAATTCTGCAAACTGTTAATAAATATTTCAATCAATCAATCAATCAATCAATCAATCAAACAAACAAACATGCACACCGCACAGATGAACAGTCTGGTGAGACGTAGGAGGACACTAGGCAGGAGGCCTCTCAGTGCCTGATATCCCCCAAGAACACACAAGGCAGAGAGAGCTTCCTGCTAGTTCTGGCAGGAGAGAAAGGACAGTGGGTGGGTCCGCGGGGGGTGCCCTGGGCGCGGCGGTCGCTGGGGTGTGGTCAGCACTGGTTTGCTGCACCTGGCCGGCAGGTTTTTCGCACTTCCCTGTTGGCCGGGTGTGGCTCTCTCTCCCGGTGCAGGTTGCGCCTCGGTGATGGCTGCTCGCGGGGTGCCCCTCCGTAGACTTGTCTATAGCTGGAAGCCTAGAGGAGCAGTGACTTGGCCAATCACTGCTGACCCGCCAACTGGAGAGTGTAGTGGTTGAGGGTTGAAACTCTCTAAGAAGGTTGGAGACCACCTGATGACCTCTCTTCCAGGCCAAGGCATCCATTAGAAATGGATTATATTCGCATCTTTGATGTATTTACAAACTAAACAGAAGGCCCACTTTTAAGCAGCTTTGTGGCAAAATATTGATGGGCATCTTCCACCAGCATGGGACCCAGAGTAATTTGAATGGAAATACACAGATCTATCAGGTCACTGAGCCCTACCACTACCTGAAGATTATATATAAGTGTGGCTGTAAGTAAGAGCGAAAACCTGTGTACATAGTCATTCACATAATGTTCTGTTGATGTTTTGGTGTAGAATGCTCATGACAGGCCTGAAATAATTCATTCATGAGAAAGGAGATGTGGTGGACATGACCACTTCCAAATAAGCATTTTTTTAGAATGCATTTACATTGATTATTGTATTTTATGGGGTTTTTCCGTTTTAAGCATGAAGGGGCTAATATAAAAACATGCCCTATTCTTAAATCAAATATTGTACATATCCACATTCATGGATAAACACTCCAGAAAGTACATTTGATGCATTTAGATCTAAAAATATATAGATTTTATGGGATTTGAGGGTTTTCGGACATGAAGGGGTTATTATGCATTTATTAATAATGCATTAATCATAAATGAAATACACTGTGCATATCCACATTCATGAACACTGTAGAAAGCTAATTTGATGTATTCAGATCAAGTATCTTGCATGCAATATCATAAAACTCTATTTTGGGTGGATTTTTTGTGTTTTGGACATTAAGGGGTTAATAACTAAAAATGCACAAGGGATATCACCGGGCACCCTCTTGAATTCTTAAGAGGTGACCCCAAGCTACAAGAATCGGTTGAAACCACGTTCACCCCCACGGCTCCCGGACTATACTCAATTCTAGTCTATCAAGGTTGAAATCTAAATGATGATGGCTGATGCCTCATTGTGAACAATAACAAATTCAAATGCAGAGATTAAACCATGTGAATGGTCACTGGTTATCATATAATAAATAATTAAATAAAAGGCCTTGCCCCTAAAATGACGGAATTCTAGGCCTGGTGCTCAGTGAAACTATACCCTGGATAAAAACAAGTTTAAAAATAAAAATTATAGTCCTCAATGTTTTCTCAAAAATCTGTTAAATCTGTTATATCCGATGAAATTTGATGATTTTAACAGATACTTGGATGTGCAGGTGTTTGTGAAGCTGATATAATACACATTAAAATTAACCAATAAATATCCCTTATAATGAAATATAATTAAGCAACAGTTATGCGTCTTAAAGAAACTATGAAACCACAGGCTGTACCACAATAAGAAAGTACACAATATTTCCTTCAACAAGTTTTATTTCAATCATGCTTACGATTTGGGCTTACAAAATAGATCACAAAAACATTTATGCAATGCATTAATATGCTAATTTCTTCTCTCTCAGTTGGAGGTGATAAAGTGAATTCAGATCAGAATTCAGAATGAAAGTTTCCGGACGGGACAATGGGCAACTCGACAACAGAGCGGCCTACGCCATGCGGTGCATAAGTGTACTGCATCACAACCTCGTTTGGCCTATGTGCGCTGACTGATGAACATCGAAGGTGAGACAAGAAGAAGAGAAACGTTACAGAAGATTTTATTATATCAGATGGATATCGTTCCATTGTGATTTCAAATGTATGTCTACGTTTGTCTAGTTCAACATATTAATGGGCATGTATGTTGATTTTATGTGTCAGGTATTTAATTAGATAAGTTGGCTTAATGGGGATGAATATGCCTAAGGGAGATTTGGATCTGAATAGAAATATTTACCGGAGTAAAATTAGTTAGATGTTTCTTTGTCAGGCGAAAGACAGCGCTCCTGTCGTACGCATAAGTGTTAATCGTCCTAATTGTGCATAAAGTTCTTATTTTTGTTCGAATACATTTGTGAATGGGAAAAGTCAACGAAGGTATTTCTGCTATGACATGTGGGGAAAACTCTAAAGTTATATAAATTACTCTAGGATTTTAACGTAAGTGGGTAATAGCACGAGATCTGGAAAAACATACAGGTTTATGGTCGCCGTGGGTAATAGCACGAGATCTGGAAAAACATACAGGTTTATGGTCGCCGTGGTTTTCTCTACGAGCCTTGGGAAATCTAGAGTGTTGAAATAATTATAGATGATTTCTGCATGTCCTAAAAAGAGGAGTTAACTAAACAAAAATGAATCATTTTATGGATGACTATGGTGAAATTTATCCTTGACATTAACTGAAGCTAAGAGCATCAGATGTAAAGTTTGAAGAACCGTAACACACTTTGTATTCAATAATTGGGTGCTTTGGAGTGAAGCAAAAGGGGTTGGATTCAGCGACGGTGTATTGTGTTTAAGTGTCAGATATATGTTTACGGGTTATCATTTATGCCAATGATCATGTTTTGAGTTATGTAAAGGTTAAAAGTGTAATGTAATGTAACCATTTGTAACAAGTTATGTAATTTGAATGCCTAGAAGTTTGTAAGCCATTTTTAATTCTACTGTAATTGTTTGATTTCTTTGTGTCATCTTAATGTTCCAGTCAGTGCCAAAGGGAGGACGAGGGCCAATTGTGTTTCCATATTCGTTTTTATGAGGCATGGTTGCCTCAAAGGGAGGTCTGATGTATATGGAAAACCACAATTAACACTAATATAGCTTAAACAACTGTTTAGTGTAGTATGACATTACATTGTCTTTCAGCGGGGCAAACATGTCAGGACACAGAGGCTAGGAATTTCAGAATAGAGCTTGACCAAACAAATGGTCGGGGGTTTGCTGATAGCAGGCCCTGCAGGACACCTACTGTTCTTCCTGTGCTTTCTTTCTGGTGACCATATATGGAGACAATTTGGACAATGTTGACCACTTTAGACTTCAGGGGGGTGGGGTAACCTGAGACCACCTTTGCATCTGTTGTTCTCTCTGTATAAATACTCTAGTAAAATGCCTATCTGTGTTAGTGTTAGTCCGGAGGCCGAGAGGCTGAGGGAAGGATCCATGGCTGTCTGATGCTGTATTGAACTCTGAAAATAAATGGAACTCCGGAAACCTTCATTCATCTCCTTGCCTGTGCTTCTTCATCCATCTATCTGTCTGCAGTGCAGAACTTCTCCTTTGTAGTTTAGATACTTCAGTGTCTTAAATACACTGTGCTGTGCATATCCACATTCATGAACACTGTAGAAAGCTAATTTGATGTATTCAGATCAAGTATCTTGCATGCAATATCATAAAACTCTATTTTGGGTGGATTTTTTGTGTTTTGGACATTAAGGGGTTAATAACTAAAAATGCCCAAGGGATATCACCGGGCACCCTCTTGAATTCTTAAGAGGTGACCCCAAGCTACAAGAATCGGTTGAAACCACGTTCACCCCCACGGCTCCCGGACTATACTCAAGTCTAGTCTATCAAGGTTGAAATCTAAATGATGATGGCTGATGCCTCATTGTGAACAATAACAAATTCAAATGCAGAGATTAAACCATGTGAATGGTCACTGGTTATCATATAATAAATAATTAAATAAAAGGCCTTGCCCCTAAAATGACGGAATTCTAGGCCTGGTGCTCAGTGAAACTATACCCTGGATAAAAACAAGTTTAAAAATAAAAATTATAGTCCTCAATGTTTTCTCAAAAATCTGTTAAATCTGTTATATCTGATGAAATTTGATGATTTTAACAGATACTTGGATGTGCAGGTGTTTGTGAAGCTGATATAATACACATTAAAATTAACCAATAAATATCCCTTATAATGAAATATAATTAAGCAACAGTTATGCGTCTTAAAGAAACTATGAAACCACAGGCTGTACCACAATAAGAAAGTACACAATATTTCCTTCAACAAGTTTTATTTCAATCATGCTTACGATTTGGGCTTACAAAATAGATCACAAAAACATTTATGCAATGCATTAATATGCTAATTTCTTCTCTCTCAGTTGGAATGCAGACAATGATGTGAAACAGAAACCAGAAAACTGGCAGAGGGTGGAAGAAACACCTGGTCTTTTCTGTGTCACTGACCACATTTGACCACATCACAACACTCACTTGTGCCACAATGTCTAATATAAATATAAAATGTCTAATATAAAATGTCTTATATACTATAAGCTGCATGGTCCAATATACAATGTCCAAGTTACAATATCAAGTATGCATGGTCAAATACAAGTACAGAGAAAGATTTGCAGCAGCAATGAGTAGCAGCAGAGATATCAATGCAGTCTCTTGTACAGGTGGGTGAAATATCACTGTACGTGACAGTACCAGTGCAACAGCAGTGGAGTGTAATCTCTCCATTGATTCGGTCGAAAGTTCTAATTGTTCCTCAAAACAAAAACCTCCACCTCAAGATCGCACACTATTGTGAAACAGTGGTTTCGTGGGACTTGGCTTGGTGGTGATGAAGGGATGGTCCAACACCTGGTCAGGTGTTATCCTCTCCTCTGGATCCAGATGAAGCATTTGTTTCAATAGGTCCATGAAGACCCACGCATTGCCGCTTTCATCAGCATCGTCACACAGGGAGGCGAACACTACTTCCAGGGAGCAGCTATCGTCCAAGAAGAGGTCTTCATCTTCTGCTCCAAACTCTACCACTGCGGAATATTCCTCCGGTTTCTAGACAAAGTACATAAATAAACAAAAAGTTAGAGTTTCAGTGATTTGAATGAAGAACAATGTTTGTCTCTCTGTGTATGTGTGTGTGTGTGTGTGTGTCATACCATGAATCTCCATGTATCGTCGTCCTGAATGAAAAAGCTGCAGGTTGTTTTTCCAGCATCCAAGAGAGATTGCTCTGGCATACCAAGTGTCAAGAAGATGGATTGAACCTGCAGAAAAAAACACCAGGATATATTTCACATAATCATGTGTGATCACTTAAGAATGCGTGTTGTAATGTGCATCTGTAGATTACTCACCAAATCATATTCAGTCTTTCCATGGAATAAATGCCGGCTCAGCATCACATTGGCCACGACACAGCCCAGTGACCACATGTCAAGTGCCTCTGTGAGCGGGAGACCCAGGAATACTTCTGGTGCTCTGTGGGTTTTAAAATAACAGAATGTTAGCGGTATAATAACTGTATAACAATTCTTGTTCTTTCTGGAGAGCAGATAAGGCCAGGATAAATACAATTCAACACATAAATGTAGCACACATACCTATACTCAAGATTTGGCACAATCCTCCATTGCTTGGTCTCGGAGGCAGGAACGGCCAGACCAAAGTCAATGAGTTTGACTCTGAGGGGTTGTGCTCGTTGGTTCACCAGCATGATGTTCTCCATTTTTATGTCTGTGTGGATCAGACCGATGCCCTTCAGGGCCTGGAGTGCAATGGCAAGCTGCAAGTCCAGAATAAAGACCATGATTAATATGAATATGTGCAACACAAGGTGGTGTGAAATTTAACCAAATGTTTTGTTTTTGTATCACATTTCAAACTCATACCTGCCGTATGATGGGCCTCATCTCCGTCATGGACATTGGATTATTTCTCCCTTCCACGAATTCCAGGAGATCAACATCCAGAGACTCAAACACCATGCACTTAAATCCGTTATGCACAAAGCTGTCGAAATATCTCACTATTCCACACACGTCTGGGTCCAGGACTTGCAGCTTTCGCAACATGGTCATCTGCAAATTCAAGAAGACAGATTTAGAGACAGGTATTAGAAATCATCATTGGTCGTATTATTTAGGTACTAAACCATGCCAAAACTCTCAAAGCCATGCTCACCTCGTGTTCTACCACTTCATCGTAATTGGAGCGTTTTTTTATTATCTTGATGGCCACCTTGTCATGTGTACGTGTGTTGATGGCTTTGGCCACCATCCCATAGCTCCCTTCCTCCATGAAGCTCTGGACGACGTACTGGCCTCCATCCAGCATGTCCTGCTCGACTATGCAACTCTCTGAATCCAAGAGTCCATCATAGTGTTGGGAGGAGCTGGTGATCACTTTGGTCAGTGGCGTCATTGGGGAAGAGACAGCTGAGCAGGACACGACGGCGTGTTGTTGGGGGGCCGATGTGGTCAGGATGTCAACGTAAACCGCCGGGGAAGGGACGATGACAAACTTGAACAGGTCCTGCTCGACGGTGCCCCATTCTGAATCAAAGTGCTCAATGGAAGTGGTTGGGAAGGGCCCATCGGAGTTGAACACCTCTTGGTCACCTGTGTCCCACTCTGGTTCAGATCCACTGGAGCTGGACATGCTGGAGTGTCGGGGCAACACGGATTTGTCCATGGAGGGTTCAGAAAGCTGCTGCTTTTTCTTGGTGCCTAGAGAGAGTGAAGAGACAGAGGGAGAAGTTATCATTATACACACACAAGAAGAATCAAGCAGATCTACAGTTCCCTTCCTTCCCACACCACCCATGACCACATTGTGTATTTTAAAACAAAATACCAGACCAGAGAAGCCATGATCACACTGATTATTTAGGCTTTTGTCACACTGATTATTAGCTTCCTTGTCATTATTGTATGAACTGTAAACTGTACATCTGTGTGTATCCAATCAATCACATTCAACAGTTAATTTGCTTCCAATCAATCACATTTAACAGTTCATTTGCTCGAGTAGCCTCACTTGAAATCTAATAAAATACCATCATAACTATTTATTTTCATTATAACATCACAACATATAAAGACATGAAGACATATCATGCGGCTGCATGCCACCATATTAAATGACAAGCTCTTATGGTCACAGTTGAGCATGAAAACGCTTGCAATATTATTTGAGTGATTATTGTATTAGTGTTTGTATTCAGAGTTTGCGTGTCTGCATGCATTTTAATTCGGTCATTAACCCTTACCTGTAGGCCTACATGTCCTTGAAGAGCGCTGGTATGGTTCAAAGCGATGCTTTTTCAGGCCTTCTAGTTTGAGTTTTAATCTGTTGCTCTCCTGTTGTCTCGTGGTCATTAATGTAGTCATGGTGTGTTTCTTGAGTCCTCTTTCTCCTGCTGCTTCGTAGGTTCAAATGATCTGCTCTGAAGGAAACACTGACCACTCTTTATATGCAGTCTAGTCAGGGTACTCAGGGAAGATGTTACCTGGTTGGTCACAGCATGGCCCTCTCTGACCATTAACACCTTTCCCAAGGTGTCTGTGAGGGGGGTGGGGGTGGGGGGATTGATTGTATTAACATCTTGCAGAATGCGTACAGTTCAATGAAGGTACAGGTCGACTACAAAAGCTGCTAAGAGGATAAAACCAGAAAAAGCACTATAAGACTTGTTTACATCAGGGTCCTCCATTTTTTATTTGTCACAACATTAAAGACATACAACCAGGCGGCGGTGGCTCAGGGGTAGAGTGGCTGGATGGTAACCGTAAGGTTGCCAGTTCGAACCCGGGCTCCCCCAGAGTTACTGTCGAAGTGTCCTTGAGCAAGACACTGAACCCCTATTTGCTCCCGATGTGCTGGTTGGTGCCTTCAGCCTTGCATGGTTTCCGCTGCCATCGGTTTGTGAATGTAATGCACAATCTCTGTAAAGCGCCTTGGATAAATTCACCATTTACCATTTACAAATATAGACATCTATGTAAAAAGAATAATCAAATACAGTTCGAAAAATCACACATGTGTGAAGTGAGTGAAGTTATACCCTTTATAACATGTGTGTAACGATGCAATGTGACATGGCTCTGTTTTTTCAAAATCCAACTGTATATACTTTCCCCATATCCAACCGTTTTCATTGTATTTTGACACTTGCTTTGGCAATGTAAACGTATGTTTTCTCATGCCAATGAAGCTCCTTTAAATTTAATTGATTTGATTTAACTCACCAGCCCAGAATGAAAAGGGGCTTCCAATATATGTAGCTAAACTTATTCTGCATGAAATCTAAATGATGATGGCTGCTGCCTCATTGTGAACAATAACACATTCAAATGCATAGATTAAACCATGTTAATGGCCACTGGTTATCATAGATCAGCTCATGATCACATTATGGAAGGACGCCATTTTACCCCAATATAATCCTGTCACGGTCAAATACTAATACTATACTATACGATGGCTCAAAGTGACATTGATGAAAAATAAAACTGACTTTACGCAGTGTGAGCTTGTAGATTGGCTATTTTCAAATGGCCGTAATGTATATACGTATATGTATATAGGGCTGAAGTGGTTAATGTGCTTTGTAATAATAATCAAAACATACAAAGAGTAACAAAGCATGCTGCTTTGTTGTTGGTAAGTTCTTTAAACCCCCAAACACAACAACGATGGCTGTTGTGTTTGACTCTGGCTCTGTATTGAGACCCAGGTAAAAGGGGTCGTACAGTCCATGACACGTTTCCTTTGAGAATCATTTCTCTAGAATGTAATGCCCTCTGCCTCAAAGCTTGACATCATTGACGTCCTGTGTTCAGGGTTTGGTGAACAATAGAACAAGTTGTTGCAAATGAGCCACCATCATTGGTACAGATTGTTGCTTCCCCACAAAACAATGGAAGCACACCTTTAATGATGATAATGTGGTCATTCACAGGTGATCTAGCTAGTCAGTACCTAATAGGTGGCCATTAGCACGTTTGATCACAGCAGTTACATTCGCAAATACATTGAAATGATGAGCATGAATAGAACAACCACAAACTGCAGAATCTTTACATGCAGTTATGTGCATCAAATAAGCCAGTAAGCCATCTATATTCCTTGTTTTACTGTGACAGTTTGAACTGTGAGTAGGTCCTACTAGGGGTCTAACGATACATTTTAACAGCGATGCGATAGTATCACGATACATGGTTGACGATACAATACATGGATGTTATTGTTTCATTATGACAATACAATACGAAATCGATAGATATGATTATAAAGTTTAAAATATAAAGGGGTGATTTTTCACAAGTTATTATGTAGGCCTTTTACAATGTATTATTATTATTACAATGATAATATAAGCCTATTTTAAAGTATCACAATAAGTGTTCCAATTCAGACTCATACATACAGTTTGTGTTAAATGTTATAGTATGACTCTTTTACTGTTCTAGTATTATGGCACTAAAATGTGGAACGCCCTAACACCAGCAATCAGAAAGTGTCACTGTTTTTATGTAAAAATACCTTTATTGCTATATTGTATTGCTTTTATGGATGGCTTCTTAGTATTTAATGCATTTTATGTATCAATTGATGAATTGGTGTACTGTACCTCTGTCCTTTTTGCAAACTGTTAATAAAGTGTTCTATCAACCAATGTAGGCCTACTACATGTCCAGTGAACAGCACAGTATCAACAATAACAGCAATGTGTTTTGGGAAACCTGACAATAAAAGGTTTGGGATAAGTGTTGTGCTGTTCTCAGTTGTTTGAAATATTTGGAATTTGTTTCTGTAGGGTTTTGATGGTGC
This sequence comes from Electrona antarctica, assembly GCF_951216825.1. Lineage (NCBI taxonomy): Eukaryota > Metazoa > Chordata > Actinopteri > Myctophiformes > Myctophidae > Electrona > Electrona antarctica. The sequence goes on from NC_136790.1 coordinate 41,066,907, forward strand.
TTTTCAGCCTGGTGAGTTTCAGCTAAACTGGCATAATCACATTGGAAACTAGAAAAAGTGCCCTTCCGGGCACAGGTCTCCACCAGGAGGATAGGAGTGTGTGTGATGTTTGGCAAAATGTTTAGGAGGATGGTTTTTTTAATTTGTTTTTGCAATAATTTTCTTCATTTTGTTGAGGAAATGCAGAGCCAGATCACTCATAGCATCTCTAAGGATAGAATTCTGGATGAGCAGGACATGTGAAGAATTTTGTACAAAATGGGCCACTCCTGAAAACTTTGGAAGGCAATCTTAGCCAATCAGTGTACAATCTGAGAAATCCAACAGACTCGTCTTGATCACATGACTACAGAGATCATGTGTACCGATTGCCATTTCTTCATACACCTTTGATGGCAATTGGATGATTTTGAGGCATTTTGTTCCAAAAATGTGTTTTGCAAAAATCAACCTGTTGGTGGCGCTATAACAGACCAATGTGAAAAGGGTGGGATATATTCCTCGGCCTAGTAAGAAAATGTGTGACAGATTTCACGTAAATTGCATGCTGCGTTCATGATTTGAGGCTTTTGTTCAAAACGGGGCATTCTTGCAAACTGTGAAAGCCAATTATAGCCAATTAGGATGGAATATGAAATATCGGACAGATCCAACTTGAGCACATGACCATAGAGATACTGTGTAACGATTTGTGAGATTTATGGACAGAATCTGGAGGAGTAATATCAAAAAAATTGTTTTACAAAAGTCGGCCTCCTGGTGGCGCTATAAAAGGCAGATGCAGAAAATACAGGTCAAAGGTTTGTCCTTGGCCTCTAGGGAGTGTGCATGCAACGTTTCACGCAGATCGGTGCAGTTTTAGGTAAAAATGTGAAAAGCTGCCTCATGGTGGCGCTATAACAGGCCGTTCTGGAAAATGTGGGGCAGAGGTTCATCGTTGGCATCCAGGGAGTGTGTGTGCAAAGTTTGGCATCGACCGGGTTAACGGTGCCGGAGATTAGCTGGTAACGGACGGACGGAAGGACACACACACGGACACACACACGGACGGACGGAGTGCAAAACATACTCTCTCCCCATGCCTTCGGCCTGGTGGAGACAATGATGACCCTCTGTGAAATGTTGAAGATGCTGTAAGGGATAGTAATCATCATATTGTTTGTTCGGGTGGAAGTGTCTTGAGTGTACAGGGTTTGATGAGAACCCAGGTAGGTCCGGGCCTTAATTTTCGGGCCTACAGCAGCTGTGAACTCTTTCATTGAACAGGAAGTGTTTGTGTGATGAGTCATAAGGTGCTGCCAGACGGTCGAAAGAGCTGCGCACGTTCTCGGCTGCGCGTAGCTTAAAGCTTGAGTTTTTAGACAGCTGGTGGATGGAAATTAAGCTCCACCTCCGCCGAAGACTTGCGCGACGGCCAGATTCCCGGAAACGCTCTCCTCCGCTCAAGTCTTCGGCGGAGGTGGAGCTTCTTTTCCATCCACCAGCTGTCTAAAAACTCAAGCTTTAAGCTGCGCGCAGTTTAAGAAGTGCGCAGCTTAAGAAAGTTTTGCGCTCAGGTGTGGAGACGGTGATACAGTGTGTGCCATGTTCTGTTAGTGTAAACAAAGGTTTACCACTCATGAGGTTGGATTGAAGTAATATTAAACTCTACACATCGTCCTTTGTGCGTGCGTGTTCAGTCTGTTCACACCACGGGAGCCCTGGAGGCTAGCGATGGATGCTAAAAACAGCCAAACTGACTTTACGCAGTGTGAGCTTGTAGATTGGCTATTTTCAAATGGCCGTAATGTATATAGGGCTGAAGTGGTTAATGTGCAAATACAAAACTGATCAAATTCAGGTTTGTGTGTCTTAAATGAAATACACTGTGCATATCCACATTCATGAACACTGTAGAAAGCTAATTTGATGTATTCAGATCAAGTATCTTGCATGCAATATCATAAAACTCTATTTTGGGTGGATTTTTTGTGTTTTGGACATTAAGGGGTTAATAACTAAAAATGCCCAAGGGATATCACCGGGCACCCTCTTGAATTCTTAAGAGGTGACCCCAAGCTACAAGAATCAGTTGAAAAAAAAACTTTATCTGACGAAACCACGTTCACCCCCACGGCTCCCGGACTACTGCCTCACCCTTTTGACCATCATTGCTGTCAACTTATGTTTCTGCTCTTATTCTTTGTTGTGTTTGCTCCTTCGTGCCTTGTTTTAACTTGATTGTTTATATTGTTGTTTTACTGTAAAGCACTTTGTAACTTTGTTTTGAAAAGTGCTTTATAAATAAAATGTACTTACTTATTAACTTACTTAATTACCCTAGTCATGCTGATGGAGGGGAAAGGATCCTTTTATGCGCTACGTCCTACCGGGGAAACTCTTCCCTGTCAGGTGATAAGAAGAGGCCTGCTCACTCCTCATCCATTGAAGGGAGCATGAGCTCAGTTTAGGCTCTCCCCAGGTTGGCAGAGGAAGAGTATGGCCCAGGATTACAGTTTAGGCAATTGGCACCGGGTGAAAAATGGGTTACAAAATTGTGGGATAAAAATAAAAATAAAAAATCACACCTGTGTGAAGTGAGGGGCGCTCTTATCATCATACATCATCATACATCATCTCATTCTGGCCAATCACAATTTGCGTCCTCACTTTTCCATCTTCACTTTTCTGTCCTCACTTTTTATCCTCAATACGTACTTTGCTCAAAACATTCAAATCAAAACATTGCTATGGGATGATCAGCCAATCAAATCATCGCTATTATTCACACAAACACACAAAGCTGGGCATAATAGGAGGGGGCTAGCGCCCCTCAAAAAAGTTTAAGTGAAACTCCATTTTCCCCACCGGCCAGCCATCAAGCCGTAGGGCAAAAATTCAAGACGCATGCGAAAATCGCATTGCCAATGGTTTGTGTTAGGTGTGATGTCAGACCAGAGCTCAGTCAGCATATATATGTTGTGCTGGTCATGTACTGAGTATAATTTCTTACAAATAGTGTTGAGGTTGAAGTTAAAAGAAGATATCATGGACATACAAGTGAAAGCTTTCCTTTTGGGACCTTCCCCTACCCCAAGGGAGATTCGTTCCTTCACTGTTGAAAAAGATTCAGTCGGAAGGTATGACGATCTGAAGGAAAAGATTATTGCTGTTTTCTCCAACCTGAAACATTGTATCATCTTCGCGATGTTCTACAAGGATAGAGATGGTGAGCTGATCTCCTTCTCCACAGACGAGGAGCTGATGATGGGTCTGCACTCTATGCAGGACATAACCTTTAGAGTGTACCTCAAAGAGTTGAGAAGTATTAAGTCCTGGACTTACTCATCTGCAATTTGACCGCAGAGGAACACGCATGGCTGTGCAGATTGATAATGGGTGAAGGTTTCTCTGCATTCAAACTGTCTCAACAATAAGAACTATCTCCTATAATTGTAGTCATTGTATACATAGTGTTGACTGCATGTGAACATTGCAGACCTCTTGTGAAAACACTTACCATGGAGGTTGAGTCAGTGACACCATTGAGGATGTCAGCCAAAATACAAGCAGAGGCTCTGCTGGACGCATCGTGTCCAACTATAACGTCCACTCCAGAATAAATCCATCTTGTCCTGCTGCATCATCTGGTAGAGGCATGCAGACAGCTGGCAACACCCTCTTTAACTATAATGTCCAGAGAAGAATCCGCCCCTCCACCTTGAACGACCATCTCCCTGGAAGTTTTTATAGCATGGCTCCTAGGCCCCAGACAATGCCAGACTGTCCGGGACCAATCTCGCAAACGACTGGACTGATAAGCATCAAAGTTCTTGAGCGCGGTGCCAGTAGGCCAAGCACATAGGCTACCCACATTTTTAGAATATTTTGTGAATACTTGTTTACTCGTTCAACTCATTCTATACTGTAATTCAATTGCGGGCGAATCAGGCGGAAACCCTACCTGAATATGCAGACTGACGTTATAGATGACTGACTTCATAGACCACCTGCCTCCTGTTGTCTGAGACGCAGTCATGCTAGACCTCATCTTTCCACAGCAGAATATCAACAAATGTTGATTTTTTTTCCTTATTACTCTTGAACACTTTTTATGACAGAATACCCACAATGCAACAATAATATCCGTTTTTTGAGGGCGCTAGCCCCTCCTATGCACAGCTTTGTGTGTGTGTGTCTGTAGCACGGAATGTGATGATATGATTGGCTGATGTATGATGATAAGAGTGCCCCTCACTTCACACGAGTGTGATTTTTTATTAACATCAAACAATGTCAATGTTTCATTTTTGAGTGGTGCAAACCACTCCAATAACCAGCTTTGTCTGTATGTACCTGTGTACCTGTGTACCTGTACGTGGCCCCACGTACATGTGAGCATGGTTGCTATGGTTAGTGTGTGACGTCACTGCACCACTCAGTTCACACGGGTGTGATTTTTTTATGATGATACACAACACAAGGTCAATGTTATTTTTTGTGAGAATGATGCAGTCCTTTTCCTATTTTTGTAGTAGTTTGATGTTTTGACATGAAAAGGATAGCCATTGGTTTGAGGCAACACCTTTTTGGTCTGTTACACTAATTTATACATTCATGAATACATTTGTATTTATTTTTTATGACCAACATTAACTACTAGTTCATCTCACACACTGCTGAATTTGTATGAATGCTGCCAAGTAGGCCACGGAAGCATCGCCACAATTTTGTTCACTTTTTTGTACTTTGAAATGTTTCATTTTATAATTACCCCATTGTCGTGGTCCTGCCCCTTTTTGCATCCATGGGTTGTGTTTGCTTGTTTGGACAAATATTTTCTCTCCATCCACTATAAGCCTATCTCACAGAATTTCCCCGCCCCCTTAATACGCCCCCTTTCCGCGTTAGTGGTGATAGCGTGACGTCACTCCATAGATACTACATGTTAACAGAGGTAATTTAAGAAGTCTACAACTTTTGTTTTCTCAAGGTAAGGTTTGTTCTATCTGTTCGAGCTGATTTACCATCTTGTTTGCTTCATAATAATATTGGTCTGTCACATTTTTACATTAGAAAAGGTACTTAGATTCTCCAGAGAAAAAAACGTGTAAATGCTAATGTTAAATGACACCACTATTTACCGGAAGTGGGCGTGGAAAGCGGGCTGTGAGATAGGCCTATTGAAAAAAGAAAAATGTTTTTCTGTTGCCTATTAATAATGAATGTATTTAAATCTTAGCCTCAGTAAAAAGGTGAATCTCTGGTGCAGTATATAGTGACATAATGTGTTTTTTGTTTTTCAAGATGCTGGATATTTGTAAATTTTTTGTAAACTCAATCAGAAGGATGCGGAACGAGGCGGCCGGAAGCCTGCTGGTTGCTCCGTCAAGGACCAATCAGAAGCCTGCTGGTTGCTCCGTCAGGGACCAATCAGAAGGCTGGCAAAGGTGATTGATTGTGCTGATACCGTGGCATGCTGGGAAAGGCCTACGCTGTTGATTGTCTAAACGGAAGTGAAGAAGCGGAAAAATGTCAACTTCCAAGTTCAAATGCTGCAGGAAGCCCCACTTCTGGCTAGACACTCTCTACCTTATGTCGTGACCAGGCTTTTCTCTTTGTGGATGATTAAGGCTGGGACTGAGGCTAATACCGTGGAGTACCAAACCTGGAGTTATCCATCAGATACGTCAGATATGACTCATCCAACATCCAACAGGACGTCCAACATCCACTGGGATGGTCCAGCAGGGAATCGAACCACCTGGGTTTCCTGACCCATAGCCATATCAACCCTATTCTGTGGGGAACATTCGCTGAACATAGGCTACTACAGATTTGGGATTGATGTAAAAAAAAAATCACACCCGTGTGAACTGAGTGGTGTAAGGTTTTATATAGCATGATCAGCTGTGGTCTGACGTAATGTCTGACGTTAAAGATCTTTGGCTAGGTAGACTCGTCTTCTGATGTGATGATTTGTGACCATGAAGTTGATTCAGCTGGAGTTTTTGTCCGATGTGAGGTATTATATAAGGTAAGGTATTATATAGCCTGATCAGCTCTGATCTGACGTAATGAAATCACACCTGGATGTGATTTCACAACTGGCTTTTTTTGCGCAGAGAAAATTACCACGGTTGCTACGGTCATCCAGTTCACCCGGGTGTGATTTAATTACGTCAGAAATTATTTTGAACATAGCAACCATGGTCATTTTTTATGCACACAAAAGCCAGTTGTAGGAGTGGTTTACACCACTCAAAAAAAGGTACAAAAAGGTACCGTGCCAACTCAGGTAGGCTATGTGTTTTAATAAGTATATGGTCCAAGTGGTTAATTACTGAATCTCCACGACTACAGTATAACAACATACTGTCTGTGCACATGTGGGACCAATTTAGCAACAGTTAGTTCTCAAAAAGGTAATTTCTTTTCATAAGACCCACTTCGCAGTTATCATCATGAGTCTGACATTCACATTTTTTTGAGTGCTGACGTGTTTGACCATATTCTTAGTTCTTGATTTTCTTTGAACTGCTGGTTCGATCAGTGCCAAATATCTTGTCCACACTGTCACTGGGCTAACGTAGAATTCCAAAAGTGTTGTTCATACACAGTATGTTCTATAGTTTAGGAAATATTTATCTTTTAATTGGGGCTTGGGCCCAGATGACGAAATCGGCTAGACTCTTTCAGAGGAAGTGAGCGGTCGTCCAATCTGGCTAAAACTTATGTATGCCCAAATATGTTGTCATTGTCATACATAGACTACTGCTGTCATAGTCATAGATAACATTTTCCACTCAGTGGAGTCAGATAGGAGCCCCAACAACAACTTAAGAGGACACTTTTATTATAGTTATTTCCGGATACCTTGTGTTCTGACTTGCAAACGATATAATTGGGGTGCCTCTGTGCCTCTCAGTTTCTGAGCAGGTAGTATCGCGAGAATTCTGCCTTTCAGTCACTTCAGTCAATTTGGGGATCCTTAACATGAAAAGGTTTGAGAACCACTGCACTAAGCAATGCCCACTATGTTTGAAAATAACATATCTATGTTGTTTGATGTACTTCAAATAGCCTACAATCTACAAACTCACAACGTGTCACGTGGCGACAAGTGAGTGTCTCATCTTTTTTGCAGGTTGCTATGGTTGCAGGTCTTGCCAAACAGAGTACATCGGTCTGACATCATGGACCTTGGATATTTAGGCAAGACTGACATCATAGTGACATAGCGAGTGAGTGAGTGAGTGCATTATATACACGTCATCATTTTGCAGCACCTTTAGAATGAATTTTACTTCCCAATACAATGATGGAAGAGGTGCAGCTATCTGAGATCAAGCCCTTGCTGAAAAACAAGGATTCATTCACCTTCCAGGAGGATAATCGCCAGCATGACATTGAGACGCCTCATGGTGTCCTGCATGTGACCGTGAGGGGCGTGCCCAAGGGCAACCGACCCGCCATCCTCACATACCATGACATCGGCCTCAACCACGAGTCGTGCTTCAGCACCTTGTTCAACCACAAGGACATGCAGGAGATCACGCAGCACTTTGCCGTGGTCCACGTCGACTCACCTGGACAACAAGAGGGAGCTCCGCCCTTCCTCACTGGTTACCGTTACCCTACTATGGATGAGCTCGCAGAGATGCTGCCCTCCGTGATGACCAAGCTCAAGGTGAGGAGTGTGATTGGCATCGGCGTCGGAGCGGGAGCTTATATCCTTGCACGATTGGCGCTAAACCACCCTACCCTGGTGGAAGGCCTTGTCCTGATCAATGTTGACGCCCATGCCGAGAGCTGGGTTCACTGGGCCACTTCCAAGCTGTCAGCATGGACCAGTAGCCTGGTGGACATAGTGGTGGCTCAACACTTTGCCCAGAACATCAATCAGGACAATCTGGCGCTATTCTGCCTCTCCTACCAGCACCGTCGCGATCTGGAGATTGAGCGCCCAACCGCAGGTCTGAATGAAGATAAAGCCAACACACTAACCTGCCCTACTCTGTTGGTGGTTGGAGACACATCACCTGTCCTAGAGGCTGTGGTTGAGTGCAATTCCAGGTTAGATGTGGCCAAAACCAGTTTCCTAAAGATGAGTGATTGTGGAGGCTTCCCACAGGTTGAGCAGCCTGGCAAACTGGCTGAGGCCTTCAAGTACTTTGTTCAGGGCATGGGATACATCCCGTCAGCAGGAATGACTGGTCTGGCTCGCTCTTGTACCACTTCGTCCTACAGCACCATTTCCATGGACGTTGAGAAACCCTGTGGTGTCCAACACTCAGTACTTTCTTCTGTTGTTATTCGTTAATTCCTTTTACGGCATTGACTCTGATAGAGGTTGGTCGTCTATGAGAGAGTCTATGTGTCTGTTCAGAGCTAGTCTCGCAAAGTGCTACGACAACGATCAGTGACAACTTTGTATGCCACACTGCCTGAAGACCACCAGGATTAACTAAAGGTAATTAAATACATGCAAACTTTTGGTTGCTTAAACGTTTGCATGCCTAAATAAAATATAAATATAGCTGCAAGCAGCTATATTTATATTTGATGGGGTCAAGCCCAAAAAGAAAAAAGCTATACGCATTACACAATATACACTTTTATATAAACATGATGACTGAAATATTTGACAAGTAATAAATAAAATCACACGAGTACAGCGACTGCAATACCGACCCTGCTGCTCCGATTCTCTGGCTGGTCTCCTTCTCCGTCCTCCCCTCACTCGTGAACAAGACCCCAAAATACTTACTTACTTACTTACATTACCTGGGGTAATGTCTTATTTCCTACTTGGACTTCACAATCCATCGGTTTCCGTTGTAGTATGTACCCTCTACTCCGCTATCAATTGAAATAGACAGGAGGGCAATTTCGAATTCATCACACATCAGAATCATGACTGAATAATGAAAAATAGAATTAGAAATATTTTAAGGTTGTACCTACTACCTACAATACGGCCATGGAAACATTGCTGGCAGGATAACTCGTGTAGCCTCCACAACAGTGTGAAAATTAAGGAGATGATCAGATATACAAAATAAGATCATAAAACATAAATAGAGGAGAATATAAAATTGCATCCACACATCCATAGATTGTGAGGCTGTAATCAATCATGAATCAAAATATACCGTATATATTTAGGTAAGTATATAGATGTAAGTGTAGCAATGCGCGGAAAGCAGGGATTGAACCCGGGCCTCCCACTCACCAGACCAACGTGCAACCTGTCGTGCCAATAGGGCTGAGCCCGATTGGCAGGGCTGTTGCAGACTGGATCTTGGCTGGGGGCTACAATCACCCCCCTATGCAGTCTTTTGAAGTGCGTCCTTGCGCTTCTCACTTAACAACGCAGACCGCCGCACACAATGTTCCTCATGTCCCTCACGCAAGGATATCACGCTTCACGTCCTGCTGACTACGCCAGATTGTAGCAATGCGCGGAAAGCGCAGACCACTCGCCAGACCAACCCGCAACCTGTCATGCCAATAGGGCTGAGCCCGATTGGCAGGGCTGTTGCAGGCTGGGTCTTGGCTGGGGGCTACATAAGCACAAGTGAGAAGACTTGCTGGGCATTTCTGCCTGACGCACCTCCGACGGTGCCATGGTGCCGGCTGCAGGGTCATCAGCTGGGAGCCACCCTTCACAGATGTTTCGCTCCTTTAATCCCGGAACATCTCTGGGTGGTGGAGCAGCGACACACTCTGTCCCCTGTGTTATTGCTTTTGTGGTTGTGGAATGAGTCCAAAGGGACTATGCATGACAGGGACGTCCATCTCCCTGAGTCAGGCGTGGGCTGACCGCATACCACAGCATCTCAGGGTGATGGAATATAGCAGCAGGAAAGGTTCCCTACTGCCCCCTGTCTAAGCTCCTTGTTTTCCCCACGATTTGTCGTTTCTCCTGAGCCACAACCAGAAGCTCCCTCCCTTGTTCTGCCTCCTCTGCCAGGACTTTGAGGGCCTTCTTCAGCTTGGAGCCTTTGATCCCAAGGGACTTTAGTAGCCGCTGGGTGGATGCGCCAGTGTAGCCTCTACACCCGACTTCCACTGGGTATGTGAAGGCTCTCCACCGTGCTTGTGAGCACTCACTTGCCAGCTCTGAATAGTCCCTCTTTCTCTCAAAGGCAGAATCCATTCCCTCCTCCCAAGGAACTGTCAGCTCTACCATGATGACTGTCTTAGTAGAGGTGGACCACAACACGATGTCTGGTTGTGTATATGTTTCTTTTCCCTTTTTACCTCCTTTATGATGAACGCCTGTCCTGTTCTCTGGCTATATAGAAGTGTCTATTTGTACGTCTCTAAATGTTTTGATGAATTGAACAAGGTGGACCCTCTTTTAAACAAGTTTAATGCTTAAGGCAGGTGTTCTCAACGTTTTTGGCTGGGGACCCCCGGAAATGCTTTGGCTATGTCTCGCGATCCCCTCCCCACCCCCAATACAAACTGACTGCAAAAATAACCTTAATATTAGAGAAAATATAGCATCAATGATTAAAATGAATACTGAGACCAGATATAATCATTATGGAAAGTGTATGCATGTACTATGTGTACTATGTAAACTCTTCATTTCCATTTTCCAGCCATTCAGTTGCAAGTTTTCTTTTTTTTGTAAATAATTTGGGGACCCCCTAAAATAATTTTGTGGCGTGTGTGTGTGTGTGTGTGTGTGTGTGTGTGTGTGTGTGTGTGTGTGTGTGTGTGTGTGTGTGTGTGTGTGTGTGAGAGTTCCAGTAACATACTTTTGTATTCCTCTGCATACCACCAGATGGGGCCATAACACAGGTTGAGAACCGTGGTCTACTACTCTATAGCCTATCAGGAACAGTATAATAAACCGTGTGTGTGTGCATGCGTGCGTGTGACTGTGTGTTTGCGTGCGTGCGTGCGTGTGTGTGTGTTAAACTGATTGTGTTACTTGCTACATTAACTCCTTTAGCTGGGGACCCCTCCCCATCCAGGAATAGCCTGGAATGAACTCCAGGGTGAGGTCAGGTTCAGCAGAAACCTCTCCCTCACCCACTTATTTTACAATTGACATCTTATCTATCTATCTATCTATCTATCTATCTATCTATCTATCTATCTATCTATCTATCTATCTATCTATCTATCTATCTATCTATCTATCTATCTATCTATCTATCTATCTATCTATCTATTGATTAGATAATGTGGAATGCAAGGAATGGAATACGGACAAATAATAATTAGGCTACAAATGAATTACAGAAGATAACTCCTTTAGCACAGCTGATGTGAGCCTGTCGTTTGCTGTATGTGTATATAATTGATATGACTTTTAAGACTCCCACACACTCTCTGTTTACACCATGCATGCACGCACGCACGCACGCACGCACGCACGAACACACACACACACACACACACACACACACACACACACACACACACACACACACACACACACACACACACACACACACACACACACACACACCAGCGCTCTGTGTTTATCCATTGATTTTAATTGGCTCTCTAGGGCCACTGCGTTTCAATCTCAACACTGACCATTACACGCGCACGCACGCACGCACGCACGCACGCACGCACGCACGCACACACGCACACACGCACGCAAGGACTTTAATGGTGCTTCACTGGCATAAAAAGTTTAGAACAGC
>NC_136790.1:41083560-41088560 GCF_951216825.1 Electrona antarctica
GGTCTCTAAACTGCCTCCCCCTGGCCAGCCGGGGAGCCTGATGGAGGGGAAAGGAACTGGTTGGAATATGTTACGTTCACGCGCTGCGTTACCTCGCGTCACCAGGCTTTCCACCTCGGAGGAAAAGTTAATACTTTTCATTCATGAAATATACAAGCTCATAAGCTCACAATGTGTTTTAACATGGTGCAAATAAAATAAAACATATACAAGGGGCTTGCCTTTTGCTCTCTCTCTCTCTCTCTCTCTCTCTCTCTCTCGCTCTCTCTCTCTGTGTCTCTCTCTCTCACACACACCCGCATGCACACACGCACGCACGCACGCACGCACGCACGCACGCACGCACGCACGCACGCACGCACGCACGCACTCACGCACGCACGCACACACACACACACACACACACACACACACGCACGCACGCACACACACACACACACACACACACACATAATGGGGTTCATTTCACAGAACATTGGGGTTATTATCTGTTCTTTTCAGCGATAGTTCTGATGATGGAGACTGCAATTATTGGAGTCAGAACAGCCTATACCCTATGTGTGCTCTGTGTGTGTGTGCGTGTGTGTGTGTGGGTGCGTGCGTTCTTGCGTGCGTGCTTGTGTGCGTGTGTGCCTGCGTGCGTGTGTGCATGCGCGCGTGTGTGTGCGTTGGGCCGTATCCTTGATGACATTATTATTAATATAAATCAAAAGATCTGACATACCCCATTAACCAAAATGATTGATTTATTATTCACATAAATTATGTTACTGACAGGATTAGTACCAGTAAGACGCCCTGAGGGCGAGAATCGGCGAGGTCGCGTGCACGCATCCGCCTGGGTGACGGCAGACTGCTGGGCGAGCGCTGGCGCTTTGGCATGGTGGGGTCAGATCAACATATGGAATGAATACTGTACTGGCCATATATGGAGGGTGTCTTGAGTGTGCAGGGTTTGATGAGGTCAAATCAACATATGGAATGAATTCTGTACTGGCCATATATGGAGCATGTCTTGAGTGTACAGGGTTTGATGAGGTCAGATCAACATATGGAATGAATTCTGTACTGGCCATATATGGAGCATGTCTTGAGTGTACAGGGTTTGATGAGGTCAGATCAACATAAGGAATGTCAGAGCAGGATGGACTCTGAGGCAGTTGCTAAGCGGCCAAATGGCCATTTAGCTTTGCTAGCTTTATACACTACCACACACACACTCAAACACACACACACACACACACACACGCACACACACACACACACACACACACACACACACACACACACACACACACACACACACACACACACACACACACACACACACACACACACACACACACACACACACACACACACACACACAGGCCCGGATTAACAGTGGAACTTAGTGGCACTTAAGCCCTTTTTGGTGATTTTTGCCATGTTGTCCAACATGGCTGTCCGTGGCATAGATAGAGGATCAACATGGCCACAAAATGAGGGACAGTGGCTGAATAGTCTCTCTCTCTCTCTCTCTCTCTCTCTCTCTCTCTCTCTCTCTCTCTCTCTCTCTCTCTCTCTCTCTCTCTCTCTGAACTAGGAAAGATTGTGAATGATTTTTAGTTTTTTAACCAAAGCAGGGGTAAACTGGCAAAACAGTGAGGCTTTAGCGGTGGGGAGGTGGGGTGGGGGTCTCCCAAAGGGAGGGTTAGTATGGAAACGGGGGGCTTCAAGTACTTGGGTATTTATATTGGTGATGAGGCAACTATGAACAAAAACTGGGAGAACGTAGTAGAAAAAGTGCAAGGAAAATTAAACAAGTGGAAATGGTTGCTACCAAAAATGTCATTCAGGGGGAGAACGCTAGTCATCAACAACCTGGTGGCCTGTACCTTGTGGCATCGTCTAGCATGCATGGAGCCACCAAGGCTTCATGAGAAAAATCCAAGCATTAAGGGTTGATTTTTTTGGGGACAGAATGCATTGGATACCTCAAGCAGTTTTGTTCTTGCCAAAGGTAGAGGGGGGGCAGGGACAGATTCACATTGAAAGTATACAGAATTGCAGCTTTCCGGTTGCAGTTCATACAAAAATACCTCACAACTGGATACGAGTACCACATCTGGAAGGACGTGGAAAGCACTATCTTGAGGAGGGTAGATGGACTGGGGATGGATGCTGCAATGTTTTTATTGAATGCTAATGTTTTCAATATGTCTAAACTGTCGCTTTTTTACAGGGCTGTTTTTAAGGCTTGGACTCTTTTTAAGTGGACAGTAGAGGAGCCAGTTTCATCACTGCACTGGTTTCTAGAGGAACCTCTTGTTGGCGGGGCCAGGTTGGACATTCAAGACAGTAGAACACCTAACCTCACTGACACTGTGCGCCGCTGGGATGGTGACTTTGAGGAAGTTAGTGGATGTTGCTGGGTCGAGTTTAAAGAATGCACACGCCGTACAGTAGCTGACCTGTACAGTGCGCTATGTGGAATACATCTTGGGGCTTTGGTCAGTGCGCTATGTGGAATACATCTTGGGGCTTTGGTCAGTGCGCTATGTGGAATACATCTTGGGGCTTTGGTAAGTGCGCTATGTGGAATACATCTTGGGGCTTTGGTCAGTGCGCTATGTGGAATACATCTTGGGGCGAGACTGTCTGAGGATGACTTTGATCTTTTGAGGATCTACAGTGAGGGGGAGGAAACCCCGGATGGAGAGGACCCTTTTCCTGAGCTGGAGATTTGGCCTGATCTGAAGGACTGTTCAGGACCGCTGCTAGATGGAAAAGAGGGTCAAAGTGTTGATTTGTACACAGTAAATGGAAAGGGGTTGTACATGTGCTGTGTTAAAGCTCTTAACAGAGAGAAACTAAATGGGAAGATGACACAATGTGGAGAAGGTATTTTGATCAATCTGATGGAAGCAAACCAGGGTGGAGGGCCTTGTACAACAGTACAAACGTCCCTCAAAGAAACAGCTGGGGACTTGCAATGGAGGATTCTCCATGGGGCGGTATGGCTGTTAATTCAATTGTGTCAAAAATGAATTCAACCATTTCTAATGAGTGTCTCTTTTGTGGGAAGGTGGAGACTATTGCTCATTGTTTTTTATAATGTGGCAGGATCGATGCATTATTTGGTGTGTTAGAGAGCCTGTTTAATTGTTTTGAAGAGAAGTGGTCTAAAGTTGGGTTTATTTATGGAGCGGGGTACAGGAAAAGCAATGCAAACAAGTGGCAGTTGCTGAACTTTCTGTTAGGGGAAGCAACAATGGCAGTCTATTTGACCAGGAGAAACAAGATTGAAAGGGAAGCAACACAGGTCAGTGTTTTTATCTCACTGGTTAGGGTGAGGGTATGGATCGATTTTAGATTTCACTAAGAAATGAAAAGTATCTCTGTCTCTCTCTCTCTCTCTCTCTCTCTCTCTTTCTCTCTCTCTCCATACAGGACAGGACCAGTAGGGGGGGCTGTCCTCCTCTCCTTTACGCCCAGGGAGGGAGCCTCTAATTGGGACCAGATGACAGGAACAAACTGCATGGAGTCACAGTGTGTGTGTGTGCGTGCGTGCGTGCGTGCGTGCGTGCGTGCGTGTGTGTACGTGTGTGCATTTAGAGTTGTAAAAAGTAGCAACAACAATATGAGAAAGCTTTCAGTATGTTCAAGTGATGCTGCATTGTGGTATTCAGAAAACATAATGTCATAAGATCTCACACTATCACGCTCAAATTGCACCTTTGACCTTTCTAAACTAATGTTATTTATTGGGACATAGCCTCAAATTGCACCTTCTTAAACTAACCTGTGTTGTATACATGAAACATAACCTACTGTGAAGCTGTTCACAAAAAGTTTACCTATTTGATATACTACTATAGTCTATACTACAGGGAAAACATGCATTGTCGTTTTGAATATTATGTTATCTATACCGCTGCATTGTCTGTAAGGAAGACAAACAGAAATAATTTGTACTCTTATGTACCTGCAAGATGTAACAAGATGTACAACCTTGAACCTTGAGGCAGAGAATTCACATGTACTGTACAATGAAACGCAACAGAAGCAGAACGTCCGCTCTGCATCTCTGCTTAATATATACACACGACGAAACGAGATCGGGCGACGAGGAACAACAATAATAGTACAGGATCCCTGACCTGACACTGTCACTTATATTATAGTGAGGAGCTGAGTTAAAACAGGACTTCAGGCCTAGATCTGAACTCTACGGCTGCTCTGGTCGAGACAAGCAGTAAAACACCTGTCTGTCTTCAAGACACGCAGCATATGAGTAGCACACGGCTCGGATGCAGCAAGTACTCAGAGCTGATGGAGTCTCACTCAAAAAGAAAAAAAGGAAAAAATTCAGAATATTATTCTCATTGAAGATGCGCTAGGACGTGTACACACGTCATTGCAACCCGTCGGTTGGATTCCCTAGGACGTGTGGACACGTCGGATGGACGGAACCTGTTAATGATGTTTAGGACACAAGAAACACTTTCCTGGGTGTTTTTTTGTTTAAAGGAGCATTCAGTGATTTGGGTGATTTGGAAAACCACCCAGTCCGCCCCGGTAACAAAATGTGCACATGCACACTCTACAGTGGGGGGGAAGTGCAACAGACCAACAGCACGTGCACCAAGGCCCGCCCCCACTCGATCATGATTGGAGGAAGGCCCCACTCATCCTGATTGGATGAAGGTTTTGCCACCCGCCACCAAAACTGAAACTAAGGGTTTTTTGACCCCAGGGGCTCACTGGGGACAGGGAGGAACTCCTTATATGGTCAGCACACTCTATAGTAGGGAGGATTATCCAGAAAAAATAAGTGATATTTGAATTAAGTCAAATCACTGAATATACCTTTAATGTGTACAATACAGTATATGGCTTTTTAGACATTTCAGTCATGACGCCATGTTCATGACCTGTCATGAAAATGTGGTCTCACTTCCTTCCTGGACTACAAAGTCACACCTCCATGCAGCCTCCCCCCTCTCCACAAGGAGGGG
>NC_136790.1:41096060-41111060 GCF_951216825.1 Electrona antarctica
CATTGCTTCTGTGTGTCTTGCGACGGGTCGTGCGTGTGTGTGTGCGCTGTGTGTGTTTGTGCAGGTGGGTGCGTGTAATGGACTGAGACTTTCTATTCCCAAATGCATGGACTGCGCACACATGCACACACTCTCTCTCACACACACACACACACACACACACACACACACACACACACACACACACACACACACACACACACACACACACACACACACACACACACACACACACACACACACACACACACACACACACACACACACAAACAGTGTCATTCCACTTGGCCTTGAACAGTGGCCTCCATCTACACCAGAAACACACTTGTTAATTCCCATGGTGACCATTAATTACTAACAGCCTGTGTTCCCCTGTCACACACAGCCATTAAACACACTCCCGCAAGCACACACATACACACACATGCAGCACGCATGCACACAACCATTCACAGGGCCCACAATTTTAAAACTTTTAATTCCTATCTGACCGGATCAGATTTTTATTTTTGGGAGTTCAAAACCTCAAATCTGGATTGGGGATCACTCTGACATCCGATAAAATCAGGAAATCCAATCCAAACTGTAATCTGGATCAAATCTTCTTCTGACTTCAAAACAAAAACGTAGTTTGATAAAAAAGAAAAAAGAAAAAACAGATTACATTGATCACACTGGATAGCTGGATTTGCAGTGGATTCCCAAAGGAAAAAAAAACATTTATAATTAGTTTAAACAGTGTTTCAATATAAAAAAGATGGTAAAGGTTGTACATTTAAATAATCCATCATTTGTACTGTTACTGAACAAACACTCTGTACAAATGATCACAATCACGATAACACGTATTTTAACAAAGGAGTATTACTTAACCTGCCTTTGAGTAAATGTATATGTTACTTTCTACCACTGTTCCTCTGCTTGTTCATTCAAGGTCAGAAGAACCTTTCGTTCAAGGTCAGAACATCAGTGTGTGTGTGTGTGTGTGTGTGTGTGCGTGCGTGCGTGCGTGCGTGCGTGCGTGCGTGCGTGCGTGCGTGCGTGCGTGCGTGCGTGTTCTATAAATACAAGGCCGGATGTATTTGCATGGTTAGGTGACTTTGGGAGTTGTGCACGTTGCTCTCTCTGTGCGCTTGCTGTTTTGTTCAAACTTTTTCCAGAGAGAAAAAAGGCAGTCAGTGTGACGCTGATAAAAAAATAAACTAACTCCAGATTGTCTGTATTTATCTGTTCTACAATAGCATGGTTTTAACACGCTATGCACGTTCATTCTGTTCTGTAAACGACGCCAAAGAAGGGGTGCGACTAGCACGATTTTGTAATGTTCCAATTGGAACGACGGTGGTGAGACCAACTATGTTTTATGGTTTAGACTCGAGACAGACAGACAGACAGACAGCGATGTTGTGGTTTAGAGACAGACAGACGGACGGACGGACGGACGGACGGACGGACGGACGGACGGACGGACGGACGGACGGACGGACGGACGGACGGACAGACAGCTATGTAGTATTGTTTAGAGACAGACAGACAGCTATGTTGTATGGTATAGAGACAGACAGACAGCTATGTTGTATGGTATAGAGACAGTCACACTGAGGAAAAGACAGGAAGCAGAGCTGGAGGTAGCAGAGACTAAAATGTTGAAGTTCTCTCTGGGAGTAAAAAGGATGCTTACTGTAAATCGCTCTGGATTAAGTCTGCTAAATGCCTAAATTGTAAATTGTACAGAGGAGGGATAGTGAGTAGTAGTACAACAGTAGAAGGATGTTGGGGCTGGAACTGCCAGGCAGGAGGCCTAGAGGAAGACCAAAGAGAAGATTTATGGATGTAGTGAAAGAGGACATGAAGTTAGTTGGTGTGAGAGAAGAGGAGGCAGATGACAGGGTGAGATGGAGGCAGATGGTTCGCTGTCGAGGCAGAGGACAGGGTGAGATGGAGGCAGATGATTGGCTGTGGAGACAGAGGACAGGGTGAGATGGAGGCAGATGATTCGCTGTGGCGACCCGTGAAGTGAAAAGCCGAAAGGAAGGAAGAAGAAGTTCCAATTACAGAATGGCGAGAGCAACGAGGGGCTTATTAAACACCAGCAGTGCTAAAAGCAAGCCTCAGAGGAGGTGCTACAAAGGGCTCTGTCTGTAGGAAGTGTGGCCAAAGCTTACAAAACGTTCCAGGTCAAATTACTAACCCTAAACACAACCACACATGCGTGCGTGCGTGCGTGCGTGTGTGCGTGCGTGCGTGCGTGCGTGCGTGCGTGCATGCATTGCTATTTTAAGTGCACATTCTAATGTTTCATTTCTCTCCTGTATTCTTAATCTTTTTTATTCTTCAATAAATATCAGAGAGCAGTTAAAAAACCAACAAAAAAAACAACAGATATTAAAACCATAACCCAATCCTAACACACTGCTGCCAAGCCTTCATGAATTATTAACTGCTAGGTGTGCGTGCGTGCGTGCGTGCGTGCGTGCGTGAGTGCGTGTGTGTGTGTGTGTGTATGTTTCAATATGAAATGTATGTATTTAGAAACATATCCTCATGTGACTAGTAGAGGTGAGTTTTGAACCCAAGAAGTAACATACAGTATGCTGTAAAATGAAGCAACACATTGATATTAAAAAAGAAAATGTACTTTTAAAACTACTCTAATTCAAGTACAATCAGACGGAGCGACTTGCACTACTAGTTTGACCAGAGTGCGTGTGTTCTCTCGCATGAAGTAACGTTTTTGCCCGATGTAACAACCCTGCACTATTGCCTGTGCGTGTGTGTGTGCGTGCTAGGGCATTAAGCAACTAGTCGACTAGTTTACTAGTCGACTAGTAAATCCACTAGTCGACCTTGTTGGTACTAGTTGACTAGTTGATAAGAAAAAAAAAAAAGAAAAAGTTTATTTGTTTTATTTTTTATTTTTTTCCCGATTTTGTAGGCCTCAAGATCAGGTAGATTATAGTTATAGTCACCATGTACACAGTTTTTCAATGTAGTAATATTTATTTCCCAAAAAAAATAATAATATATATATTTGTTTTTAATTTATTTTATTTTTTACATAATAGGTAGTTAAACTAGTAAACTAGGCAACTAGTCAACTAGTAAAAATGACTAGAAGTGAATGCCCTAGTGCGTGCGCACGTGTGTTTGTTTGTTTGTAACCTTTATTTCAGGGGAGTCCAATTGAGACCAGGGTCTCTTTTTCAATGGCGCCCTGTATACAAATAAGAACATTTACATTTTACATACATGACATGGACACACAGTACAACAAATATAATACACAAGCACATACACACAGAAACAAAACCTTGTAACCAAATGTTACAGAAAGCAGGTGCATATGCCTTCCTCTAGTGTGAGGTCAGTTAACACTTTGATTGCTACAGGATCTCGGCAGGCCTATTTTGATGTTGCTACCGTTTAACATTGCACAAAGGCCTTGTTCGGGGGCCCACAGCAAAATGTTCTCTTATAGCGAGAATCACACGCATACATCAAAAGAAAGCTGAACTTGTCCACTTCAATTTAAAAAATACATTTTGATTTTACCATGTTCCATTCTGGAGATATTGACCTTTTTGCAACACCTGCATTTGCCTGGAAGTGGTTATCTTGAACAGCGAGCAGAGTTATGGATGGTTTAAAGTCAGAGACATTGACAGGCAGATATACAATTTAACCCAATAAATATCCTATACATCCTATACACCGAATGAAAGCCCTGAATGTGTACTTTTACGAGGAGAATTACACCCCAGTGAAGTGAGCGGTGCAACTGTTCTCTACAGTTGCACCGCGCAACTGTAGAGAACAGTTGCACCGCTCACTTCACAGGGGTGTGATTTTTATTATTACAGTAGAAGTTTACAGACCAAACTGTAAATAAAAGGTTTACATGACTTTCTGTCTCAGTCCGTATATAGCGAGCTGTAGTGAATAAGTACAGAACAGTTGCACCGCTCACTTCACATGGGTGTGATTTTTATTATTACAGTAGAAATTTACAGACCAAACTGTAAATAAAAGGTTTACATGACTTTCTGCCTCAGTCCGTATATAGCAAGCTGTATTGAATAAGCAGAGAACAGAATATGGGACAGAGTTGCACCACTCACTTCACATGTATGTGATTTTTATTATTACTACAGTAGAAGTTTGTTTCTTATGAAAGCAGAGAGTCTTCTGTTTCATACGGTATATAGTATTTATATGTCGCAATAGGCCTTATTTTGTGAATATTGAGTTCGGGTCCATGTCTTCTCTGCAGTTATATCTGGTGGGCGCAATGTGCATCCAGTAACCAATTTATGAGAAGCTGTACATGGGATCAATGTTTACTCTTTTCCTCGTAAAAGTACACATTCAGGGCTTTCATTCGGTGTATAGGATGTATAGCATATTTATTGTGTTTATTGTTATCTGCCTGTCAATGTCTGACTATAAACCTTCATAACTCTGCTTTCTTTAGATGAGGCTGATGATGATGATTGCCTCCATAGATATATATAAACATCTATGATTGCCTCGCCTCGCCTAATCTATCTCACTGCTTTCATTGTCTTGATCGCAGTAACATTTGGGGGGGGGGGGGGGTCATGGGCACATTGGGCAGCAAAAGTCTTGATCCGTACGGCTATAAAAAGTCCCATTCCACCGTTCGGTTCAGAACTATAGTATAACGGTGAGACGCGTTGTCATCATCAGCTGATTTTGTTTTTCAAGCTAGTATAGGGGAACATGCCTGGACATGCAGCTTTATTGGGGGCGATGGAGAAAAAAAAAAGCTTCACCGGGAGTGTCCAGAGAGGTGCTAAGCCCGGCTGTGCTGTCGACGACAAGGAAAAAATGACTTCCACAGATCACAACAGTGACAACACCACGGTTTAGGACGCGGAAAAGTTCGTTATACATTACACCCGGGTCGATTACGTCCCCGGCGCGTTCATTGCGGTCTTATCACTACAATTATAATGAATAAAAAAGCGTTACAATCACACGTCCGAGCGATCTCCGATTATGACGGCTCTGCATGGCGATACGTGATCCCCCAACGGTAGACTGTCTGTTGTCATGGCGGCCCCTCTCGATACTGTAGTTCGTTTGTTAGTTCGTAGTATTGTAGGCTCGGGGATCGTTTGGTCGCTACAGTATGAAGAAGGAAACATGCATCTGTCCATGTGTGTTGCAGACGTTATGCAATGCCGATCTGGTGCAGATAATGTGTTTAGGCAGCGTAACAGCGTTCCGTTCATCATGTTTTTTTCCGAGACAGAGCCCCCATCTCGCAAGGCCCTCCTCCTGCAGGAGAAACAGGAGGGGAGGGGGGAATCGAGTATTATAGTGTTGGGTGAAAGCCAATAGGTGGAGGAAAGCCTGGTGAGGCGAGGTTAGGTGAAATTTGATTCTTTTCACACACCGACTAGATCGGCATGGGCGCATCCATTTTACACTGGCTTCTACACATAAAGCGGCCTGTTTTCAGGAGGGGAGGGTTTTTTTTTTTTTTCCTGATCACGTGAGCGGGACTAAGCAGCAATGACAGGGGGATGGTTCTTCATTGTCCGGGTGGGTAAAAAGATGAATGAAAGTATGCTATAAAAAAGTGATTAGAACGTATGGATACGTGGTTCGCACCGGACGTTTGATTAATTGATAACGTATTGATACGCGATTAGCGTTCGCTGTGTTAAGAGTCTCTTAAAAGTAGTAAACGAAACAAAAACATTCAACTTCAATTTGTTTTGACAACCATTCCATAAATGTGGAGCATACACCCTGAAGGCAGTATCTCCCAATTTAGTAGTAGTTTTTGGTACCTTCAATAAAAGCATATCTTGTGATCTAGTACCATAAGCTGATGTATTGAGATCTAGCAGTTTTGTTAAATACAGAGGTAGTTTACCAATTAAAGCTTTATACGTGAACAGGGTAGCATGTTGTTTCCTTCTAAGAGCCAGAGAAGAGGTATATAATGCACAGTGATGTGTTCTGAAACCTGCTCCTGTAATAAAGCGGAGTGCACTGTGATAAATTGCGTCCAAGGGTTTTAGTGTGTGTGTTTGTGTGTGTGTGTGTGGGTGTGTGTGTGATGGAGATAATGGAGCCATTAGCATTGTCTCCATTGTTATTGGGTTACAGAGACAAAGACACTGTAACACAGGGACCCATTTGACCACACACACATACACGCACGCAAGCATGCACCGACACACACACGCACATGAAAATCTAACTGGCAGCAGGTCAGACTATATGTAAAGTACTTTATAACTTTTAAGAACTGAGAGGGGCAATAATGTAAGGAATTGTGAACTATGTGAGTGTGAGTGTGTGTGTGCGCGTGCGTGCGTGTGTGTGTGCATGTGTGTCAATAGCATGAGGTTTAGACAGAGGAGAGAAGGGAAGAGGAGAAAATATAAACAGAGAGGAGAGGAAGAGAATGGCTCTCTCAGATGTTACCAAAACTCTTTAATCTCGTCCAAAGCTGCAATTATGTGTAATTATCTCTAATGAGGTGTAATTATGTGTAATGGCAGCACATTGTTGTGTCTCTGTGATGTTTAACAGACATCATTAATAGTCATGAGACACACAAAGACGTCTAACGCTCTGCGTCGGGCAATGAGACCGTCAAAGAGCTCAGCGGTCCATCCTGGACCGTTGCTCAGCGGTCCATCCTGGGCCGTGGCTCAGCGGTCCATCCTGGGCCGTGGCTCAGCGGTCCATCCTGGGCCGTGGCTCAGCGGTCCATCCTGGGCCGTGGTTCAGCGGTCCATCCTGGACCGTGGCTCAGCGGTCCATCCTGGACCGTGGTTCAGCGGTCCATCCTGGGCCGTGGCTCAGCGGTCCATCCTGGGCCGTGGCTCAGCGGTCCATCCTGGGCCGTGGCTCAGCGGTCCATCCTGGGCCGTGGCTCAGCGGTCCATCCTGGGCCGTGGCTCAGCGGTCCATCCTGGGCCGTGGCTCAGCGGTCCATCCTGGGCCGTGGCTCAGCGGTCCATCCTGGGCCGTGGCTCAGCGGTCCATCCTGGGCCGTGGCTCAGCGGTCCATCCTGGGCCGTGGCTCAGCGGTCCATCCTGGGCCGTGGCTCAGCGGTCCATCCTGGGCCGTGGTTAAGCGGTCCATCCTGGACCATGGCTCAGCGGTCCATCCTGGGCCGTGGTTCAGCGGTCCATCCTGGACCGTGGCTCAGCGGTCCATCCTGGGCCGTGGCTCAGCGGTCCATCCTGGGCCGTGGTTCAGCGGTCCATCCTGGACCGTGGCTCAGCGGTCCATCCTGGACCGTGGCTCAGCGGTCCATCCTGGGCCGTGGTTCAGCGGTCCATCCTGGACCGTGGCTCAGCGGTCCATCCTGGACCGTGGTTCAGCGGTCCATCCTGGGCCGTGGCTCAGCGGTCCATCCTGGGCCGTGGCTCAGCGGTCCATCCTGGGCCGTGGCTCAGCGGTCCAGGCCTGGGCCTGGGCGGTCCTTGTATTCTTTATTTTGTTTTCTTGAGAATAAGGTTATAAATAAGTTTAGGGTTAGGCATAGTTGTACTGAGGTTAAGGTTAGGTATAGGGTTATGTTTAAGCATAGTTTTACTGGGGTTAAGTTTAGGTATAGGGTTAGGTTTAGGCATAGTTTTACTGGGGTTAAGTTTAGGTATATATAGGGTTAGGTTTAGGCATAGTTTTACTGAGGTTAAGGTTAGGAATAAGGTTAGGTTTAACCGTTTAAGCATAATTTACTTACCGGTAGTTTACTTTAGGAATACCAGGCCGCACGGGGCGAGTTGGTGAAGGGGCGACTCGTTTGGTATTCATTGGGGGAAGAGTCCTTAGAAGGGGTGGAAGAAAGATGAGATATTATTAATAAAATGTTTTAGAAGAGATTATTTTATATGATGGTGGAACCTAGAGCAGTAACAGCATCAAATAATCGAAATGGGCAGACCTTGTTTTTTTTTTTACCCAAATCATTGGCATTCATTGAGTTGAGTGATTGACAGCTGACATGACACGTCTGCTTGTTTTAATCACCCTTTGGGCTAATATGTCTCTAGCAAGGCCCTAGATCATTTCAATAAAGGAGAGAACACACCTATATGGAATAAGCAAATGTTTATTGGAAAGATTTTGGCAGCAGTTTAGCAAGGAGAGATTTGGCAGCAGTTTAGCAAAATGGCAAACGGCAATGGCAAAATTATGGCAGAGCATTATTTTGGCGATTAGACTCCAATTGCATTTATTGAATAAGATTAGCTTTTAATAGGGAGAACCCAGCATTGGAGCATTGGAGTCTAGACGCTGGTGGTGGCAGCTGAGCAGATGAACCTCCGTCCTTCTCAACACTAGATGGCAAGGTGGAGTTGGGGATGGAGGTGGGTTGCTTGTTGCAAACTGAAAAAAGAATGGCACGTGTCAGAGGCAGAGATATTTAAAGGCGGAGTCAAACCACCTGATTGGCTGCTGCAAAGTGCTAGGATTTGAGAACAGATAATGATGAGCCATGATAGTTCTGAAAGGCTGAATGAAAGCGTTGGTTAAGATCTTCCTTATTGAACCTACGCTAAAAGCTACATTTTTCCTGCTCCATAACTGGGCTATAAAAGACACGCATGGCCACAGAGATGACGCACAGGGAGAGATATATCCAGATGCAGAGACATGTGCAGCAGCACGGCCGGCCGCGCATGCAGGGGACAGCAGACTGATAACGTGACAGCAGCCAGACAGTGCTGTGACATCATGATTGAGCAGTCAAAGGCTCCGCTTTTCAAACGCACCAGCATTTTTGATTTCTTTAGAACTGACTGACACTGACAAGTTTGCAGAGTTTAAGAAAGGTTTCCCCGCCAGAAGAAGTTGGACATCGCAAGCGAATATTTCCCTATGACCTGCAAAAGAAAGGTGCCAAGTTTGCAGGGTTAAATCCTGCAATATCACTTTTGAAGATTCTAATTGAGAACAAGCACTTTTTCTGAAACATTGAAATTAACGCAAATTATAGCTTAAGACCAAAGGGAGTCTACCGACGCGCCGCAAGCCTGGAACGGCTGGTCTGGTGCATCACAGGAACAAGGACACTTAATGTAGAAGGAGGAGAGGACACTGGAACCGCACGGACATTTTAAGCCTTTTTTTATTACGGTGCTAGTATACAAAAACGACTAACGTTTTTTGTATACAAGCACCTTAATAAAATTGCTTAAAATGTCCGTGCTGCTCCAGTGTCCTCTCCTCCTTCTGTAACGCTAGCTCTCACAACCCCCATGGCTTTGAAGTGGAGAGTCTAACGGCCGGGCTCCACCGGGCGCGTTGCGTCTCCGTCGCGTGCGTCAAAAAACGCACCGGTTCAATTTTAATGGACGCGTCGCGTCTCCGTCACGCGGGCAGTGGAGCCACCCTTCATTGATTAAAAAGGGAACATTCCCTGACGGTGACGGAGACGCGACGCTGACGCGCCCGGTGGAGCCCCGGCGTTAGAGGTGTTTCAGCGCACTGAAGAGGATCATGTCATATATTTATTTTTTAAGATTTTCTTTTGTGGCTTTTATGCCTTTATTGATAGTTTCAAGTGAAGACTGACAGGAAAGAGGGAGAGAGAGAGAAGGGTAGAGACACGCAGCAAAGGTTGTCATGAACGGGACTCGAACACGCAACGCTCTCTCAGGCCAGAGCCTATATGTGGCATGCGCCTGGACCGCTAGGCCCGCGGGTGCCCCGATCACGTCATTTCTCTGAAGTACAATGGTACGGGATAGGCTGAATGCCCTCGCTATGTTGTCTATTGAACGGAACTTTCTCCAAAAGTCACTCACCAAACTTCAACTGCATAGTGATTGATATGTTTGCATAGCAGAAAGGCCGTCGATGTGAGTTCCTCTTCAGGTAGGCCCAAGCAAGACAATCACACACATTTACTTAGCTTTCCCTTCCTGTACGCATGCATGCGTGCGCGCGTTCGTGTGTGTGTGTGCGCACACACATTAAATGTGTTATTGCATCATCAGGCTGGCATAGACAGCGTATCCTATATTACTTCAATCCTGTATTATTTTAAAGCAATACTGCACCTTATGCACAGGTTACTTTAGCTATAAATCCATATCGTCCTAACAAAAACGCTGCTAAATTATATAGATGCACTTTACACCTTTTTAAATGCTTTGTTTAATGTTTAATGTAAGGTACTGTTTGCTTGTTTTGTTTTATGTTTTTATGCGGGGGCTGCAGATGAGAATTAGCATTTTTGCTAAATCTGGTGTATTTACATTGAGTTTATGTAATGTCCATTAATATGCATTGTCCCGTCTAAATTAAACAAATACAAGTAAGTGTAATTGTTTGATCAATTATTTACACCCCCCCAATGCTGAGGGTGTAAATAATTGATCAGATTTTTTGTTGCATATCATATCTACCATAGATCCATATAACTATTTGATATTTTACTGTGATTTCAGATGCTGAGTGGAGGGAGGCACAACCCACAATCCCACATCTCTTTCTACACCACCAAAATGGAGGTAAGAATCAGCAGTCCAGGCACCCTGGCTGGTAATCCAGTCTGGCAGTGTGCCGTGGGTTCGACTCCCGATCCCGACGGCCTTTACTGCATGTCAACAATCTCTCTCCACATTTACTGTCAGCCTACTGTCTGTCCATCCATAAACAAATAAAATAAAGGCGAAAGCCACAAAAAATAAAGAATCACACTTATCACACTATGTGGCTCCGTCTCCTTGGCAACTAGGTTGACGACAACCTCAATACTATAACCGATCTGAAGGGTGACCTCCTGTCTGATATGGTTGACCTACTAGCAGGAGCCCGGCAGACCTAAACAACGTTGCAGGCTGCCTGGGAGACACTCTATGCCATATTTACAATTACACATACAAATGGAAAATGGTACACTTTGGAATTGTTACACTGCGTGAAAACTTAGTTAACGGGCAATTATGGGCACTGTATTTTGCCCGTAAACCGTAAAGTTTAGCGGGCATACAGTTAATATACGATAATATATAATGTATATAAAGTTTAACAGGAGTTTCCTGTAATATACACATCCGTATTCCATGCTTTTTGCGCAGTGTAGTATTGTGTTATTGTCTCCACCAGGCCGAAGGCATGGGGAGAGAGTATGTTTTTTGTGTGTGTGTGTGTGTGCGTGCGTGCGTGCGTGCGTGCGTGCGTGCGTGCGTGCGTGCGTGCGTGCGTCCGTCCGTCCGTTACCAGCTAATCTCTGGCACCGTTAACCCGGTCGATGCCAAATTTTCCACTCCCTGGATGCCAACGATGAACCTTTGCCCCAAACTTTCCAGAACAGCCAGATTGCCACCAGGAGGTAGACTTTTGTAAAACACATTTTTTGATATTACTCCTCCAGATTCTGTCTGAAAATCCCGCAAATCGTTACACAGTATATCTCTATAGTCATGTGTTCAAGACGGATCTGTCCGATATTTCATATTCCATTCTAATTGGCTAACATTGGCTTTCAAAGTTTGCAGGATTGGCCTAGCCTGGCTCCAGCCCTGAATCGCTAACCACGCCCATATTTTCTGGCGATTCAGGTCTGGAGTCTCTACCTACGGCGGTGTTAGTGTCGTTTGGAAATCCGATCACAGCAGCTGATTGGCCATCAGCCCCGTCACTCAACAGCGTCAGACAACAAACATGGCTGCCCCCACTGCGGTAACTCACGACCGTATCAATCTGGCTATTAAATTGATGTATGATAAATAGTTTCTTTACAGACACGAGCGGTTTTATAAACATCATCATTTTACCGCTTTTGTTTACATGCTAGTAGCGCTCGTTGGCTGTTTTTGTTTGGTTAGAAAACAGGTTAGCCATAGCCTCATGAATCATGATTGACAACAACGTCATCTGCTTTCCTACTATTCTGATTGGTTGGTATGAACCAATCACCGAAGACTGCTGCTTTGACGACACCATTTCAGTCTGAATAATGAAGTGAAACGAAATGAAAATTCAGAGTGTCAGGCTAGGATTGGCCCGTTTTGAACAAAAAGCCTCAAATCATGAACGCAGCGTGCAATTTACGTGACATCTTTCACAGACTTTCCTACTAGGCTGAGGAATGTATCCCACCCTTTTCACATTGGCGTGTTATAGCGCCACCAACAGGTGGATCTTTGCAAAACACATTTTTGGAACAAAATGCCTCAAATCATACAATTGCCTGCATCCAAGGAGGCGTAAGAAGAAATTGCACCCTTTTCATATTGGCCTATTATAGCGCCACCAGGAGTCCACAACCTGACCTGCCCTGATGGAGACCTGTGCCTTTTATTTGTTTTGTGTTATTTGGTTATTTTCTCAGCTGCTGTTGCTAGTCATGGCTGCCAGTTCCCACCTGATGTTGTGTGGGAGTTCAGACTGTTCCAGTCCATACTGAATAACTGCTAGTTTGCATAATGTCTTGAGGCTAGGACTGAAGTCTAAGACATACAGGTCATCAGGTGTGTTGTATCCTCCAAAGAGAATGACACGATCTCCCACCATGCAACAGCACATACTACCCGTCGGAGACGGGCCTTTCCTCTTGGGCTCAACCTTCTTCCAGGAGAATGTCTCTGGACTGAACTTCCACACATCATTGAAGTACTGGTTCCCTTTGTGTCCACCAAATATGTACAGCTCTCCATTGTAGGTAAAGGCTGAATGATTCTCACGTCCTTCTGGAAGAAGCTGTGCAGAATGTGTGTTCAGCCAGAGGTTGGTGTCTATGTTAAAGATTCTGATGGTGTTGTAGTATTGAGCCGGCCTCCAGCCCCCAAATACAAACATCTTTGTTCCGATGATGGTGGCAGAGTGACCGCCTGTAGCAGGTGGCTGCGTTCCTCTGGTGTTAATTGAAGCCCAGGTCATTGTGGTGGTGTCCAACTTGTACATGTCATTAGTGCATCCAGTCAGCTGGGTCCATCCTCCATGAATATACATGACCTTCCCCAAGACACAGGCTGAGTGGCCCCACCTCCCCTCTGGAACAGTTCCAGAAACATGTGGTTTGAACCATGTGTGGGCGTCGACATCAAATGCATAAAGGACGTTGCAGTTGCAGTTAATCCCTAACCGTAACCCTCCCCACAGGTAGACAGTGTCTTCAGTCAGAACAGCTGTGTAGCCCGACATGGAGGTAACTTCAATGTTAGGATCTCCTCTTCCAGGGGTCAACTTCCTCCAGAGTAAAGACACTGTGTTGAAGACCTGCACATTCCCTCCAAAGTCGTACAGCTCGTGTCTCACCGCTACAGCAACGCCATTTGGTGATCCTTTCTGATGCAACGCCCAGGAAAACATTTTTAACACAACGGTTAATGGTGAATTGAGGTAAACCTGTTCTGTAGAAGAATAGAGAGCTCAAGAGCCAAAGAAAAGGAGAGCCAAATAAGTACTTTCCTATAGATTCTAGAGCTCTTTGCATCTTGGTCGAAGGAGTCTTGAAGATAACAGTCTTGAAGAGATCTTTGGTGAAGAGTTGATTCTTGGAGATGTTGATTCAAACTGCACTCTCTCTGAGGCTGCAGTGCTTTTTATCATACTGGCTGGAGTGTTGGTGTCATTCCGGTGAGGTCACATATAAGTATGACATCAGGGACCCCATATTTGGGCATGGCGGACCTGCTGGGAGGCCATATGTGGCCTCTCGGCAGGTCCACCATGCCCAAATATGGGCTCTACATAGGGCGTTCTGGACCCACTGGAAAACCATTATTTTTTTCCCATAGAGATTTACAAAATAAATATTGATATCAATGATTTTAAGCCTAGAATCAAGCCATCCAGGATACTGGTGAGTCATGACCATAAAACCTTTGATTCTGTGAATAAATGTAAATTAAAAACCCTAAACAAAAGGTATTTAATACTATTTAAGGGTATTTAATACTCCACACCAATCTACCTGATGATCCTATTTATACGTACCTCCACACCAATCTACCTGACACTATTTTTGAGTGGTGTAAACCACACCTACAACTGGCTTTGTTAGTGCAGAAAAAATGAGCATGGTTGCTATGTTCACCCTGTTCACCCGGGTGTGATTTCATTACATAACAAAGCCAGTTGTTAGTCTGTGCAGAAAAAATGAGCATGGTTGCTATGTTCACCCTGTTCACCCGGGTGTGATTTCATTACATCAGACATGATTTCATTACGTCAGACAGGCTATATAAGACCTTACACCACTCAGTTCACACGGGTGTGATTTTTTTTTAATGTTTTGGTTTTATGTTTAATATGCATACAATAACAGAATTTAGTATATTGAAGACCTTTACGCTAGATTAATACACACTATTTATTTAGACCATTTACATGACAAAGAAATATTGAAATTGAAATAACAGTAAAAGATGAATTAATGTTAAAATAAAATTCACCTGAACTCTATTAAACTCTGAATAAAATGAATATAGGCTATTATAAAGACACTATTTACAATGAGAATTGATTGAAATAACAGTAAATTGTTAATGCTCAAATCTAAATACACAATTGAAATCACAATACTCCCCTGCTTTCCTTGTCGGTTGGGGCTCTCTTGTGCTGCCTAATAACTGTATGAGATCAACATAGAGGCACTGAGAGCAGAGCCTTTCATGATTAAGGGCAAGTCTTTCACGCACTTATTGTCACTGATCTTCACCTGAACAAGACTTTAAAGTGCCAGCCTGGGTTACTGATGGTGACATCTGTAGCGACCTCTAGACAGAGAGGTCAGCCTGGAACGATAGTTCAGTTCTTAGTCCCCTACAGCCATCAAGGACTTCAGCCCCTAACAGAGCCCCGGCCGCAGCAGAAGTACCAGCGGGTGGGAAAACACCACTTCCAGATGCTCCAGCAACATGTCCAGCTTTATGGGAGGCATGAAGCTTCCTCAAGCCCATGTCTGCTGACTGCACAGCTCTCCAGCAACATGTCCAGCTTTATGGGAGGCATGAAGCTTCCTCAAGCCCATGTCTGCTGACTGCACAGCT
>NC_136790.1:41123560-41186060 GCF_951216825.1 Electrona antarctica
TTGCTCTACTAACGCTTCTTATCGCCACCTAGTGTGCATTCAATGGTACCACACAGTGCCTACAGAAAGTAGCTGATGACCTCAGTTTATCAGAGTCACACAGCGTTGGACTGTCCATGTTGTTCTAGCAGGAGCCGACATGTCTTAGCTTCCACCAGAAACGGTAATATGTCGGGTGCGGTGCGATCAAAACCCCCTATTTACATCTGAACGTCGGACGGATTGGACAAAAACAACCAGTTTGGAGTACTCTTTTCTGGGAAAACAAGCAGAAAATAAACTACAGTGAGTGCATTCCAATGGAGTGCGCCCGCATCCATCCATCCCCAAGTTGGGAAGGACGCAGGCGTTGCCTAGCAAACCTGGAGCAGGCTAGAGGTTTGTTTTTGAGGGGCGCCAGCCCTTCCTATACGGTTTAATGTTTGTCTTTAGTTCAATGTTTGTTTTGTAAACAGCAATATACTAATATATTAAAGGCCTTGGAATGTCTCGGGATCCCCCAGGAGGAAGTCACGAATGTTGCCCTGCATGGAGAGGGAAGTCATGAGCTCTCTGGTGGAGCTGTTGCCCCCGCGACCAAACTACGGATAAGCAGCTGAAGATGGACGTGGATGTGTTTTGAGTCGTGTTTCTTCCAAACAACACCACCATCACGGTTTGCAGAATGACTGAACCCAAATGCAGAGGAACGTTCAAATAAAGTGATTTATTAAATCAAACACGGTCAGGCTTACAAAAGTTAGCAGTAGTTGCATGCAGAGAAAAATCAGGAATGAAACTCTTCAAAAACACAAAGGCATAAAGAAAGTCCAAAAATGCAAACCTTTCAAAGGCACCCATGCAGTAAAGTCCAAAAAGGCCAAACACTAGAGCACAGCAAGGAACCAGAAACTTTGAGAGCTCAGGGACAACAAAGAGCGCACCGGACATCGACTTATGTTCTGACAGTGTGTGTGTGCAATGAGTATGTATAGGTGGAGGGTTGATTGTAGCAGTGTTCACAGGTTTGTAATTGGCTGGGCTGATGAGAGTGGAACCAGGTGCAATGGGAGGTGGGAGTGGCCGAAATGGAAAGACAGACAGAACTGGGCAGAGGGAGATACAAAAAGAGAGAAATAGCCAGGCAGAGAGCCAGACCATGACACATCACCTTATTTCAAAGTGCCGCTGATATCAAGAACGAGGGATTCACTGTATCTCTGTCACTGTCGATGCGTCACAGTTTTATCAGACCACATCCTTCTGATGATGTGACAGTTTCTTACGACGTGATTGACCGTTTGGTTTAACTCCTGGGCTCCGACGTACGCTGCTTTCTACGCTCCGTTGATGAATAAGGGGCTGTGTGCGTGTGTGTGTGCATGCGTGCGTGCGTGCATGTGTTTGTGTGTGTTATGCTTAACAATGAAAAAGGAGTGAAGAAGCAGGTACAAGGACGAGAGAGAGAGAGAGAGAGATGGATGAACAGATGAAGAGAAAGTGATAGAATAGACAGAGTGATAGAGAGAAGATGAGATAAAGCTGTGTTGCTATCCATTGTCATCAACAACAACAGCACGTGCACACATATGTACACGCACGCACGCACGCACGCACGCACGCACGCACGCACGCACGCACGCACGCACACACACACACACACACACACACACACACACACACACACACACACACACACACACAGACTGCGAATAGCCAGCAGGGGTTACAGCACCTGTCATAGAGGCCTGCTCCAATTGCATCACACGCACGCACGCACGCACGCACGCTCCATGCACCTCCATGCATGGTTGTGACAGCTCAACACAGCACCAGGCAACCGACAGGTTTCATCCTGCTACACACACACACACACACACACACACACACACACACACACACACACACACACACACACACACACACACACACACACACACACACTATGAAATTTAGACCAAAGAAACCTACTACAATACACATGCATTCATTCATGTAATTGTATTTTTGTTTTTAACTGTATTTTCTATTGATATCGCTGCATATATTATATTGAATTGTATTTTGTGGTAGACTATCTATTCAACTCCAACTCAACCATGGACCTCCACAGATTCCCCTCCCCCGCTCAGTAGGCTAATCTGATTCAATCCCGTCACAGCTGGGTAGCTTCCTTCTGTCTGCGGGGAAGGTTTCGTTTATGAATTGAATACCTGGACATCAGACATTTGGATTGTCACGAGGTATGTCTGTAACACGTACGTGTTGCTATTATTGACACTTTGTATTTACACATGGTCACTGGAGGAGGGAGACAGATTATTTGTATAAATTCATCAATTTAAGTCCCAAATATTCTCTCTGGTTTGAATGGAACAACCTTACTGTGTGCATCTCTTCTTTCACGGGCAAACAATCTCCGACCTGCCGTGCTGAATTCATCACAGGGAGGTCTGTCTCTCCCCAGGGGTGAGTTTGGTTGGTAAAAACAGCTAGATGTGCTGAGGTGATGTTAGGGCACGGGGAGGGTTATCGGGGACAGGAGCCCAGGGAGAATATTGGGGTGCAAAAGCCTTAAAGTTTAAAGAAATATGTTTAACCCTAGAACACTAAACCCATCTTTTGCCACTACAGTATATTCAATGACTAATTGTTATCCAGTGTGAAATCAGTGCATGTGTTTTTAGATAGACAGGGTGTGTCACATTTATAGTTTTACATCGAACGGACATGGCTGTTCGCACTACTATTAAAGCACCATTGTTAAAGCAATATTTATATTATAATATAAATATTTATATGTATAAGCAATATTTTTTCAGTATTTCTCAAAATTGTTATGACCTTTTTTGTCGTATTCAGACAGCCAATGTGTATATCGCTCCCAAATAATGTTTTTGTCTCTGTGACACATCAATCTGCATTCAAAGATGTTCCTAGAAGCGTTGTCATTGGTCGATTTGCCTGTCTAATTCCTGATTGGTTAGTCTTTTCTGCAGTTATTTTTTTTTGACAAAGCTTCTAGGAAAATCTTTGAATGTAGATTGTGGCCCCTAGATGTTTCACAGAGATTACATTTTTGGGGAGCGTTTTTCTTATTGCTGGCTGTCTGAAAAAAAAAATATTAAAAGTTTGACAAATTATTGCTTATAGCTACTTTAAGTATATACAACATTCGGTATACAGAGGATTATGGAAACAGTTTGTGTGTGATGTGAACTATATGCACAAAAAATATGCACAACATTTCACCTGCTTTTCTTTTACTTTCCGATCCTGTTAGTTTCAACCTGTTAGTTTTGTCCAGGATAGGCAAAAGCCTCGATCTCCAAGACCTCATGAAACACTGCCTTAACACCACGCCAGTCTCTTCTCATCCCTCCATCATTCTATACCTCCCTCAGTCTCTCATCCATCCATTATGCTCTACCTCCCTCTGTCTCTCATCCCTCCATCATTCTCTACCTCCCTCTGTCTCTCATCCCTCCATCATTCTCCACCTCCCTCTGTCTCTCATCCTTCCATTATTCTCTACCTCCCTCTGTCTCTCATCCCTCCATTATGCTCTTCCTCCCTCTGTCTCTCATCCCTCCATCATTCTCTACCTCTCTCTGTCTCTCATCCCTCCATCATTCTCTACCTCCCTCTGTCTCTCATCCCTCCACCATCCTCTACCTCCCTCTGTCTCTCATCCCTCCATTATGCTCTTCCTCCCTCTGTCTCTCATCCTTCCATTATTCTCTACCTCCCTCTGTCTCTCATCCCTCCATTATGCTCTTCCTCCCTCTGTCTCTCATCCCTCCATCATTCTCTACCTCCCTCTGTCTCTCATCCCTCCATCATTCTCTACCTCCCTCTGTCTCTCATCCCTCCACCATCCTCTACCTCCCTCTTACTCTTCTCATCCCTCCATCATTCTCTACCTCCCTCTGTCTCTTCTCATCCCTCCATCATTCTCTACCTCCCTCTGTCTCTTCTCATCCCTCCATCATTCTATACCTCCCTCTGTCTCTCATCCGTCGCTCTGCTCGTTTACAGAGGAGAAAACATCGACCACCCAGCGACTTACAGGCTGGTACCCAGCATGCACGTACGTGCACACGCACACACCGCAGAGATAATCACCACCTAGATCGAGCCACATCCCTATTCTCTCTCCCACTCTCCCACTCTCCCACTCTCCCTGTCTGCCTGCCTGCCTGCCTGTCTGCCTGTCTGCCTGCCTGCCTGCCTGTCTCCCTCCCTCCCTGCCTGTCTGTCTGTCTGTCTGTCTGTCTGTCTGTCTGTCTGTCTGTCTGTCTGTCTGTCTGTCTGTCTGTCTGTCTGTAGATCCAGCCCCATCCCTACTCTCTCTCTCTCTCTCTCTCTCTCTCTCTCTCTCTCTCTCTCTCTCTCTCTCTCTCTCTCTCTCATCATAATCATCTTCTCCACACCACTCTCATCAAGGTTTGATTACTCATGTCTGGAGACAGCTGGACATCAACACACTGATGAGGAGAGGAGAGGAGAGGAGAGGAGAGGAGGAGATAATAAAGTCTTGTATCTTTTGTTTGTTGGGGTATTGTTGTATAATACATCACTCCCCCCGCACGCACGCACGCACACATGCACACATACACTTAAAAAATCTTAAAATCGTCTCATACAAGAATTGTGTTCCAAAAATAAACAAACTGTCTTGGCGATATTGTTGGGGAGGTGTCTTAGTTTAAGACAGCCAGTCAGTCATATATGATACAGTCTGTTTCTAGCGAAAATGTAACTCAGCAGCAGTAACATATAGTGTTTTCTCACAGTCAGTTGAATCTTCATATCCATATGAGTGAAATGGCCGGGATGATTTGTTTATTTTTCACAGTTCTTATATGAGGCGATCCAAAATCCCCTATGGGGATTACAATGCAAATAAAAAGTACATGAACCCGTGGATTTAGAGACTTGTGTCCCTATAGCGATGACATCAGGGAACGACAGTTTTCTACCTCTTGTCTGCTTTGACGTGCGTTGCAGTGGCCGTTGCAGTGGCCGGCAAACTGTGTTCTAGTGAAGAAACACGGAGAAGGTTGCCGTATATTAGAGAAGTCGATGGGTGGTTCTTCCAAGACTTTTGCGCTCTCATTAGAAGGCGGGTGTAAGTGCCATCCAGCTGCTTCTCTAATTTCTTTGAAAGTGTCCATGTCTCGGAGCCATAGAGTAGAATCGTCTCGGCGGTCGTCCTAAATATTTTTTACTTTGAACCTTACTAAACTGGGATGACCAGATCTTATGCATGCGTCTTATGGGACACTATAGGCTATACCATTGAAGCTGGTAAAAGCTGGTATACTGGCCTCTGATTGGCTGAAACCTGGCAACCCACCTGCAAATGTAGAGAGAGAGAGAGAGAGAGAGAGAGAGAGCAAGAGAGAGAGAGAGAGAGAGAGAGAGAGAGAGAGAGAGAATCAATCATTTCGAAAATGAACAGAGAGAGAATCGTATTGCAGAAAAGAGAGGGATGGAGAGAAAGGAAAAAAAGAAGAAAATATCACAGACATTTCTATAATGCTCCTCTCTCTCTCTCTCTCTCTCTCTCTCTCTCTCTGCAGTTCATTTTCAGGTCTATTTTACAGCTCAATGGAACCCAGCAGTTAATAACGTACATGCACACGCGCGCACACACACACACACACACACACACACACACACACACACACACACACACACACACACACACACACACACACACACACACACACACACACACACACACACACACACACACACTGCTGTGTAATTCACGGGTATATAGGAGAGCTTTTACCATGAGGTGAGTTGACTGCAGATTATATAGCGTGCGTGTGTGCGCGTGCGTGCGTGTGCGTGCACGTGTTCTCCAGAAGGAGGTTTGAGGCGTTGTGTGATTCATGGTCTCACTAAAAGCCTTGATTCAAGGAAGCCTTGATCCTATAATATAGCAGATCTACAAGCTGTCAATTGTACATCTGCATAATGAGACCCAGTGCCTCCCTGACTCAGCATCAAGGGTTGGATTGGGGGTGAGTCCCTACTAGCACATGGGTTCCGGGGACCCCCAGGGGTCCTTGAGGGAGTTCCAGGGGGTCCCCAGCACGTACTCGAACTACAGCAAAAATAACCAAAGTCACCATGGACTCCCCCGTCGACCTTTTCGCCCCAGATACGGCCGACGAATCCCCCGGGCACCGGGCGTTCGCCCTCCATTGTTTTCCGACACTTCCAGCACCTCCAGCCCTGCTGACACCGACCTCCCAGCCGCCGCCGCTCTGGTTCGAAGCGTCATCACCGCCGCTTCCCAAACCGGGGGTTCCCCGCCGTCCAACCGATCCCACCACTCCGACTCCAGCCGTTCCTCACACGGTCTTCCAGCCACCTAGGATCTTGATTCTGGTGACTAATCATACATTTTCAAGGATCAGGAATACACTGGTACTATTTAACATGTTAGATAATAGTTAAACCATCAAAATGTGTAATATCGATGTAGTACTGTACATGTTTTTAAACTGTGACATGTGAGAGTCAAGTGAGCCCAGCTATAAAGCAGCTGGCGTACTCCATGTACTCCTAATCAGACCTCCTTCCAGCTTGCAAAACAGCTCTGCCCCTGAGTCACCAGTACCCAGTGAGGTCAGAACACCAGTCTGTGTACTCCTAGTCAGACTCCCATCCAGCTCGCCAACCAGCTCTGCCCCTGAACTGCCAGTATCCGGCATGGTCAGAACACCAGCCATTGTACCCCCCACCAGATAACACAGTGGAGCAGCAATACAGGGGACCACGACCTACCATCCCTGATTCACCAACAGAGACCTGAGTGAGTTTGTCCGCCTCAAATTATCACTCGAATCTGCTGTCATCAACGCCACCCAGCGGTTCAAGTGTCAAGTCCTAGTTGAACACCTCAAGCTTGAAGAGGCTCGCCTGGTGGCCGACGCTTACCTGAACTCCCACACGGCGTTCAGGTAAGATACCATGGTTGCGCTAAAAGACAAGTTTGCACAGGCCCACCAATTAGTGTTACGGAAAATGGCCAGTGTGAGTGTCCTGGAGGCAGCCGACATCTGTCGAGGCGATGGGGCAGCCTTTGAGAAGTTTGTGCTTCAAGTACAGTCGATTGTAGGCATGCTAACAACCATAGGCCGTGTGCAGCTCCCTAGTAATGAGCCAAAACATTGGTTACCTCAGAAAATGGGCGGATATGGCACAGTTCTGCATGGTGCCGAAGACAGAGCTGAGTTTGAGGCTGCAGTCCCACCCTAAGAGACAGGGAAAGCTAATGCCTAGTGCCTACTGTCCATTCTGTGAAAACACTTCATCAGTCAGTGTACTAGAGACTCACGGCAGAACAGATCACATAATGGATTTGTTACATTCCCTTAGGTCTAGGGGTTATTAAAGGATGCAACAAGGCTGGAAAGTGAACTGTAGTTTATTCACCATACTTCAACAAGGTTATAATTCAATAGAAGAATACAATGCAATAAATTACAATTACACTCTAGGGGCGCATCAGTGAGTGCTGACCCTAGGTACCTGGCTTGTCAGTTTGTTGTTTGTTTGTTTTGTACTAACATTGTGTACTAACATTTAGTCACTATAACAAACGCTGTGCCTA
Organism: Electrona antarctica; assembly: GCF_951216825.1. Taxonomy (NCBI): domain Eukaryota; kingdom Metazoa; phylum Chordata; class Actinopteri; order Myctophiformes; family Myctophidae; genus Electrona; species Electrona antarctica. Next base: position 41,131,173 of record NC_136790.1, read on the forward strand.
GCGAACATGTTGGGGAACATGTTTGGCCAGTGTGTAACTGTGATCTGTGCTCTGGTGATTCTGTTGGACATTGTAAACGCGATCGGAGCAACGCCACGCAAACCACCAAACAATGGGTGGCCCACGGCTCCTGTTTACACCCGGGAATACCTGCTGAGTCTCCGACAGATGCAAACATCCCAACCGAGAATTCTCCGGAGCTATCCTGAAATCCTCTGCCCCATGCAACAAGCTGGCCATCTTAAAACAAATAGGAAAAAACGTGGATCGAGAGGCGGGGTGCGTAACCGACTCAAACAGAGAGGCTGCCGGTTCCCGTTGCCTACAATCACCCTATCCAACGTGCGCTCCCTACGGAATAAGATGGATCGACTATCTACGCTTGTAAAGCATGACAAGGATTTCAAGAACGCCAACCTGCTCTGTTTCACGGAGACATGGATTGGGGAGGAGGACACGGACAATGTCAACTTGGAAGGATACTCACTCGTGCGGTTTGACAGAGATCCCGAGCGAACGAGGAAACGCATCGGAGGTGGACTGTGCATGTTTGTTGACACCAGATGGGCAACCAACTTCATGGTACGTGAGACTGACTGCTGTACTCATTACGAGATTATGACTGTTTCTTTTAGACCCCACTATTTGCCCCGGGAGTTTGGGCAAATCACAGTCATTCTGGTATATGTGCCTGGTCCAAACTTTGCTCTAGCAGCTGAGCACATAGCTGCCAGCTACAATAAGGCGCAACGTAACTCTGTTGACAATCCTATATTTGTATTGGGTGACTTCAACCGGTGCGTTATGTCCACCCACCTGCCAAACCTGGAACAATATGTGACCTGTCCTACAAGGAAGGATAGGATCCTAGACCACTGTTTTGGAAATGTAGCCTATGTACCCAGATGCTGCCCACCTTTAGGACTGTCTGATCATAACATCATCCACCTCCTGCCAAAGTACCGTCAGAAACTAAAGAGGGAGAAGCCTGTTGTCAAGCACATTCAGTCATGGACAGAGGACTCAATTGAAGAGTTGAGGGGCTGTTTTGATGCTTATTTTTCGATGACCAGGTTTCCTGTAATAACCATGAAGTGTTGACTGATACTGTCACCAGCTATATCAATTTCTGTGTTGACAGAATTTACCCAAATAATAAGCGATGGGTCAATAAAGAAATCAAACATATTCTAAATCAAAAGAAAATAGCATTTCTGGAGGGAGACCAGATTAAAGTCAGAGACTTAGAGAAGGAAATAAATCGCATGATTAAAAAAGGGAAAACAGACTATAAAGACAAGGTTGAAGAGAAACTGAGGAACGGCAATGCAAGGGATGCTTGGAGGGGACTGAATGCAATGATGGGTAGGGAACAAAAAGCAACCCCTCCCTGTGACGACCCTGTTAAACTGTCAAACGATCTGAATATTTTCTATTCTAGATTTGACACACATGACTTCAGTGACAAATGCAAGTCTGTTTGTGCAGGGCTGACACCCGCCCCTGTGACAGTAATTTCAATCTTCCAGCAGGTTAACCCTCACAAAGCCACCGGGCCAGATGGGCTCAAGGGAAGGGCCCTGAAAGAATGTGCCATCCAATTGGGACCCATATTTACCAAACTATTCCAAATGTTTCTCAATATCAGCTTTGTCCCCCAGGCCTGGAAAACGGCAACCATTGTCCCTGTGCCAAAAACAGCACGAGCAAAAGTGCCAAATGATTTTAGACCGATCGCCCTCACTCCTCTATTAAGCCAATGCATGGAGCGTGTAGTGATTAAGGATGAGCTCTCACTGCAAACAGCTAAGTGCATGGACCCCATGCAGTTTGCTTATAGAGCCAGTCGAGGTGTAGAGGATGCCACTCTAACCTTATTGGACAAAATACATAGTCATTTAGACAAACCCAAAACATACATCCGTGTCCTTTTTATGGACTTCTCCTCTGCTTTTAATACGGTCCAACCCCATCTTCTCCTAAAACGCCTGTGTGACCTGAACGTCAGTAGCAATCTCATTTTGTGGATTAGGGAGTTCCTGAGAGAGAGACCCCAGCGAGTCTGTATTAATAACACTGCCTTGTCCTAAACACTGGCGTGCCACAGGGGTGCGTTTTATCCCCTCTGTTATTCTCCCTATACACAAATGAGTTGAAATACAACAACAAAGACTTCTCTCTCATAAAGTACGCTGAGGACGTTTCCAGGACGTTTCCAGTCCCTCTTACTCCCAGCACATCGACCGTATTGCCACCTGGTTTGACAGCAGCTTCCTTGACCTTAATGTCACTAAGACCAAGGAGCTGTGTTTGGGAGGCGGGGCTATTTTATGTCAATTTAATGGACAATAAAGTTTTCTTTATCTTCTTTATCTTTATCTTATGATAGTTTAGTGGGTTTCCAACCAAATTAACAAACAGGGCTGAGCACTCTGCTCGAGCCGTATGTTACAGAACGTAAAGGTAATGCTAATTAAATTATACAATGATCAAAAGATGGCTGTATGGGGCAACCCAGAGAAACAAACAGAAATAACTATACCTGATCTAAACGCAAAAAGAACCCTCTAAAAAGAACCTAGCCAACAAAAGGAAAAGAGGGGTTACAAATAATGAGACTATATAAACTCTCTACTCTCGCTTATGCCTAACAAAAGATTGACTGTTACAAAAAGCAAGCTCCCATACTCCTTTAAATTATACCTTACAACTTAATCAATAACGTAATTATAATTCATTGTAACATCAATGCTGAGACAGAGGCATACAACTCTCAGGGTGCTCTAAACATATAGAGTCCCTAGAGCTTGACTTGTAGACAATGATTGATTCACAGCTCCCTGGACAGTGTGTACACCGTATGACAGACGGAGACACAATGCCAACGAGCTCAAGTCACAGCTGCTCTTAAGTAGGCTTCCACAGGCCGGCCCTCCGCTTGATGACGAGGTGGGTAGATGGAAGGTGAATGGCTCTCCGCCTCCGAGCACCGTAGCAGCAACCAGACCTATGACTGAGAACTTGTCATGCGACTGATAAATAACCGAATTACCATAATCACCCGATTATGTAACAGGAGTCAAACCAATAAGTGGTGCTGGCGCTGTGGTAGATCATACCTAGCTGCCCAGTGTGATCTCTGGAAGCCATGTATAGCCTGTGCAAAGGCAAACACCTTGAAGTTCTGCTTGAGGCGAACAGCGAGACTCAAGAGAGAGACACCCAGAGAAGAGAGCTGAACACCACTGCTGAGGTGCTCTACCTTGACAATTAAGCCAGTTGACCAGAACATAATCTTACTCAAAGTAGGTATATTACGCCACGGTGGCCGTTCCCTCGACACTTATGCCCTTCTCGACCATGGGTCACAACGCACAATGCTTCTTTTGCAGTCGAAAGACTCTGCCTCAATCGATCTATCAGGCTGGATGTGCAGACATTGAAGGGAGCAAAAGTGTCGTTCTCTGTGTCCCCAACATGTCAGCCAAAGTGATGTAAAATACAGACACTTGGCTCGAATGCAGCAGTTTGAAAGGGTCAAACCCCTCATCCTGATTGGCGCAGACCACCACCACCTAATCATCTCAAACCGAGCAAGTGAGGTTGGGGCCTACAGGTGGGCCAGCAGCCATCTGCACAAGACTGGGCTGGACCCTGCAGGGCCCAGCCAGAGCCCTGGAAAGCAACCTCCAGTCAAGACAATGTATATTGACTATAACAGAGCCCCAGAACACAGAGCTCATGAGAAGTGTGGAGAAACACTGGCAGGAGGCCACCAAGATACAATGCCCCAGAGACCCAGAGTGTGCTACCGCTCGCAGTAAGGAGATCAACTGCCGCAGCAACGATGTCATGAGAGGCAAGTCTCCACCAAAATCCCTGAACCTAATTGGGGTGTCAAGAGACCAAAGTTTCTCCCCACAGTTCCCTGCAGTGGCCAGTGAAGTCAAACACTGTGCCTGAAAGGGACGAGTCAAAGGTCAGAAAGCCCACCTCCTGATTTTGAAATAATGGCTGCCATGGGCACAGTACAAATCTAAATGTAGTGCCCCTGAATAATTATATTCATTGTTTAAAACCTTTAGTCTTTGACTTTTGTTATTTTCTATAACTTTGTCAACTGTATTTCTTTGAAACTGGGAGGTTATTATTATTTTCCATGAAGTGAAGATGTGTGTGTACTGTGCCTTTAAGAAGAGAGGAAACGGAAGTGAAAGGGGAGCAGAGTCTCTCACAGAACCACCAGACACACACACTTTATTGTCGCGCTGCCTGCAAATAACAAGGAGGAAGGAAGACCCGTCTGAAAGAAGATAAACGTAACAGTCCAATTCAAGTCCAGGAGACCACCCGCAGCGTACGTGCAGACGCACGCACGTGCATCCCAGTGTGCGGAGGAGGACGCGTTGGACCGCGGCTGTGCGGAGGAGGACACGTTGGACCGCGGCTGTGCGGAGGAGGACACGTTGGACCGCGGCTGTGCGGAGGAGGACCCGTTGGACCGCGGCTGTGCGGTTTTCTATCGGGATTTGGGATTGGTTCATTATCGTGCCAGACAGAGTGGCCTGGAGCTGGATAACCGACCCGAGAAAAGTTCGGGGAAACTATAAACTGTCAAATAATCCAAGCAGAAAGACGTTCAAGGAGAACCCGAAAGAGGTCGTAAGCCAGAGAAAGGGACTGTCCAAAAGGGTGACATAATTGAATTTGAGAGAACAAAATGCGGCCAACACTACTACCATTTTGGTGTTGTTTGGAAGCCAGACATTAATGTTGTCAACTCCAAAATTATCCATATGCGCAAGGGTGGTGGCGTCGAAACCTCGAGAATCAGGGACAATGTCATCCAGCTGGATAGCAATAAATGGATTATCCATAACATGATGGACCATCAGTGGGAGCCTCAGGAACCGGATCTCATCATTAAAATGCTCGAGATGGCACTGAGTCTAATGGGAGACCTTGCAGGACCGAAAGGCAAAAGTCTTCCGTATTCGCTCCATGATTTTAATTGCGAACACTTCGCAACCCTTTGCCGCTATGGCGTCGGGTTCGCATCTCAGCCAGTGAACTTCAAACAAAAAACGGTGAATGCATTCACTAAGGCCTGCGAGTTTGTTGACCTGTCATCTAGGTGGTCCAAGGGTGGTCCTAGCGCTGGCGAATGAGTGGCTGGCCAAGAAGACGGGCAGTGGTGCACACTTTTTCACATTCCCACACATATTTTTTTGCACTATTGTTTATATTTTTGTTTTAATATGTGTGGCTTAAATGCAAGTTTTAAATGCCAAGTTTGAGTTTTTCCATGATGGAGCCGCCCTGCTCACTGAAATTACATTACATTACAGTTTTGCCACATTCGAGTCGGGCAGAGATATTATTATTATTATTATTATAGATGTTATTTCTTCCTTGTTTTGTTCTTTTGTATGTATGTAATTATACAATGTTGTGAATTTCTATTAAAAAAAAATCACAGTAAAAATAAAAATGCATTCATTGTTTAAAACCTTTAGTCTTTGACTTTTGTTATTTTCTATACCTTTGTCAACTGTATTTCTTTGAAACTGGGAGGTTATTATTATTTTCCATGAAGTGAAGATGTGTGTGTACTGTGCCTTTAAGAAGAGAGGAAAACGGAAATGAAAGGGGAGCAGAGTCTCTCACAGAACCACCAGACGCACACACTTTATTGTCGCGCTGCCTGCAAATAATATAACAAGGAGGAAGGAAGACCCGTCTGAAAGAAGATAAACGTAACAGTCCATTTCAAGTCCAGGAGACCACCCGCAGCGCACGTGCAGACGCACGCACGTGCATCCCAGTGTGCGGAGGAGGACGCGCTGGACCGCGGCTGTGCGGAGGAGGACACGTTGGACCGCGGCTGTGCGGAGGAGGACACGTTGGACCGCGGCTGTGCGGAGGAGGACCCGTTGGACCGCGGCTGTGCGGTTTTCTATCGGGATTCGGGATTCATTGGTTCATTATCGTGCCAGACAGAGTGGCCTGGAGCTGGATAACCGACCCGAGAAAAGTCCGGGGAAACTATAAACTGTCAAACCTGGTCAAATTATGTGACATGAAAAAATCCAAGCAGAAAGACATTCAAGGAGAACCCGAAAGAGGTCGTAAGCCAGAGAAAGGGACTGTCCAAAAGGGTGACATAATTGAATTTGAGAGAACAAAATGCGGCCAACACTACTACCATTTTGGTGTTGTTTGGAAGCCAGACATTAATGTTGTCAACTCCAAAATTATCCATATGCGCAAGGGTGGTGGCGTCGAAACCTCGAGAATCAGGGACAATGTCACCCAGCTGGATAGCAATACATGGATTATCCATAACATGATGGACCATCAGTGGGAGCCTCAGGAACCGGATCTCATCATTAAAATGCTCGAGATGGCACTGAGTCTAATGGGAGACCATGCAGGACTGAAAGGCAAAAGTCTTCCGTATTCGCTCCATGATTTTAATTGCGAACACTTCGCAACCCTTTGCCGCTATGGCGTCGGGTTCGCATCTCAGCCAGTGAACTTCAAACAAAAAACGGTGATTGCATTCACTAAGGCCTGCGAGTTTGTTGACCTGTCATCTAGGTGGTCCAAGGGTGGTCCTAGCACTGGCGAATGAGTGGCTGGCCAAGAAGACGGGCAGTGGTGCACACTTTTTCACATTCCCACACATATTTTTTTGCACTATTGTTTATATTTTTGTTTTAATGTGTGGCTTAAATGCAAGTTTTAAATGCCAAGTTTGAGTTTTTCCATGATGGAGCCGCCCTGCTCACTGAAATTACATTACATTACAGTTTTGCCACATTCGAGTCGGGCAGAGATATTATTATTATTATTATATTTGTTATTTCTTCCTTGTTTTGTTCTTTTGTATGTATGTAATTATACAATGTTGTGAATTTCTATTAAAAAAAATTCACAGTAAAAAAGAAAAAATCATTCATAGTTTAAAACCTTTAGTCTTTGACTTTTGTTATTTTCTATACCTTTGTCAACTGTATTTCTTTGAAACTGGGAGGTTATTATTATTTTCCATGAAGTGAAGATGTGTGTGTACTGTGCCTTTAAGAAGAGAGGAAAACGGAAATGAAAGGGGAGCAGAGTCTCTCACAGAACCACCAGACGCACACACTTTATTGTCGCGCTGCCTGCAAATAATATAACAAGGAGGAAGGAAGACCCGTCTGAAAGAAGATAAACGTAACAGTCCATTTCAAGTCCAGGAGACCACCCGCAGCGCACGTGCAGACGCACGCACGTGCATCCCAGTGTGCGGAGGAGGACGCGTTGGACCGCGGCTGTGCGGAGGAGGACACGTTGGACCGCGGCTGTGCGGAGGAGGACCCGTTGGACCGCGGCTGTGCGGTTTTCTATCGGGATTCGGGATTCATTGGTTCATTATCGTGCCAGACAGAGTGGCCTGGAGCTGGATAACCGACCCGAGAAAAGTTCGGGGAAACTATAAACTATCAAATAACCTGGTCAAATTATGTGACATGAAAAAATCCAAGCAGAAAGACGTTCAAGGAGAACCCGAAAGAGGTCGTAAGCCAGAGAAAGGGACTGTCCAAAAGGGTGACATAATTGAATTTGAGAGAACAAAATGCGGCCAACACTACTACCATTTTGGTGTTGTTTGGAAGCCAGACATTAATGTTGTCAACTCCAAAATTATCCATATGCGCAAGGGTGGTGGCGTCGAAACCTCGAGAATCAGGGACAATGTCATCCCGCTGGATAGCAATAAATGGATTATCCATAACATGATGGACCATCAGTGGGAGCCTCAGGAACCGGATCTCATCATTAAAATGCTCAAGATGGCACTGAGTCTAATGGGAGACCTTGCAGGACCGAAAGGCAAAAGTCTTCCGTATTCGCTCCATGATTTTAATTGCGAACACTTCGCAACCCTTTGCCGCTATGGCGTCGGGTTCGCATCTCAGCCAGTGAACTTCAAACAAAAAACGGTGATTGCATTCACTAAAGCCTGCGAGTTTGTTGACCTGTCATCTAGGTGGTCCAAGGGTGGTCCTAGCGCTGGCGAATGAGTGGCTGGCCAAGAAGACGGGCAGTGGTGCACACTTTTTCACATTCGCACAAATATTTTTTTGCACTATTGTTTATATTTTTGTTTTAATATGTGTGGCTTAAATGCAAGTTTTAAATGCCAAGTTTGAGTTTTTCCATGATGGAGCCGCCCTGCTCACTGAAATTACATTACATTACAGTTTTGCCACATTCGAGTCGGGCAGAGATATTATTATTATTATTATTATAGATGTTATTTCTTCCTTGTTTTGTTCTTTTGTATGTATGTAATTATACAATGTTGTAAATTTCTATTAAAAAAAATTCACAGTAAAAAAAAAATGCATTCATTGTTTAAAACCTTTAGTCTTTGACTTTTGTTATTTTCTATACCTTTGTCAACTGTATTTCTTTGAAACTGGGAGGTTATTATTATTTTCCATGAAGTGAAGATGTGTGTGTACTGTGCCTTTAAGAAGAGAGGAAAACGGAAATGAAAGGGGAGCAGAGTCTCTCACAGAACCACCAGACGCACACACTTTATTGTCGCGCTGCCTGCAAATAATATAACAAGGAGGAAGGAAGACCCGTCTGAAAGAAGATAAACGTAACAGTCCATTTCAAGTCCAGGAGACCACCCGCAGCGCACGTGCAGACGCACGCACGTGCATCCCAGTGTGCGGAGGAGGACGCGCTGGACCGCGGCTGTGCGGAGGAGGACACGTTGGACCGCGGCTGTGCGGAGGAGGACACGTTGGACCGCGGCTGTGCGGAGGAGGACCCGTTGGACCGCGGCTGTGCGGTTTTCTATCGGGATTCGGGATTCATTGGTTCATTATCGTGCCAGACAGAGTGGCCTGGAGCTGGATAACCGACCCGAGAAAAGTTCGGGGAAACTATAAACTGTCAAACCTGGTCAAATTATGTGACATGAAAAAATCCAAGCAGAAAGACATTCAAGGAGAACCCGAAAGAGGTCGTAAGCCAGAGAAAGGGACTGTCCAAAAGGGTGACATAATTGAATTTGAGAGAACAAAATGCGGCCAACACTACTACCATTTTGGTGTTGTTTGGAAGCCAGACATTAATGTTGTCAACTCCAAAATTATCCATATGCGCAAGGGTGGTGGCGTCGAAACCTCGAGAATCAGGGACAATGTCACCCAGCTGGATAGCAATACATGGATTATCCATAACATGATGGACCATCAGTGGGAGCCTCAGGAACCGGATCTCATCATTAAAATGCTCGAGATGGCACTGAGTCTAATGGGAGACCATGCAGGACTGAAAGGCAAAAGTCTTCCGTATTCGCTCCATGATTTTAATTGCGAACACTTCGCAACCCTTTGCCGCTATGGCGTCGGGTTCGCATCTCAGCCAGTGAACTTCAAACAAAAAACGGTGATTGCATTCACTAAGGCCTGCGAGTTTGTTGACCTGTCATCTAGGTGGTCCAAGGGTGGTCCTAGCGCTGGCGAATGAGTGGCTGGCCAAGAAGACGGGCAGTGGTGCACACTTTTTCACATTCCCACACATATTTTTTTGCACTATTGTTTATATATATTTTTTTAATATGTGTGGCTTAAATGCAAGTTTTAAATGCCAAGTTTGAGTTTTTCCATGATGGAGCCGCCCTGCTCACTGAAATTACATTACATTACAGTTTTGCCACATTCGAGTCGGGCAGAGATATTATTATTATTATTATTATAGATGTTATTTCTTCCTTGTTTTGTTCTTTTGTATGTATGTAATTATACAATGTTGTGAATTTCTATTAAAAACAATTCACAGTAAAAAAAGAAAATTCATTCATTGTTTAAAACCTTTAGTCTTTGACTTTTGTTATTTTCTATACCTTTGTCAACTGTATTTCTTTGAAACTGGGAGGTTATTATTATTTTCCATGAAGTGAAGATGTGTGTGTACTGTGCCTTTAAGAAGAGAGGAAAACGGAAATGAAAGGGGAGCAGAGTCTCTCACAGAACCACCAGACGCACACACTTTATTGTCGCGCTGCCTGCAAATAATATAACAAGGAGGAAGGAAGACCCGTCTGAAAGAAGATAAACGTAACAGTCCATTTCAAGTCCAGGAGACCACCCGCAGCGCACGTGCAGACGCACGCACATGCATCCCAGTGTGCGGAGGAGGACGCGTTGGACCGCGGCTGTGCGGAGGAGGACACGTTGGACCGCGGCTGTGCGGAGGAGGACACGTTGGACCGCGGCTGTGCGGAGGAGGACTCTTTGGACCGCGGCTGTGCGGTTTTCTATCGGGATTCGGGATTCATTGGTTCATTATCGTGCCAGACAGAGTGGCCTGGAGCTGGATAACCGACCCGAGAAAAGTTCGGGGAAACTATAAACTGTCAAATAACCTGGTCAAATTATGTGACATGAAAAAATCCAAGCAGAAAGATATTCAAGGAGAACCCGAAAGAGGCCGTAAGCCAGAGAAAGGGACTGTCCAAAAGGGTGACATAATTGAATTTGAGAGAACAAAATGCGGCCAACACTACTACCATTTTGGTGTTGTTTGGAAGCCAGACATTAATGTTGTCAACTCCAAAATTATCCATATGCGCAAGGGTGGTGGCGTCGAAACCTCGAGAATCAGGGACAATGTCACCCAGCTGGATAGCAATAAATGGATTATCCATAACATGATGGACCATCAGTGGGAGCCTCAGGAACCGGATCTCATCATTAAAATGCTCAAGATGGCACTGAGTCTAATGGGAGACCTTGCAGGACCGAAAGGCAAAAGTCTTCCGTATTCGCTCCATGATTTTAATTGCGAACACTTCGCAACCCTTTGCCGCTATGGCGTCGGGTTCGCATCTCAGCCAGTGAACTTCAAACAAAAAACGGTGATTGCATTCACTAAAGCCTGCGAGTTTGTTGACCTGTCATCTAGGTGGTCCAAGGGTGGTCCTAGCGCTGGCGAATGAGTGGCTGGCCAAGAAGACGGGCAGTGGTGCACACTTTTTCACATTCGCACAAATATTTTTTTGCACTATTGTTTATATTTTTGTTTTAATATGTGTGGCTTAAATGCAAGTTTTAAATGCCAAGTTTGAGTTTTTCCATGATGGAGCCGCCCTGCTCACTGAAATTACATTACATTACAGTTTTGCCACATTCGAGTCGGGCAGAGATATTATTATTATTATTATTATAGATGTTATTTCTTCCTTGTTTTGTTCTTTTGTATGTATGTAATTATACAATGTTGTAAATTTCTATTAAAAAAAATTCACAGTAAAAAAAAAATGCATTCATTGTTTAAAACCTTTAGTCTTTGACTTTTGTTATTTTCTATACCTTTGTCAACTGTATTTCTTTGAAACTGGGAGGTTATTATTATTTTCCATGAAGTGAAGATGTGTGTGTACTGTGCCTTTAAGAAGAGAGGAAAACGGAAATGAAAGGGGAGCAGAGTCTCTCACAGAACCACCAGACGCACACACTTTATTGTCGCGCTGCCTGCAAATAATATAACAAGGAGGAAGGAAGACCCGTCTGAAAGAAGATAAACGTAACAGTCCATTTCAAGTCCAGGAGACCACCCGCAGCGCACGTGCAGACGCACGCACGTGCATCCCAGTGTGCGGAGGAGGACGCGCTGGACCGCGGCTGTGCGGAGGAGGACACGTTGGACCGCGGCTGTGCGGAGGAGGACACGTTGGACCGCGGCTGTGCGGAGGAGGACCCGTTGGACCGCGGCTGTGTGGTTTTCTATCGGGATTCGGGATTCATTGGTTCATTATCGTGCCAGACAGAGTGGCCTGGAGCTGGATAACCGACCCGAGAAAAGTTCGGGGAAACTATAAACTGTCAAACCTGGTCAAATTATGTGACATGAAAAAATCCAAGCAGAAAGACATTCAAGGAGAACCCGAAAGAGGTCGTAAGCCAGAGAAAGGGACTGTCCAAAAGGGTGACATAATTGAATTTGAGAGAACAAAATGCGGCCAACACTACTACCATTTTGGTGTTGTTTGGAAGCCAGACATTAATGTTGTCAACTCCAAAATTATCCATATGCGCAAGGGTGGTGGCGTCGAAACCTCGAGAATCAGGGACAATGTCACCCAGCTGGATAGCAATACATGGATTATCCATAACATGATGGACCATCAGTGGGAGCCTCAGGAACCGGATCTCATCATTAAAATGCTCGAGATGGCACTGAGTCTAATGGGAGACCATGCAGGACTGAAAGGCAAAAGTCTTCCGTATTCGCTCCATGATTTTAATTGCGAACACTTCGCAACCCTTTGCCGCTATGGCGTCGGGTTCGCATCTCAGCCAGTGAACTTAAAACAAAAAACGGTGATTGCATTCACTAAGGCCTGCGAGTTTGTTGACCTGTCATCTAGGTGGTCCAAGGGTGGTCCTAGCGCTGGCGAATGAGTGGCTGGCCAAGAAGACGGGCAGTGGTGCACACTTTTTCACATTCCCACACATATTTTTTTGCACTATTGTTTATATTTTTGTTTTAATGTGTGGCTTAAATGCAAGTTTTAAATGCCAAGTTTGAGTTTTTCCATGATGGAGCCGCCCTGCTCACTGAAATTACATTACATTACAGTTTTGCCACATTCGAGTCGGGCAGAGATATTATTATTATTATTATATTTGTTATTTCTTCCTTGTTTTGTTCTTTTGTATGTATGTAATTATACAATGTTGTGAATTTCTATTAAAAAAAATTCACAGTAAAAAAGAAAAAATCATTCATAGTTTAAAACCTTTAGTCTTTGACTTTTGTTATTTTCTATACCTTTGTCAACTGTATTTCTTTGAAACTGGGAGGTTATTATTATTTTCCATGAAGTGAAGATGTGTGTGTACTGTGCCTTTAAGAAGAGAGGAAAACGGAAATGAAAGGGGAGCAGAGTCTCTCACAGAACCACCAGACGCACACACTTTATTGTCGCGCTGCCTGCAAATAATATAACAAGGAGGAAGGAAGACCCGTCTGAAAGAAGATAAACGTAACAGTCCATTTCAAGTCCAGGAGACCACCCGCAGCGCACGTGCAGACGCACGCACGTGCATCCCAGTGTGCGGAGGAGGACGCGTTGGACCGCGGCTGTGCGGAGGAGGACACGTTGGACCGCGGCTGTGCGGAGGAGGACCCGTTGGACCGCGGCTGTGCGGTTTTCTATCGGGATTCGGGATTCATTGGTTCATTATCGTGCCAGACAGAGTGGCCTGGAGCTGGATAACCGACCCGAGAAAAGTTCGGGGAAACTATAAACTATCAAATAACCTGGTCAAATTATGTGACATGAAAAAATCCAAGCAGAAAGACGTTCAAGGAGAACCCGAAAGAGGTCGTAAGCCAGAGAAAGGGACTGTCCAAAAGGGTGACATTATTGAATTTGAGAGAACAAAATGCGGCCAACACTACTACCATTTTGGTGTTGTTTGGAAGCCAGACATTAATGTTGTCAACTCCAAAATTATCCATATGCGCAAGGGTGGTGGCGTCGAAACCTCGAGAATCAGGGACAATGTCATCCCGCTGGATAGCAATAAATGGATTATCCATAACATGATGGACCATCAGTGGGAGCCTCAGGAACCGGATCTCATCATTAAAATGCTCAAGATGGCACTGAGTCTAATGGGAGACCTTGCAGGACCGAAAGGCAAAAGTCTTCCGTATTCGCTCCATGATTTTAATTGCGAACACTTCGCAACCCTTTGCCGCTATGGCGTCGGGTTCGCATCTCAGCCAGTGAACTTCAAACAAAAAACGGTGATTGCATTCACTAAAGCCTGCGAGTTTGTTGACCTGTCATCTAGGTGGTCCAAGGGTGGTCCTAGCGCTGGCGAATGAGTGGCTGGCCAAGAAGACGGGCAGTGGTGCACACTTTTTCACATTCGCACAAATATTTTTTTGCACTATTGTTTATATTTTTGTTTTAATATGTGTGGCTTAAATGCAAGTTTTAAATGCCAAGTTTGAGTTTTTCCATGATGGAGCCGCCCTGCTCACTGAAATTACATTACATCACAGTTTTGCCACATTCGAGTCGGGCAGAGATATTATTATTATTATTATTATAGATGTTATTTCTTCCTTGTTTTGTTCTTTTGTATGTATGTAATTATACAATGTTGTGAATTTCTATTAAAAAAAATTCACAGTAAAAAAAAAATGCATTCATTGTTTAAAACCTTTAGTCTTTGACTTTTGTTATTTTCTATACCTTTGTCAACTGTATTTCTTTGAAACTGGGAGGTTATTATTATTTTCCATGAAGTGAAGATGTGTGTGTACTGTGCCTTTAAGAAGAGAGGAAAACGGAAATGAAAGGGGAGCAGAGTCTCTCACAGAACCACCAGACGCACACACTTTATTGTCGCGCTGCCTGCAAATAATATAACAAGGAGGAAGGAAGACCCGTCTGAAAGAAGATAAACGTAACAGTCCATTTCAAGTCCAGGAGACCACCCGCAGCGCACGTGCAGACGCACGCACGTGCATCCCAGTGTGCGGAGGAGGACGCGCTGGACCGCGGCTGTGCGGAGGAGGACACGTTGGACCGCGGCTGTGCGGAGGAGGACACGTTGGACCGCGGCTGTGCGGAGGAGGACCCGTTGGACCGCGGCTGTGCGGTTTTCTATCGGGATTCGGGATTCATTGGTTCATTATCGTGCCAGACAGAGTGGCCTGGAGCTGGATAACCGACCCGAGAAAAGTCCGGGGAAACTATAAACTGTCAAACCTGGTCAAATTATGTGACATGAAAAAATCCAAGCAGAAAGACATTCAAGGAGAACCCGAAAGAGGTCGTAAGCCAGAGAAAGGGACTGTCCAAAAGGGTGACATAATTGAATTTGAGAGAACAAAATGCGGCCAACACTACTACCATTTTGGTGTTGTTTGGAAGCCAGACATTAATGTTGTCAACTCCAAAATTATCCATATGCGCAAGGGTGGTGGCGTCGAAACCTCGAGAATCAGGGACAATGTCACCCAGCTGGATAGCAATACATGGATTATCCATAACATGATGGACCATCAGTGGGAGCCTCAGGAACCGGATCTCATCATTAAAATGCTCGAGATGGCACTGAGTCTAATGGGAGACCATGCAGGACTGAAAGGCAAAAGTCTTCCGTATTCGCTCCATGATTTTAATTGCGAAAACTTCGCAACCCTTTGCCGCTATGGCGTCGGGTTCGCATCTCAGCCAGTGAACTTCAAACAAAAAACGGTGATTGCATTCACTAAGGCCTGCGAGTTTGTTGACCTGTCATCTAGGTGGTCCAAGGGTGGTCCTAGCGCTGGCGAATGAGTGGCTGGCCAAGAAGACGGGCAGTGGTGCACACTTTTTCACATTCCCACACATATTTTTTTGCACTATTGTTTATATTTTTGTTTTAATGTGTGGCTTAAATGCAAGTTTTAAATGCCAAGTTTGAGTTTTTCCATGATGGAGCCGCCCTGCTCACTGAAATTACATTACATTACAGTTTTGCCACATTCGAGTCGGGCAGAGATATTATTATTATTATTATATTTGTTATTTCTTCCTTGTTTTGTTCTTTTGTATGTATGTAATTATACAATGTTGTGAATTTCTATTAAAAAAAAATCACAGTAAAAAAGAAAAAATCATTCATAGTTTAAAACCTTTAGTCTTTGACTTTTGTTATTTTCTATACCTTTGTCAACTGTATTTCTTTGAAACTGGGAGGTTATTATTATTTTCCATGAAGTGAAGATGTGTGTGTACTGTGCCTTTAAGAAGAGAGGAAAACGGAAATGAAAGGGGAGCAGAGTCTCTCACAGAACCACCAGACGCACACACTTTATTGTCGCGCTGCCTGCAAATAATATAACAAGGAGGAAGGAAGACCCGTCTGAAAGAAGATAAACGTAACAGTCCATTTCAAGTCCAGGAGACCACCCGCAGCGCACGTGCAGACGCACGCACGTGCATCCCAGTGTGCGGAGGAGGACGCGTTGGACCGCGGCTGTGCGGAGGAGGACACGTTGGACCGCGGCTGTGCGGAGGAGGACCCGTTGGACCGCGGCTGTGCGGTTTTCTATCGGGATTCGGGATTCATTGGTTCATTATCGTGCCAGACAGAGTGGCCTGGAGCTGGATAACCGACCCGAGAAAAGTTCGGGGAAACTATAAACTATCAAATAACCTGGTCAAATTATGTGACATGAAAAAATCCAAGCAGAAAGACGTTCAAGGAGAACCCGAAAGAGGTCGTAAGCCAGAGAAAGGGACTGTCCAAAAGGGTGACATAATTGAATTTGAGAGAACAAAATGCGGCCAACACTACTACCATTTTGGTGTTGTTTGGAAGCCAGACATTAATGTTGTCAACTCCAAAATTATCCATATGCGCAAGGGTGGTGGCGTCGAAACCTCGAGAATCAGGGACAATGTCATCCCGCTGGATAGCAATAAATGGATTATCCATAACATGATGGACCATCAGTGGGAGCCTCAGGAACCGGATCTCATCATTAAAATGCTCAAGATGGCACTGAGTCTAATGGGAGACCTTGCAGGACCGAAAGGCAAAAGTCTTCCGTATTCGCTCCATGATTTTAATTGCGAACACTTCGCAACCCTTTGCCGCTATGGCGTCGGGTTCGCATCTCAGCCAGTGAACTTCAAACAAAAAACGGTGATTGCATTCACTAAAGCCTGCGAGTTTGTTGACCTGTCATCTAGGTGGTCCAAGGGTGGTCCTAGCACTGGCGAATGAGTGGCTGGCCAAGAAGACGGGCAGTGGTGCACACTTTTTCACATTCGCACAAATATTTTTTTGCACTATTGTTTATATTTTTGTTTTAATATGTGTGGCTTAAATGCAAGTTTTAAATGCCAAGTTTGAGTTTTTCCATGATGGAGCCGCCCTGCTCACTGAAATTACATTACATTACAGTTTTGCCACATTCGAGTCGGGCAGAGATATTATTATTATTATTATTATAGATGTTATTTCTTCCTTGTTTTGTTCTTTTGTATGTATGTAATTATACAATGTTGTAAATTTCTATTAAAAAAAATTCACAGTAAAAAAAAAATGCATTCATTGTTTAAAACCTTTAGTCTTTGACTTTTGTTATTTTCTATACCTTTGTCAACTGTATTTCTTTGAAACTGGGAGGTTATTATTATTTTCCATGAAGTGAAGATGTGTGTGTACTGTGCCTTTAAGAAGAGAGGAAAACGGAAATGAAAGGGGAGCAGAGTCTCTCACAGAACCACCAGACGCACACACTTTATTGTCGCGCTGCCTGCAAATAATATAACAAGGAGGAAGGAAGACCCGTCTGAAAGAAGATAAACGTAACAGTCCATTTCAAGTCCAGGAGACCACCCGCAGCGCACGTGCAGACGCACGCACGTGCATCCCAGTGTGCGGAGGAGGACGCGCTGGACCGCGGCTGTGCGGAGGAGGACACGTTGGACCGCGGCTGTGCGGAGGAGGACACGTTGGACCGCGGCTGTGCGGAGGAGGACCCGTTGGACCGCGGCTGTGCGGTTTTCTATCGGGATTCGGGATTCATTGGTTCATTATCGTGCCAGACAGAGTGGCCTGGAGCTGGATAACCGACCCGAGAAAAGTTCGGGGAAACTATAAACTGTCAAACCTGGTCAAATTATGTGACATGAAAAAATCCAAGCAGAAAGACATTCAAGGAGAACCCGAAAGAGGTCGTAAGCCAATTGAATTTGAGAGAACAAAATGCGGCCAACACTACTACCATTTTGGTGTTGTTTGGAAGCCAGACATTAATGTTGTCAACTCCAAAATTATCCATATGCGCAAGGGTGGTGGCGTCGAAACCTCGAGAATCAGGGACAATGTCACCCAGCTGGATAGCAATACATGGATTATCCATAACATGATGGACCATCAGTGGGAGCCTCAGGAACCGGATCTCATCATTAAAATGCTCGAGATGGCACTGAGTCTAATGGGAGACCATGCAGGACTGAAAGGCAAAAGTCTTCCGTATTCGCTCCATGATTTTAATTGCGAACACTTCGCAACCCTTTGCCGCTATGGCGTCGGGTTCGCATCTCAGCCAGTGAACTTCAAACAAAAAACGGTGATTGCATTCACTAAGGCCTGCGAGTTTGTTGACCTGTCATCTAGGTGGTCCAAGGGTGGTCCTAGCGCTGGCGAATGAGTGGCTGGCCAAGAAGACGGGCAGTGGTGCACACTTTTTCACATTCGCACAAATATTTTTTTGCACTATTGTTTATATTTTTGTTTTAATATGTGTGGCTTAAATGCAAGTTTTAAATGCCAAGTTTGAGTTTTTCCATGATGGAGCCGCCCTGCTCACTGAAATTACATTACATTACAGTTTTGCCACATTCGAGTCGGGCAGAGATATTATTATTATTATTATTATAGATGTTATTTCTTCCTTGTTTTGTTCTTTTGTATGTATGTAATTATACAATGTTGTAAATTTCTATTAAAAAAAATTCACAGTAAAAAAAAAATGCATTCATTGTTTAAAACCTTTAGTCTTTGACTTTTGTTATTTTCTATACCTTTGTCAACTGTATTTCTTTGAAACTGGGAGGTTATTATTATTTTCCATGAAGTGAAGATGTGTGTGTACTGTGCCTTTAAGAAGAGAGGAAAACGGAAATGAAAGGGGAGCAGAGTCTCTCACAGAACCACCAGACGCACACACTTTATTGTCGCGCTGCCTGCAAATAATATAACAAGGAGGAAGGAAGACCCGTCTGAAAGAAGATAAACGTAACAGTCCATTTCAAGTCCAGGAGACCACCCGCAGCGCACGTGCAGACGCACGCACGTGCATCCCAGTGTGCGGAGGAGGACGCGCTGGACCGCGGCTGTGCGGAGGAGGACACGTTGGACCGCGGCTGTGCGGAGGAGGACACGTTGGACCGCGGCTGTGCGGAGGAGGACCCGTTGGACCGCGGCTGTGTGGTTTTCTATCGGGATTCGGGATTCATTGGTTCATTATCGTGCCAGACAGAGTGGCCTGGAGCTGGATAACCGACCCGAGAAAAGTTCGGGGAAACTATAAACTGTCAAACCTGGTCAAATTATGTGACATGAAAAAATCCAAGCAGAAAGACATTCAAGGAGAACCCGAAAGAGGTCGTAAGCCAGAGAAAGGGACTGTCCAAAAGGGTGACATAATTGAATTTGAGAGAACAAAATGCGGCCAACACTACTACCATTTTGGTGTTGTTTGGAAGCCAGACATTAATGTTGTCAACTCCAAAATTATCCATATGCGCAAGGGTGGTGGCGTCGAAACCTCGAGAATCAGGGACAATGTCACCCAGCTGGATAGCAATACATGGATTATCCATAACATGATGGACCATCAGTGGGAGCCTCAGGAACCGGATCTCATCATTAAAATGCTCGAGATGGCACTGAGTCTAATGGGAGACCATGCAGGACTGAAAGGCAAAAGTCTTCCGTATTCGCTCCATGATTTTAATTGCGAACACTTCGCAACCCTTTGCCGCTATGGCGTCGGGTTCGCATCTCAGCCAGTGAACTTCAAACAAAAAACGGTGATTGCATTCACTAAGGCCTGCGAGTTTGTTGACCTGTCATCTAGGTGGTCCAAGGGTGGTCCTAGCGCTGGCGAATGAGTGGCTGGCCAAGAAGACGGGCAGTGGTGCACACTTTTTCACATTCCCACACATATTTTTTTGCACTATTGTTTATATTTTTGTTTTAATGTGTGGCTTAAATGCAAGTTTTAAATGCCAAGTTTGAGTTTTTCCATGATGGAGCCGCCCTGCTCACTGAAATTACATTACATTACAGTTTTGCCACATTCGAGTCGGGCAGAGATATTATTATTATTATTATATTTGTTATTTCTTCCTTGTTTTGTTCTTTTGTATGTATGTAATTATACAATGTTGTGAATTTCTATTAAAAAAAATTCACAGTAAAAAAGAAAAAATCATTCATAGTTTAAAACCTTTAGTCTTTGACTTTTGTTATTTTCTATACCTTTGTCAACTGTATTTCTTTGAAACTGGGAGGTTATTATTATTTTCCATGAAGTGAAGATGTGTGTGTACTGTGCCTTTAAGAAGAGAGGAAAACGGAAATGAAAGGGGAGCAGAGTCTCTCACAGAACCACCAGACGCACACACTTTATTGTCGCGCTGCCTGCAAATAATATAACAAGGAGGAAGGAAGACCCGTCTGAAAGAAGATAAACGTAACAGTCCATTTCAAGTCCAGGAGACCACCCGCAGCGCACGTGCAGACGCACGCACGTGCATCCCAGTGTGCGGAGGAGGACGCGTTGGACCGCGGCTGTGCGGAGGAGGACACGTTGGACCGCGGCTGTGCGGAGGAGGACCCGTTGGACCGCGGCTGTGCGGTTTTCTATCGGGATTCGGGATTCATTGGTTCATTATCGTGCCAGACAGAGTGGCCTGGAGCTGGATAACCGACCCGAGAAAAGTTCGGGGAAACTATAAACTATCAAATAACCTGGTCAAATTATGTGACATGAAAAAATCCAAGCAGAAAGACGTTCAAGGAGAACCCGAAAGAGGTCGTAAGCCAGAGAAAGGGACTGTCCAAAAGGGTGACATTATTGAATTTGAGAGAACAAAATGCGGCCAACACTACTACCATTTTGGTGTTGTTTGGAAGCCAGACATTAATGTTGTCAACTCCAAAATTATCCATATGCGCAAGGGTGGTGGCGTCGAAACCTCGAGAATCAGGGACAATGTCATCCCGCTGGATAGCAATAAATGGATTATCCATAACATGATGGACCATCAGTGGGAGCCTCAGGAACCGGATCTCATCATTAAAATGCTCAAGATGGCACTGAGTCTAATGGGAGACCTTGCAGGACCGAAAGGCAAAAGTCTTCCGTATTCGCTCCATGATTTTAATTGCGAACACTTCGCAACCCTTTGCCGCTATGGCGTCGGGTTCGCATCTCAGCCAGTGAACTTCAAACAAAAAACGGTGATTGCATTCACTAAAGCCTGCGAGTTTGTTGACCTGTCATCTAGGTGGTCCAAGGGTGGTCCTAGCGCTGGCGAATGAGTGGCTGGCCAAGAAGACGGGCAGTGGTGCACACTTTTTCACATTCGCACAAATATTTTTTTGCACTATTGTTTATATTTTTGTTTTAATATGTGTGGCTTAAATGCAAGTTTTAAATGCCAAGTTTGAGTTTTTCCATGATGGAGCCGCCCTGCTCACTGAAATTACATTACATTACAGTTTTGCCACATTCGAGTCGGGCAGAGATATTATTATTATTATTATTATAGATGTTATTTCTTCCTTGTTTTGTTCTTTTGTATGTATGTAATTATACAATGTTGTGAATTTCTATTAAAAAAAATTCACAGTAAAAAAAAAATGCATTCATTGTTTAAAACCTTTAGTCTTTGACTTTTGTTATTTTCTATACCTTTGTCAACTGTATTTCTTTGAAACTGGGAGGTTATTATTATTTTCCATGAAGTGAAGATGTGTGTGTACTGTGCCTTTAAGAAGAGAGGAAAACGGAAATGAAAGGGGAGCAGAGTCTCTCACAGAACCACCAGACGCACACACTTTATTGTCGCGCTGCCTGCAAATAATATAACAAGGAGGAAGGAAGACCCGTCTGAAAGAAGATAAACGTAACAGTCCATTTCAAGTCCAGGAGACCACCCGCAGCGCACGTGCAGACGCACGCACGTGCATCCCAGTGTGCGGAGGAGGACGCGCTGGACCGCGGCTGTGCGGAGGAGGACACGTTGGACCGCGGCTGTGCGGAGGAGGACACGTTGGACCGCGGCTGTGCGGAGGAGGACCCGTTGGACCGCGGCTGTGCGGTTTTCTATCGGGATTCGGGATTCATTGGTTCATTATCGTGCCAGACAGAGTGGCCTGGAGCTGGATAACCGACCCGAGAAAAGTCCGGGGAAACTATAAACTGTCAAACCTGGTCAAATTATGTGACATGAAAAAATCCAAGCAGAAAGACATTCAAGGAGAACCCGAAAGAGGTCGTAAGCCAGAGAAAGGGACTGTCCAAAAGGGTGACATAATTGAATTTGAGAGAACAAAATGCGGCCAACACTACTACCATTTTGGTGTTGTTTGGAAGCCAGACATTAATGTTGTCAACTCCAAAATTATCCATATGCGCAAGGGTGGTGGCGTCGAAACCTCGAGAATCAGGGACAATGTCACCCAGCTGGATAGCAATACATGGATTATCCATAACATGATGGACCATCAGTGGGAGCCTCAGGAACCGGATCTCATCATTAAAATGCTCGAGATGGCACTGAGTCTAATGGGAGACCATGCAGGACTGAAAGGCAAAAGTCTTCCGTATTCGCTCCATGATTTTAATTGCGAAAACTTCGCAACCCTTTGCCGCTATGGCGTCGGGTTCGCATCTCAGCCAGTGAACTTCAAACAAAAAACGGTGATTGCATTCACTAAGGCCTGCGAGTTTGTTGACCTGTCATCTAGGTGGTCCAAGGGTGGTCCTAGCGCTGGCGAATGAGTGGCTGGCCAAGAAGACGGGCAGTGGTGCACACTTTTTCACATTCCCACACATATTTTTTTGCACTATTGTTTATATTTTTGTTTTAATGTGTGGCTTAAATGCAAGTTTTAAATGCCAAGTTTGAGTTTTTCCATGATGGAGCCGCCCTGCTCACTGAAATTACATTACATTACAGTTTTGCCACATTCGAGTCGGGCAGAGATATTATTATTATTATTATATTTGTTATTTCTTCCTTGTTTTGTTCTTTTGTATGTATGTAATTATACAATGTTGTGAATTTCTATTAAAAAAAATTCACAGTAAAAAAGAAAAAATCATTCATAGTTTAAAACCTTTAGTCTTTGACTTTTGTTATTTTCTATACCTTTGTCAACTGTATTTCTTTGAAACTGGGAGGTTATTATTATTTTCCATGAAGTGAAGATGTGTGTGTACTGTGCCTTTAAGAAGAGAGGAAAACGGAAATGAAAGGGGAGCAGAGTCTCTCACAGAACCACCAGACGCACACACTTTATTGTCGCGCTGCCTGCAAATAATATAACAAGGAGGAAGGAAGACCCGTCTGAAAGAAGATAAACGTAACAGTCCATTTCAAGTCCAGGAGACCACCCGCAGCGCACGTGCAGACGCACGCACGTGCATCCCAGTGTGCGGAGGAGGACGCGTTGGACCGCGGCTGTGCGGAGGAGGACACGTTGGACCGCGGCTGTGCGGAGGAGGACCCGTTGGACCGCGGCTGTGCGGTTTTCTATCGGGATTCGGGATTCATTGGTTCATTATCGTGCCAGACAGAGTGGCCTGGAGCTGGATAACCGACCCGAGAAAAGTTCGGGGAAACTATAAACTATCAAATAACCTGGTCAAATTATGTGACATGAAAAAATCCAAGCAGAAAGACGTTCAAGGAGAACCCGAAAGAGGTCGTAAGCCAGAGAAAGGGACTGTCCAAAAGGGTGACATAATTGAATTTGAGAGAACAAAATGCGGCCAACACTACTACCATTTTGGTGTTGTTTGGAAGCCAGACATTAATGTTGTCAACTCCAAAATTATCCATATGCGCAAGGGTGGTGGCGTCGAAACCTCGAGAATCAGGGACAATGTCATCCCGCTGGATAGCAATAAATGGATTATCCATAACATGATGGACCATCAGTGGGAGCCTCAGGAACCGGATCTCATCATTAAAATGCTCAAGATGGCACTGAGTCTAATGGGAGACCTTGCAGGACCGAAAGGCAAAAGTCTTCCGTATTCGCTCCATGATTTTAATTGCGAACACTTCGCAACCCTTTGCCGCTATGGCGTCGGGTTCGCATCTCAGCCAGTGAACTTCAAACAAAAAACGGTGATTGCATTCACTAAAGCCTGCGAGTTTGTTGACCTGTCATCTAGGTGGTCCAAGGGTGGTCCTAGCGCTGGCGAATGAGTAGCTGGCCAAGAAGACGGGCAGTGGTGCACACTTTTTCACATTCGCACAAATATTTTTTTGCACTATTGTTTATATTTTTGTTTTAATATGTGTGGCTTAAATGCAAGTTTTAAATGCCAAGTTTGAGTTTTTTCATGATGGAGCCGCCCTGCTCACTGAAATTACATTACATTACAGTTTTGCCACATTCGAGTCGGGCAGAGATATTATTATTATTATTATTATAGATGTTATTTCTTCCTTGTTTTGTTCTTTTGTATGTATGTAATTATACAATGTTGTAAATTTCTATTAAAAAAAATTCACAGTAAAAAAAAAATGCATTCATTGTTTAAAACCTTTAGTCTTTGACTTTTGTTATTTTCTATACCTTTGTCAACTGTATTTCTTTGAAACTGGGAGGTTATTATTATTTTCCATGAAGTGAAGATGTGTGTGTACTGTGCCTTTAAGAAGAGAGGAAAACGGAAATGAAAGGGGAGCAGAGTCTCTCACAGAACCACCAGACGCACACACTTTATTGTCGCGCTGCCTGCAAATAATATAACAAGGAGGAAGGAAGACCCGTCTGAAAGAAGATAAACGTAACAGTCCATTTCAAGTCCAGGAGACCACCCGCAGCGCACGTGCAGACGCACGCACGTGCATCCCAGTGTGCGGAGGAGGACGCGCTGGACCGCGGCTGTGCGGAGGAGGACACGTTGGACCGCGGCTGTGCGGAGGAGGACACGTTGGACCGCGGCTGTGCGGAGGAGGACCCGTTGGACCGCGGCTGTGCGGTTTTCTATCGGGATTCGGGATTCATTGGTTCATTATCGTGCCAGACAGAGTGGCCTGGAGCTGGATAACCGACCCGAGAAAAGTTCGGGGAAACTATAAACTGTCAAACCTGGTCAAATTATGTGACATGAAAAAATCCAAGCAGAAAGACATTCAAGGAGAACCCGAAAGAGGTCGTAAGCCAGAGAAAGGGACTGTCCAAAAGGGTGACATAATTGAATTTGAGAGAACAAAATGCGGCCAACACTACTACCATTTTGGTGTTGTTTGGAAGCCAGACATTAATGTTGTCAACTCCAAAATTATCCATATGCGCAAGGGTGGTGGCGTCGAAACCTCGAGAATCAGGGACAATGTCACCCAGCTGGATAGCAATACATGGATTATCCATAACATGATGGACCATCAGTGGGAGCCTCAGGAACCGGATCTCATCATTAAAATGCTCGAGATGGCACTGAGTCTAATGGGAGACCATGCAGGACTGAAAGGCAAAAGTCTTCCGTATTCGCTCCATGATTTTAATTGCGAACACTTCGCAACCCTTTGCCGCTATGGCGTCGGGTTCGCATCTCAGCCAGTGAACTTCAAACAAAAAACGGTGATTGCATTCACTAAGGCCTGCGAGTTTGTTGACCTGTCATCTAGGTGGTCCAAGGGTGGTCCTAGCGCTGGCGAATGAGTGGCTGGCCAAGAAGACGGGCAGTGGTGCACACTTTTTCACATTCCCACACATATTTTTTTGCACTATTGTTTATATATATTTTTTTAATATGTGTGGCTTAAATGCAAGTTTTAAATGCCAAGTTTGAGTTTTTCCATGATGGAGCCGCCCTGCTCACTGAAATTACATTACATTACAGTTTTGCCACATTCGAGTCGGGCAGAGATATTATTATTATTATTATTATAGATGTTATTTCTTCCTTGTTTTGTTCTTTTGTATGTATGTAATTATACAATGTTGTGAATTTCTATTAAAAACAATTCACAGTAAAAAAAGAAAATTCATTCATTGTTTAAAACCTTTAGTCTTTGACTTTTGTTATTTTCTATACCTTTGTCAACTGTATTTCTTTGAAACTGGGAGGTTATTATTATTTTCCATGAAGTGAAGATGTGTGTGTACTGTGCCTTTAAGAAGAGAGGAAAACGGAAATGAAAGGGGAGCAGAGTCTCTCACAGAACCACCAGACGCACACACTTTATTGTCGCGCTGCCTGCAAATAATATAACAAGGAGGAAGGAAGACCCGTCTGAAAGAAGATAAACGTAACAGTCCATTTCAAGTCCAGGAGACCACCCGCAGCGCACGTGCAGACGCACGCACATGCATCCCAGTGTGCGGAGGAGGACGCGTTGGACCGCGGCTGTGCGGAGGAGGACACGTTGGACCGCGGCTGTGCGGAGGAGGACACGTTGGACCGCGGCTGTGCGGAGGAGGACTCTTTGGACCGCGGCTGTGCGGTTTTCTATCGGGATTCGGGATTCATTGGTTCATTATCGTGCCAGACAGAGTGGCCTGGAGCTGGATAACCGACCCGAGAAAAGTTCGGGGAAACTATAAACTGTCAAATAACCTGGTCAAATTATGTGACATGAAAAAATCCAAGCAGAAAGATATTCAAGGAGAACCCGAAAGAGGCCGTAAGCCAGAGAAAGGGACTGTCCAAAAGGGTGACATAATTGAATTTGAGAGAACAAAATGCGGCCAACACTACTACCATTTTGGTGTTGTTTGGAAGCCAGACATTAATGTTGTCAACTCCAAAATTATCCATATGCGCAAGGGTGGTGGCGTCGAAACCTCGAGAATCAGGGACAATGTCACCCAGCTGGATAGCAATAAATGGATTATCCATAACATGATGGACCATCAGTGGGAGCCTCAGGAACCGGATCTCATCATTAAAATGCTCGAGATGGCACTGAGTCTAATGGGAGACCATGCAGGACCGAAAGGCAAAAGTCTTCCGTATTCGCTCCATGATTTTAATTGCGAACACTTCGCAACCCTTTGCCGCTATGGTGTCGGGTTCGCATCTCAGCCAGTGAACTTCAAACAAAAAACGGTGATTGCATTCACTAAGGCCTGCGAGTTTGTTGACCTGTCATCTAGGTGGTCCAAGGGTGGTCCTAGCGCTGGCGAATGAGTGGCTGGCCAAGAAGACGGGCAGTGGTGCACACTTTTTCACATTCCCACACATATTTTTTTGCACTATTGTTTATATTTTTGTTTTAATGTGTGGCTTAAATGCAAGTTTTAAATGCCAAGTTTGAGTTTTTCCATGATGGAGCCGCCCTGCTCACTGAAATTACATTACATTACAGTTTTGCCACATTCGAGTCGGGCAGAGATATTATTATTATTATTATATTTGTTATTTCTTCCTTGTTTTGTTCTTTTGTATGTATGTAATTATACAATGTTGTGAATTTCTATTAAAAAAAATTCACAGTAAAAAAGAAAAAATCATTCATAGTTTAAAACCTTTAGTCTTTGACTTTTGTTATTTTCTATACCTTTGTCAACTGTATTTCTTTGAAACTGGGAGGTTATTATTATTTTCCATGAAGTGAAGATGTGTGTGTACTGTGCCTTTAAGAAGAGAGGAAAACGGAAATGAAAGGGGAGCAGAGTCTCTCACAGAACCACCAGACGCACACACTTTATTGTCGCGCTGCCTGCAAATAATATAACAAGGAGGAAGGAAGACCCGTCTGAAAGAAGATAAACGTAACAGTCCATTTCAAGTCCAGGAGACCACCCGCAGCGCACGTGCAGACGCACGCACGTGCATCCCAGTGTGCGGAGGAGGACGCGTTGGACCGCGGCTGTGCGGAGGAGGACACGTTGGACCGCGGCTGTGCGGAGGAGGACCCGTTGGACCGCGGCTGTGCGGTTTTCTATCGGGATTCGGGATTCATTGGTTCATTATCGTGCCAGACAGAGTGGCCTGGAGCTGGATAACCGACCCGAGAAAAGTTCGGGGAAACTATAAACTATCAAATAACCTGGTCAAATTATGTGACATGAAAAAATCCAAGCAGAAAGACGTTCAAGGAGAACCCGAAAGAGGTCGTAAGCCAGAGAAAGGGACTGTCCAAAAGGGTGACATAATTGAATTTGAGAGAACAAAATGCGGCCAACACTACTACCATTTTGGTGTTGTTTGGAAGCCAGACATTAATGTTGTCAACTCCAAAATTATCCATATGCGCAAGGGTGGTGGCGTCGAAACCTCGAGAATCAGGGACAATGTCATCCCGCTGGATAGCAATAAATGGATTATCCATAACATGATGGACCATCAGTGGGAGCCTCAGGAACCGGATCTCATCATTAAAATGCTCAAGATGGCACTGAGTCTAATGGGAGACCTTGCAGGACCGAAAGGCAAAAGTCTTCCGTATTCGCTCCATGATTTTAATTGCGAACACTTCGCAACCCTTTGCCGCTATGGCGTCGGGTTCGCATCTCAGCCAGTGAACTTCAAACAAAAAACGGTGATTGCATTCACTAAAGCCTGCGAGTTTGTTGACCTGTCATCTAGGTGGTCCAAGGGTGGTCCTAGCGCTGGCGAATGAGTGGCTGGCCAAGAAGACGGGCAGTGGTGCACACTTTTTCACATTCGCACAAATATTTTTTTGCACTATTGTTTATATTTTTGTTTTAATATGTGTGGCTTAACCCTTAGAAGATGAAAGACGCCAATTGGCGTCTTCATCAGAATTCCGTAAATGATCAATGACGCCAATTGGCGTCTTCACAGTTTTTGATGAATCTAAACATATTAATATGCTCCGAAGCGCTGTTTAAATTCCTGAGCTTATATTCCAACTACATTACCCAGAAAACCCGTGTCACGTGACACACGTGTACGTGTTGCCATTGGAAGCTGGTCCCACCCCCTGTAAACAGTGGGGGCAGAGGGAGTCTTCATAGTTTTCATTGTTTTGCCTGTTTGCCGTCTCGCCCGAGCGATTTTCTAGCAGAAAAAGTTGAAAGCAGTACTATTTATTTGAGCGAGTTTTGTGGTAGTAGTATTGATCCATACGCGTCCCAGTCGCCTTCTCCAGGCGGAGTAGCCCTGGTCCAGTGCTTACAGCGAGACTCGCTGCTCCCTCCCTCCTTTTTTCATTGTCTCCCCATCGTCGTCCGATGAGCTATACCGGGAAACCATTGAAGAAGACGATCAACCCGGAATGTTTTGAGGTAATGTTATTGTAGAAAATGCCCTTCTATAGTGATCAGAAATCATAAGATGATCGCTACAAATAGATGCTTGGATAATTACTACTACTAGTCAGATCATGACGCCAGAATGACTCACCACGATGGCCCCCAGCCATTAGCCAGCACCGAAGGTGCTGGCTAATGGTGTTGGTCGGTGCATTGGTGCTGGCTAAGGGCTGGAGGGGGGGGTTGGTGTCGATCGGTTGGTTGGTGCAGTACAAATGTATCGTAGCAGGCATACACGCATGGCAGTACAAGTATTTTATATTGTAGCGTGCCTTATAGGCGATCTGATCTTTAGAGTAATGTTCGCTCCTTTTATTTACTGTCTACAAAGACGGAGAACAAACATGCATCGTTTACTGAAGCAACGCGTGGTTATGATGACGTTGCTACAAGGATCGGAGGGGGGACGGGGAGTGAAGCTAACAGTAGCGTATTATATAAGATCTGTATGACGTTTCATTGACGTCTGAGCTTGCATGATAATTGCATTCATTGTATATTGTATACAATCATGATTGTACATTGTTTAGTGTGTCTCCGTGTGATGATGATGATGACGATGATGTCAGATAGCCTACGTCCCCCCCCCCCCCCCCCCCAACTGGCTATTGGCCGGGCTGACTACAGCTAAATGTTTATTTTTATATATTTAGAACTGGCATCGGAGGAGGAGGATGATGATGATGATGATGAAGACGAAGAGTCAAGACTGCGATGGAGTTCTCCGACACTGAACCGGATGCATTCATTCATTTCAGTTGTTTTTTTTAAATTTAGCCTACACACACACACACACCGTCAAGAACAACTGGAATGCAGTGGTTTGGGGACACTGGGGAGTTTGGGGACAACTGTTTTGTATGTAGGCCTATTTATTTTCTGTAATATTTATTATAATTGTATTATGTTAGTAGTCATAAAAAATAAAAGACAAGCTTTTACAATGAGTTAGACCTGTCATGGCTATTTTGTTCACTAGTCTGAGGTTTATGGTTTGACTAAGCGAGTTTCAACTGTGATTTACTCTGTAACGGTAGATGGTAAGAACCCAATTTTTTTGTTATAATACAGTATACATTCAAGTCTATATTTTGATACATATCATGGGCACAAAGTCATATCAAAACAATGTCCTTGGATGAGTTTTTTATCAAAACTGTTTCTTCACAACAGGTTTTTGAGATACATGCATGAATAGACACGGTACTGGTAAGACTATGTAAACATGGTATATATCAAAATGTGCGTTAGAATGTCTAATTTTACCCCAAAAAAGAATTGAGTTTATATGATGTTCCATTTCAGAGCTAGGGGGACTTTTAGCTGGATAGGTCAGATTGATCATGACTGACCATGCTATTTATAGATGGCAAAATATCTACAGTGGTACATGTGAGAAACTTTTTATTTTATTTTAATTGAACTAGACAACTCACCCTTTAAAATGAGATATTGCATGGCTATGTACGCCCAGCAGAAAAAAAGTTATTTAGAAAATAAAACTTCAACCGGTCATAACTTTTTTTGTTGTCCTAGAAACACTACCCAGTGTAAATGCAGGCTCTTTTAAATGGCTTCCAACACCACAACTAAACATTTTATCAACTCAGTTCATTTTTTTCCTGGAAGCAGACAAGCCAAGCTTTCTCTGAAGGTCTTTCGTTGTCACACATTCACAGCAGAGAATTTTCAATAAATCATTCAAAAACGCCATTCTGCCATAGAGAAGTCTAAAAACTATATAGAAATCCTTGAAACTCTCAAAGAGTTAAATGCAAGTTTTAAATGCCAAGTTTGAGTTTTTCCATGATGGAGCCGCCCTGCTCACTGAAATTACATTACATTACAGTTTTGCCACATTCGAGTCGGGCAGAGATATTATTATTATTATTATTATAGATGTTATTTCTTCCTTGTTTTGTTCTTTTGTATGTATGTAATTATACAATGTTGTACATTTCTATTAAAAAAAATTCACAGTAAAAAAAAAATGCATTCATTGTTTAAAACCTTTAGTCTTTGACTTTTGTTATTTTCTATACCTTTGTCAACTGTATTTCTTTGAAACTGGGAGGTTATTATTATTTTCCATGAAGTGAAGATGTGTGTGTACTGTGCCTTTAAGAAGAGAGGAAAACGGAAATGAAAGGGGAGCAGAGTCTCTCACAGAACCACCAGACGCACACACTTTATTGTCGCGCTGCCTGCAAATAATATAACAAGGAGGAAGGAAGACCCGTCTGAAAGAAGATAAACGTAACAGTCCATTTCAAGTCCAGGAGACCAGGAGTCCAGACCAAAAGGGTGACATAATTGAATTTGAGAGAACAAAATGCGGCCAACACTACTACCATTTTGGTGTTGTTTGGAAGCCAGACATTAATGTTGTCAACTCCAAAATTATCCATATGCGCAAGGGTGGTGGCGTCGAAACCTCGAGAATCAGGGACAATGTCACCCAGCTGGATAGCAATACATGGATTATCCATAACATGATGGACCATCAGTGGGAGCCTCAGGAACCGGATCTCATCATTAAAATGCTCGAGATGGCACTGAGTCTAATGGGAGACCATGCAGGACTGAAAGGCAAAAGTCTTCCGTATTCGCTCCATGATTTTAATTGCGAAAACTTCGCAACCCTTTGCCGCTATGGCGTCGGGTTCGCATCTCAGCCAGTGAACTTCAAACAAAAAACGGTGATTGCATTCACTAAGGCCTGCGAGTTTGTTGACCTGTCATCTAGGTGGTCCAAGGGTGGTCCTAGCGCTGGCGAATGAGTGGCTGGCCAAGAAGACGGGCAGTGGTGCACACTTTTTCACATTCCCACACATATTTTTTTGCACTATTGTTTATATTTTTGTTTTAATGTGTGGCTTAAATGCAAGTTTTAAATGCCAAGTTTGAGTTTTTCCATGATGGAGCCGCCCTGCTCACTGAAATTACATTACATTACAGTTTTGCCACATTCGAGTCGGGCAGAGATATTATTATTATTATTATATTTGTTATTTCTTCCTTGTTTTGTTCTTTTGTATGTATGTAATTATACAATGTTGTGAATTTCTATTAAAAAAAATTCACAGTAAAAAAGAAAAAATCATTCATAGTTTAAAACCTTTAGTCTTTGACTTTTGTTATTTTCTATACCTTTGTCAACTGTATTTCTTTAAAACTGGGAGGTTATTATTATTTTCCATGAAGTGAAGATGTGTGTGTACTGTGCCTTTAAGAAGAGAGGAAAACGGAAATGAAAGGGGAGCAGAGTCTCTCACAGAACCACCAGACGCACACACTTTATTGTCGCGCTGCCTGCAAATAATATAACAAGGAGGAAGGAAGACCCGTCTGAAAGAAGATAAACGTAACAGTCCATTTCAAGTCCAGGAGACCACCCGCAGCGCACGTGCAGACGCACGCACGTGCATCCCAGTGTGCGGAGGAGGACGCGTTGGACCGCGGCTGTGCGGAGGAGGACACGTTGGACCGCGGCTGTGCGGAGGAGGACCCGTTGGACCGCGGCTGTGCGGTTTTCTATCGGGATTCGGGATTCATTGGTTCATTATCGTGCCAGACAGAGTGGCCTGGAGCTGGATAACCGACCCGAGAAAAGTTCGGGGAAACTATAAACTATCAAATAACCTGGTCAAATTATGTGACATGAAAAAATCCAAGCAGAAAGACGTTCAAGGAGAACCCGAAAGAGGTCGTAAGCCAGAGAAAGGGACTGTCCAAAAGGGTGACATAATTGAATTTGAGAGAACAAAATGCGGCCAACACTACTACCATTTTGGTGTTGTTTGGAAGCCAGACATTAATGTTGTCAACTCCAAAATTATCCATATGCGCAAGGGTGGTGGCGTCGAAACCTCGAGAATCAGGGACAATGTCATCCCGCTGGATAGCAATAAATGGATTATCCATAACATGATGGACCATCAGTGGGAGCCTCAGGAACCGGATCTCATCATTAAAATGCTCGAGATGGCACTGAGTCTAATGGGAGACCATGCAGGACCGAAAGGCAAAAGTCTTCCGTATTCGCTCCATGATTTTAATTGCGAACACTTCGCAACCCTTTGCCGCTATGGCGTCGGGTTCGCATCTCAGCCAGTGAACTTCAAACAAAAAACGGTGATTGCATTCACTAAGGCCTGCGAGTTTGTTGACCTGTCATCTAGGTGGTCCAAGGGTGGTCCTAGCGCTGGCGAATGAGTGGCTGGCCAAGAAGACGGGCAGTGGTGCACACTTTTTCACATTCCCACACATATTTATTTGCACTATTGTTTATATTTTTGTTTTAATATGTGTGGCTTAAATGAAAGTTTTAAATGCCAAGTTTGAGTTTTTCCATGATGGAGCCGCCCTGCTCACTTAAATTACATTACATTACAGTTTTGCCACATTCGAGTCGGGCAGAGATATTATTATTATTATTATAGATGTTATTTCTTCCTTGTTTTGTTCTTTTGTATGTATGTAATTATACAATGTTGTGAATTTCTATTAAAACAATTTCACAGTAAAAAAGAAAAAAAAGTCAGTTTGTGCGAATGACCACTGTACTCTGATACTGTTTTCGTTTCATGGTGTGTTGCCTGTTAAACTAGTACAACATGGAGGCAAGTCAAATACTGACCTGGTGCACTGAAACATCCCTTGATGCATTTGTACTTAGTGAAGTGGATGTTGGGGTATCTGATGAGGAAATTTACAAGGTTTTGGATACTGTCAAAGTGTTGGGTCGTACTAAAATAAAGGGACGTTGTTTAGGCTCAACAGATAAAACCCAGCTTATTTTGGTTGAGGCCACACGTGATTTGACACAAATCAAGCCACCAGAGCAGGTAGATCTTCCAGATCTACAGTTAGGTCCCTGGCCCATCCATGTTGTCAGTTCTTCACATCCACCTAACAAACCTGTTCGCCGACTGCTGCTCCCTCAAGAATTGAAGGAGAACTCTGGCCACTTAGGGTTTGACAAGACCTACGGTCTGGTGCGAGAGAGATTCTATTGGCCTCGAATGAAGACTGAGATAGAGAGGTACTGTAAATCCTGTGCACGCTGCATTCAGAGGAAGACCCTGCCGAAACGGGCTGCTTGTTTCTCGCATCTGGCCAGTGAAGGTCCCATGGATCTCGTCTGCATGGACTTCCTGTCCATTGAACCAGACACCCGTAATGTCTGCAACATACTGGTCATCACAGATCATTACACCAGATATGCACAAGCTTTTCCCACCCCAGATCAAAAGGCTACTACGGTGGCTAAAGTGCTGTGGGAGAAGTACTTTGTTCACTATGGTCTACCCAAGAGAGTGCATTCTGATCAGGGAAGAGATTTTGAGAGCCATCTCATTCATGAGCTCTTGAGCATGTTGGGAGTGAAGAAGTCGAGGACTACTCCCTACCACCCTCAAGGCGATCCTCAGCCTGAGCGCTTCAACAGAACGCTGCTGGACATGCTTGGAACACTTGACCCTGTGAAGAAGAGCAAATGGAGCCAACACATAAGTCACTTGGTCCATGCGTACAACTGCTCACAAAATGAGTCTACAGGATATTCTCCCCATTTTCTCATGTTTGGGCGTGAAGCAAGGATGCCCATAGACTTGTGCTTTGGAGTTTCAAGCGATGGATCCTCAACAAAATCATATATGAGATATGTGAAACAGATGAGGCGCGAGCTTCAAGCTGCCTACAAGTTGGCGGAGGGCATGGCTAATAAGAAGAATGATGGCAATAAACAACGCTATGATCAGAAGGTTCGTTATGTCCCCCTTGCCCCCGGTGATAGGGTGCTGATAAGAAACCTGGGGCTGATCTCAGCAGCTGGCATTCAAGTGGACTCAGAGAAGGTCAAGGCTGTGGAGGACTTCCCTATACCCACCAACCTGAAGGCCGTCCAGCGTTTTCTGGGAATGTCTGGCTGGTACCACCGGTTTGTGCCGAACTTTTCGGAGGTTGCAGACCGACTAAACAACCTCAAACGGAAAGGAGTCAAATTTCGGTGGACCCCTGAATGCCAACGTTCCTTTGAGACCCTGAAGAACCACCTGGTCTCCCCACCCATCCTGGGACATCCGAACTTCAATCTGCCCTTTGTGGTGTATACGGATGCCAGTGATGTCGGACTCGGGGCTGTACTCGTCCAACAAACTGGGCTGGGTTCTGAAGAGGTGTTGGCATATGGAAGCAGGAGCCTGAATAAGGCTGAAAGGAATTACTCTACCACCGAAAAAGAGTGTCTGGCTGTGGTATGGGCATTGGAGAAATGGCGGTACTACTTGGAATGTAGATCCTTTACCGTGGTGACCGATCACTCGTCCTTGGTCTGGATGTTCAAGTCCCAGAAGGCCAGTACACACCTCACTCGGTGGGTTCTACGCCTACAGGAGTTCACGTTTAGTGTTGAGTATCGGAAGGGGAAGTATAATACAGTACCCGATGCTTTATCCAGAGCTCCCAGTGACGCCCCTTCTGAGGACCCAACGGAGTTTGCCACCATGATGTCAGTGAAGGGAGAACCTCGCAGGGAACTTCCTATAACTGACGAGGAGATCTGGAAAGCTCAGCAAGGGGACCCGGAGATACAAAAGATCTACAACGCTATTGTGGAGAAGGGAGAGCTCACTATAAGTGAGTCCATCAAGTACACCATCCTGGAAGATAAAGTCTACAGGGTTGTGCAGCTCCCCCACAAGACAATCTACCAGGTCTACCTACCTGACTGTCTCCGGAAGCCTCTCCTTCAGATGTTTCATGATGACTCTATCTCAGGTCATCTAGGAAGGTACAAGACCTACAAAAGGATGCATACCTTGGTATACTGGCCGGGAATGAGCTTGGAGGTGAAAACTTACGTGCAGAACTGTGAGACCTGTCAAAAGTTCAAACCGGAGAGTCGAAAGGTAGCAGGGAAGTTGCAGCAGACAGTGGTTGAACATCCTTGGGAGATGATTGGAGTGGATTTCATGGGCCCGTTTCCAAGGAGTTCTAAGGGCCATGTCTACCTTGTGGTGTTTGTGGACTACTTCACTCGCTGGGTGGAGCTATACCCCCTGAGAAAGGCCACAGCGGAAACGGTCTCCAAAGTCCTCACTGAGGAAATCCTCACAAGGTGGGGAGTCCCCCATTTCATCCTTTCGGACCAGGGTTCCCAGTTTGTGTCTGCAGTCTTCAAAGAAACCTGTGCCAAATGGAACCTGCGGCAGAAGCTCACAACAGCATATCCCCAGACCAATCTCACAGAAAGAGTTAACCGGACCCTTAAAACTATGATTGCATCCTATGTCAATAACAACCATAAGCACTGGGACAAACACCTCCCAGATTTCCGTTTCGCCCTGAACTCAGCCGTTCACGAGTCCACTGGTGTCACTCCCGCAGAGTTGAACCTGGGAAGGACCTTGAGAAGCCCCCTGGACGTGACGTTGCAGCCATGGACTCCCTCTCCAGACTGTCCAGCCTATAAGAGCGTAACTGAACTTAAGGAGCTTCAGGAGTTTGTGCAAGCGAACCTGGAGAAAGGGCGCACCCGTCAAAAACGGAACTACGATAAAAGACGACGAGACATGCTGGTGAAAGACAACGACAGAGTTTGGCTCCGCTCGCACCCATACTCTAAGGCTGAGAAGTCCCTCACCGCAAAGCTGGCACCCAAATGGCTCGGACCATACCGAGTGATCTCGCAGGTGGGGCCAGTTAACTTCGATGTGGTTTTGGAGGAGACAGGTGAGGACCGGAAGGTGGTCCACGTCTCCAGACTTAAACCCTGTTATCCAACCGCACAGGAGTTGGAAAAATCTGAGCGTCAACGTATCTTGGATATCTTCCAGGAAGAGAGTGATGACGAAGAGTTCCTGGGATTCTCCAGCCCGTTGCCAGAGAACAGGGGCTCCAAGCTCTAGAGAGAGAGCAAAAGACTTCTCTGCACACGTGCAGTTTTTCTAAGGGGGGGGAATGTGGCGGTCCGCCCCTACTTAATTTATTCACGTCACCTTCATTCACGTCACTTCATTCATCCGTCCCTCTCATCCATTCACAAACCCTGTCAGCCAATC
This sequence comes from Electrona antarctica, assembly GCF_951216825.1. Lineage (NCBI taxonomy): Eukaryota > Metazoa > Chordata > Actinopteri > Myctophiformes > Myctophidae > Electrona > Electrona antarctica. Next base: position 41,168,302 of record NC_136790.1, read on the forward strand.
ACACCACGTCATTTTCCTCACGTTACCTACCCCGCGTCAGTCGAATATCCAGTCAGGAAATCACCCCGCTGTCACAGTTCCACCACCAGCGTTATACTGCAGAAGCCATAGCACTGTCTGTCCGTGTAACGTGTATTCCGTGTAGAGCCCGTGCCAGTCCCTGGCCCCGTGTGTTTACAGTCCGTGTCGGCAGGAGATAGTTGGACGGAGGCGCGCTACTTCTTGAACACAACACAACGCTCGGCGAGCTGAACAGCTGATAGCGAACCCATCAACCCATCATCAACAACGGCGGACCCGGCCATTTAACTCCGGAGGATCTGTCGCTCAATGGTACTGAGGTAACGGGGAGAGCCTCACAAACCGACAACGGTCTTTTGAAGAGGAGGATCTGAGCGATTATTTTGACGTCTAATTTTGTTTATTTATTTATTTATTATTTGGGAGGGGCCTGTTTATTAAACAGTGGATTTAAGTTGCCTTTGCTGAACTGACCCCTTTATGTTGTTTTTCACCTGACTGAACTATACAAATAAACCTTGGGAGGTATTATTTTCATGTAATAAGGACTCGTGTGTGTTTACTGTGGAACCTATTGCTTTACTGAAAGTGAATATTATAATTGTGTTGGGTTAATTCATTCCATTGTCGAATTTACTGGATATTATTTGGTGTTGTTTGTACATGAATGGGTGCATGTTTTAATACATGTGCCCATGTGGGTTTTGCTCGTGAGGTTATATTATTTATTATAATATTTAACCCCCGATAAATTGTCGGATGAAAAGCCGACTGGCACCCCAAGCACATTTAAAGGGCAATCCGCTACAAACTCAACAGAGTATATTGTGGAGAGCCAGATGCCAGATATGCCGGTATATAGACTCAAACCAGAGGGAGGTAATGGACCGCGAAAGTCCTTCATCGTAATCATCTCCTGCCTCTGGGACAAGAAGTACGATTGGAACCAGAGCATTTGCCAGAGTTGTCAAAGCCTAGAAGGAGAAGAAGTCCAAGGCAAAGAAAACAGAGTCCACTTGTCCTCTCGAGGGCGTAACTTCTGACATTGGAGATGACATCGAGTCTCATTCAGATGATGACAATGAGGAGACTGGTATGTCATACGACTACCATACCCCAACGCAAATGGCAGATGACGGGTCGGATGTCGAGGATCCTTTTGAACCATTCAGTTTGGATTTGGATGTTGAACTGCCGGAAGTGGTTCCAGAACTTGATGCTTCAGTAGAATGTATATCACAGACTGAAGAGACCCCGGATGAGAATGTTGTCAACTCCAAAATTATCCATATGCGCAAGGGTGGTGGCGTCGAAACCTCGAGAATCAGGGACAATGTCATCCCGCTGGATAGCAATAAATGGATTATCCATAACATGATGGACCATCAGTGGGAGCCTCAGGAACCGGATCTCATCATTAAAATGCTCGAGATGGCACTGAGTCTAATGGGAGACCATGCAGGACTGAAAGGCAAAAGTCTTCCGTAAGATAAACGTAACAGTCCATTTCAAGTCCAGGAGACCACCCGCAGCGCACGTGCAGACGCACGCACGTGCATCCCAGTGTGCGGAGGAGGACACGTTGGACCGCGGCTGTGCGGAGGAGGACACGTTGGACCGCGGCTGTGTGGAGGAGGACCCTTTGGACCGCGGCTGTGCGGTTTTCTATCGGGATTCATTGGTTCATTATCGTGCCAGACAGAGTGGCCTGGAGCTGGATAACCGACCCGAGAAAAGTTCGGGAAACTATAAACTGTCAAATAACCTGGTAAAATGATGTGACATGAAAAAATCTAAGCAGAAAGACGTTCAAGGAGAACCCGAAAGAGGTCGTAAGCCAGAGAAAGGGACTGTCCAAAAGGGTGACATAATTGAAGAAGGAGAAGAAGTCCAAGGCTTAAGGCAAAGAAAACAGAGTCACTTGTCCTCTCGAGGGCGTAACTTCTGACATTGGAGATGACATCGAATCTCATTCAGATGATGACAATGAAGAGACTGGTATGTCATACGACTACCATACCCCAACGCAAATGGCAGATGTCGGCTCGGATGTCGAGGATCCTTTTGAACCATTCAGTTTGGATTTGGATGTTGAACTGCCGGAAGTGGTTCCAGAACTTGATGCTTCAGTAGAATGTATATCACAGACTGAAGAGACCCCGGATGAGAATGTTATTGAACTAGAAGATCCTGGGGAGGAAGATCTTGAGGAGGATATCCAGAATAAAGAAGCACAAGATACTCATGAAAATGGAAACCGGCCTCATAGACAGAGGAGAGCCCCTGAAAGGTTGACATATGACTTACCAGGCACCCCATCATTAGTTGTTGTTAAGACACACACAAATACTTTAGTGACAGGCCACAATCAGTTAGGTTTCCAACCTGCCCCTGATGGAAGGTACATAAGCACATTTTAGGAAACAGCAAGTTCTGACAATTCCTTTTTTTTGTTTGTTTTTGGTTGTTGGAACAATGGTTTGAGATGCCACATGTGTTTTCATGTTTGTCGTGAGGACACAACTGTTTTGGTGGGGGGAGAGTGTAGTGCCCCTGAATATTTATATTCATTGTTTAAAACCTTTAGTCTTTGACTTTTGTTATTTTCTATAACTTTGTCAACTTTGAAACTGGGAGGTTACTATTATTTTCCATGAAGTGAAGATGTGTGTGTACTGTGCCTTTAAGAAGAGAGGAAACGGAAATGAAAGGGGAGCAGAGTCTCTCACAGAACCACCAGACGCACACTTTATTGTCGCACTGCCTGCAAATAATATAACAAGGAGGAAGGAAGACCCGTCTGAAAGAAGATAAACGTAACAGTCCATTTCAAGTCCATGAGACCACCCGCAGCGCACGTGCAGACTTACGCACGTGCAGCCCAGTGTGCGGAGGAGGACCCGTTGGACCGCGGCTGTGCGGAGGAGGACCCGTTGGACTGCGGCTGTGCGGTTTTCTATCGGGATTCGGGATTCATTGGTTCATTATCGTGACAGACAGACTGTGAGTAAGGAAATAACTGTTCACTGTGCCATAATAAGAGCTCCAACATGCACGCCAACGATGGTACCATAGACTTTGAGAACTAAAACCCTGGGGTATTTGTTATTTCATTCATTTCTTTTGCTTCACACACATTTGTGGATTTTACATGGTTGACTGTTGAATTAATTTGAATTGTATTTTATTTGGTGGGTGAATAAAAACACCAATATAGTTAAAGTAATTTGGTCATTTCTCTTATTGTGTTCAGGGTGGGAGCTCAAGAGCTAATAGTAACCTTGTGGTGTTAGTGTTGTTCAAGTTACAGTATAGCTACATGTTATTTCTCTGTGGCTACCTGAGGTCTCTTTTTGGTCACCCTAGTGAGAACCTAGACAACGAGAATTTTAGTATTGCTCCTCCCATGCTTTTCATTAACCTGATAATTAATGTGAGTAAGGCTGAAGGGAGGGCTACATAAATAGTACCACTGTATTCCTCATCCTTTGAAATGTAGGATTAGTCACCAGAATCAAGATCCTAGTTGGTCTAGAACTTGAGTTATTGGTAAAATAACAGCAGATGGCGGCCAAATTTCATAAATTTATCGTAAAGTGCACGTTTCCATAAAAAATCTGCCTGTAGCGCCTCCGCTACCGGCCACATCCCCGCCGCTTCATCAGGTCGGACCCAAACGTACTCTCAGAGCAGCACCGCCAGCAGCTCACACTCTCACCACCGCTCCTTCACGAGGAAGGAACGCCACCGATCGCCACCAACAAGGCAGGTCTCTTCCAGCTGCTCTGCAACGCTGCCGCGACAACAACAACACCGGGGCCTTACTCAAGTCAGGCGTGTGTCGATGACGTCACGAGGCGGTCCTGGACCTGGTGAGAGCAGGACTCTGGTGCAATGTACAGGTCCTGGACCTGGTGAGAGCAGGAGTCTGGTGCAACGCACAGGTCCTGGACCTGGTGAGGGCAGGAGTGGACCTGGTGAGACGTAGGAGGGGCCCAGACAGGAGTCAACCCACAGAGCCTAGTCCTTCCACGTGCCAGACCTCCCAGTCCCGGAAGAGTAGTTCGGGAGCGGCGGACTGTGAGACCCTGTCTTTCCCTAATGGAACTGATCGTGGGTAGCTACTGGGACGTAAGTCGGGACTTGATCACCCCGGCTGGGTCACCTGAGTGAGGGGTATGATGTTGGGAGACCCGAAATCCTGATGACCTAGGGATACATCACTGAGGATATGTCCCAGGTGCATCCATGCAATGTTTTTTCATTCTACAGTCACACAAAAATAGCCAAACCTACAAGCCAAAGTGTGACATGTTGTGAGGGTCCATTTGGTTCCATTTGTACACTCTCAGAGTACACTCTCAGAGTTAAATTAACAGTGATTTTACAATATAAATTGGGGGTCCCAGAGATAGAAATGCCATTAAATGGGGGTCCGTAGCCTAATGCACATCAAACTGGGGGTCCTTGAAATTAAACGGGTTGAGAATCTCGACTAGAGTCGTAAAAATCTTCTCTTCCTTGACATGAAAAAGTTTGGGAACCACTGGTATAAGGTTTTCTGACATCAAAGTAACAGTTTTGGTCATATAAGGTTTCCTGACATCAAAGTAACAGTTTTGGTCATATAAGGTTTCCTGACGACAGAACATCTGGCCTTGTTTTCACTCTCTTGTCTTTCATTTAATCATTCTGTCGCTTCATCTGCTCGTTCATTTTTCATTCTGTCGTTCTTTCTCTCCTGTACTTGTTTTCATCCTGCATTCTCTCCATTCTTTCTTACTTTTCTTTCTGTGTGTGTCCGGTAAGAGGCCTGAGGGATTGCACGCACGCACTCACGCACACACACACACACACACACACACACACACACACACACACACACACACACACACACACACACACACACACACACACACATGCACTGTGTGTTCAGGTCTGGACAGTTGGACCCATCCATCCCATTTCTCTGTGGAGGTTCTGCCCCAGAAAGCAGAGAAAGAGCAATTAAGACACTCCAGGGATAGAAACATGTTAGTTAAACAAAATGTGGATGAGGAGGATGAAGAGATTTAAGGGGGCCATGTGTTCCTTTTCTGTTATTATTATTTTTTGCTCTGTTGATGCCTTGGTTTTGTGTGTTTTATTTTGTAGTATGGTCCCCAGTTTCCCTGCCTTGTGATGTGTCAGTGTTTCCACCTGTGTCCTGTACTCCTGTTAGTCCTCCAGCCAATCCTAGTGTTGATTGTGTTTTGGTTTCACCTGTGTATATTTAAGCCCTGTGTTTGCAGGGTGTTCTTGTTGGTTGGTTCCTAGTTCCCTGTTGAGAGACAGTGGCCCCATTTACATGCAGAACTTCATTCGGAATGAATGGATTCATTCCAGTCATCAGAATAAAAATGCTCATGTAAACACCACAATTGGAATAGAATATCCCATTCCGAATGAATTTTCATTCCGGTCTGGAGGGGTGGTATATACCGTTTGAATCGGTATAGATCACCATATAAACACTTTATTCCGAATGCTACTGGAAGTTTGGAATACATGTATTATTTTACACATGTCTGCCCTTAGTAGACTATAGTGCTTTATGCCCATGTCCAAGCAGGGATGGCCATTTGGAGACATTTTATGTGCGCAGAAATGCGCTATTTACCCATTAGCACATTTTATTATGGGGGGAAAAACGGGTGTATTTGTATTTTTCTATTTACAAACCCATCGGCGAATTACAGTGCCATTGCCAATTGCAGTGTATGGGTGTATGGATGCTGTGTTTTTTATTTCTGGGTTGTTTTGGTATGGTTGTAGGGACTGCGTTTCAAAATATATTGTTATTTTATTTTATCAGATAATAGCCGTTAGTGTTTGTCGGCTATTCATGTCTTAAGGGATAACGGTTATGGGTTGGCCATCTCTCTAGTCCAAAGTTATATTCCGAATGAATGCTTTGGTCATGTAAACAATTGAGGAATAGGAATACTTGTATTCAGGTTCCATGTAAACAGTAGGGTATGAATCTCTGTCCGGAATGAATTCATCCATTCTGAATACATTTTGTGCATGTAACTGAGGCCAGTCCTGTATCTGTATTCTGAAAGTCTCCGTACTCATTCCTGATGTAATGAGCAGGAGAATGTGTGTCTAGTTTACATAATGAATTGACTCCAGGATTAAAAAGTGATTGCACAGATGGCATCCTGAAAAAAAAACCACATGGTTACAGTAGCATTTTCGAGCATTTTCACAGGAAAGTCCAGGGACTTATTTTTATTGATGTCCTCATATTTAGCACATTAATAGGCAAAAAATACAATACAAAAAAATGGCAATAACATAAGTACACACATGACAAAAAAAAACAACAAGCACGTGGCAAGGTGTTCCCCTTGTAGCCGGTTTCCAGTAGTGGAAAATAAATTATTCACATTATTTACTTAAGTAGAAGTACCAATACTGCAATGTAGAAATACACTTGAGTAAATGTACAAATTGGTGTCACAAGTTTTCAAATGTATAAAACATCAAAGATCTACAGGCATGAGCTTGTAGATCGGCTATTTTAATACGGCCAACAACATTTTACCTCCTAACTAAATTTGAGTTTTTTTTTTTTTTTTTGCATAAATCAGTGCTATTGAACACCCTTTGTGGTGTTTCGAAACTATTGAACCAATGGACTCCACATGGACCCTCAAACTGTCTGCTAAAGCGGCTAACTCCACCACCTCTCCCCCTCTCATGGAAGTAATTGATAATATATAAAGTCACAACACCAACTTCGATGAGGTAGCATTTCTTTGTTTTCAAGGTTTTCTTCATTTCCTGTTTTTTTATTTTTCATTTCCTGAAAAATGAACATTTTGGAGTTTGCAGTGAAAGGTCCTGAAAGATACATAACGTCAGTCTTACCCAATACGCAATCTTTCTGTTTTAGGAACACAAGGCTGCTGTACTTTATACCTCATACTAAGTATGAGGTATAAGTATGAGGTATAAAGTACAGCAGCCTTGTGTTCCTAAAACAGAAAGATTGTTATTTGTTGTTTTTGTAAAAAAGACAAAAACAAAATTTAAAATGTTTTCCTGGGACATCTGGGAGAGTTAGGATTTTGTCAATTTTACATGAATACATTGTTCCAAATTAATAGGAGTGAATAACAACTTCAGTCCAGTTTGTGCATATAAACTGTAAAGGTTTTATTTTTGAATGCTGGGTTAACATTTAGCACAATTTTGTAATTGATGCTCCTGCAGGATGTCACAAACCAAATTAGCCAGCCTGTCAACCTGCCAACCTTAGTATGCAAATTGATACAGACTATGTTTTGGTTGCCAAAATGCAACATGAAGAACCTAAAAGGACTTGCATTTCCTTTAAGGGATTAGCATTTCATGTAGACATAGCACTATATGCATAGTGTCCTTATATCACTGTTCACAAATGAACTGCTCCTGGCCGAACGTTCCGTCAGAAGGAATCCAACTAGCAACTTCCTCTGGCGTAATGTTCCGTCTGATAAGCTATATTATTGATATCAAACCGGATCGCTGATTTCTTTTTTTTATTATTTTTTTGGCTTGGCCTTTCCTTCTTTAGCGATCCTAGACCGGATTGCGCAACCGCGCTGCCGTCCACCTCCCATTATACAGGCTGATCCGGAGCTCTCCATGGTTTGGAGAAAACGTGCGATATTCGGAGGTCTTTGCTGATTATCCGGTGGTCTAGATGGAAACATTGGCGCTTTCTAGAGCAAGGATGGCTTCATTTTAGCTTGCTAGCATTGACGCTATTTATTTAGCATTAAAGATGGACACCCAAACAGGATGTCAGTCCAGCGTGTGCTACATTGAAAACAGCTCGGCAGGCTGCGGTTGGCTCTGCGTCCAGCAGGTGGCAGCATATGGGTTTAATAAGCAGTTGTCCACCATTCCAAACCACCACCTCCTCAGTCCTCAAATTCTTTGCTTCCTTCATTTTCTTGATGCAAAATCATCAATAACATCGTCATAGGATACGTCCCTACCAACCTCATGATTGATGCTTATGATGGCAAGTCCAGTGAGGCGCTCTTATGTGCCATAGTGGATCTCATGTTTTTATCAGCTTAAGCTTTGAAAAGCTCCTCTCAGCTGATGCCACTGTCACTGGCAGGGTGCAGGCAATCCTCAGGGATATCCACTGTCACTGGCAGGGTTCAGGCAATCCTCAGAGCTAACTGTCACTGGCAGGGTGCAGGCAATCCTCAGCGCTATCCCAAGATTTGGATACAACTCTTGTCAGTTGTCAAATAATGCTGGGTTATGATGTTTGTGTGTGCACGGACATGGGCTGAGTACGCAGGATGGACCATTTATTGACAATGAATGAGGCGGCCCTTCATTTCGCAAATTCAACTCTTGGAGGATAGGAGAGCCGGCCATTTTTTGGGGGGGGTCGTCTGACAACCTGCAGTATTTTACCATACTAAATTCCATACGTCTGTTTCACTGTCTGCTTTATGGAGATGTGGCCAACGTTTATTGTCTGGCATTATGCCAATATCGCGAGAGAGAGAGAGAGAGAGAGAGAGAGAAAGAGAAGGAGAGGGGATTATCAGTGATTAGAGGGGAGCAGAGGAGCAGAGGTGGTGAAGTGAATAAGTGATTTGAACTTACAACTGTAGCCTTGAACTCTGAGTCGCACAGCTTCCTGTTCATGGACTGGACCTCTTCCTCTGTCTCAAGTGGGAACTTTGCTCCTTCCGGCAGCTCCAGCAGTGACACATCTTCCTTCTGCTTCAGCAGGGTGTTCAGCATTTTGGAATGTATCTTCTGGGTATGCTTCACCTCTTCAAACAGTTTCACCAACTGGGTGTACATGTGATGTTCTATATGTGGCTGTGGCTCTATAATATAAGTATAATCATTTCTCTTTCTTTTATGGCCGCTATCAGACTTTTATGTACCAATATAGACGTACTCAAAGTAGCACCTTAGATAGAAGGGAAAAGAAAATGTAAATAATGTCAGCAGCCATCTGTTTACCATTCTGTTACGCTGCTGATAGAGATGCTGTAATAGGAATTATTATGGAAATAAATAATACATTATTGCCGTTCTTGGTCACATTATTCACATCGCTGGTGGACGTGCATGTGTGTGTGTGCGTGCAATCTGTTTTTCATGTTTTTCATGCGTGTCCTGATACACCATACACATACACCTCGCACGCACGCACGCACGCACACGCACACGCACACGCACACGCACACGCACACACACACACAGTGTAACAGACATATTATCCATCAGTCTAACCTTGCCAGCTCTGAATGGAACACATCAACCTCGACCCCTCTCTGATCGCTGACTTCCACCGTCAGGTCCCTGAGGCAGCTAGGGGGACGTCGGCAGCCGTCCCTAGGAAAGGGGGTCCTGTCACAGCCTGTGCCACACCCTCTCATCCAGTGCCCTGATGACTAGATGACTGCCACCTGTGTGTCTCACCTCACCTGCTCCCATTCTCCCTAATGGACCAAGTCTATAGCCCTTTGATGCCTACACATGGTTGTTGGTTTATCTGCTTGCCTACAGTTTATGTATTGTTTTCCATTTGCAATGGTCAAGAGCTGGGTGTCCTGGCTGGGTCCCGAACCAGGACATCCTCGACCCTTGTCTGATCGCTGACTTCCACCGTCGGGTCCCTGGGGCAGCTAGGGGGACATCGGGAGCCGTCCCTAGGAAAGGGGGTCCTGTCACAGCCTCAGCCACAGTCTGAGCCCTGATGACGGATACCGGAGAACTCGCCAGTTTATCGACTCGCCGTGGTTTAGTGCATTTTAGTTTTACTTCAGCTTCATTTAAATTGCATTGAATTGACAGAGAGAGAATAGTTGTTTAGAGTTTACACTACACTGAATTTCTTTTCTCCTTTGGATCAAATTCAAATCATTTCGTCAAATTGTTACATGTAATATTTTTACTTTATCTCAAAGCAAATATATTCACTTACTTTAAATTAAATAAGTACTTCCGACCAATGAATATTTTTTATTCTAATCAAATCAGATTTTTTATTTAAACCAATGAACTCTTTGTATGAACTTTTTTTCCCACTTTCGTTTAAGCTTATATATTAAGTTACCTTAAGTTAAACAACGTATTTGTATGAACTTTTTTCAATTCATTTAAGCTTATATCTTAAATAATGCATTAAAACAGTTTTTTTTTAATTAACCCAAGTAAAAAAAAATACTTTACTCAAATTTGAAAAATATACTTGAAACAACAGAAACACAAATGTATATAACATTTATTATGGCATCTTTCAGAACATATACCATATATGGAAGTGCATTTTTAAACAAAGTGCAAAATATACATTCACTTGCACACAAAGAAAGTCAGACAGCCATCAAGGGACGGCGGCAGAGAAGAGATACAGAGGTAGAGACATATCTTTGAGGCAAGTCTGTATAGTGCTATGGTAAAATATTAGACCTAAACATGGAAAGCAACAGTCTAAACAGTCTATACTTTTGCAAGTAAAGACGAGATACGTTGATTCCTGTTTCCCGTGTCCGATGATTCCTGCATTTTGGGTCCTTACCTGTGTTTGAAGCCGTGACAGTATAAACCAACTCTCCCTGGGCATCAAAAAGACATTCCCTTTTCCCTGTCCATGCTCTCGGAGGCCAGACCATGTCACGACCAAACCATATCTCACTGCAAATCATTAAGATGGTTGTTGTTTCAAATACTGGCCAGTACGATGTTGAACTAGGTCACTTGCAATATACTTCTGTGAACGCGTACTGGCAACATGCGGGGGACGCAAGACACGGCCAAAGCATTTTCAGGGGGTCCCCAGCCAAAGACGTGCGTGTGTGTGTGCGTGTGTGTGAGACACATTTAGTTCTGTCGTCTCTTCTTGGTGGATGAGGTTCTGACGGATGGTGGAATCTTCCTCTTCCTCTTGCGCCCCTCCTCGGGTTCAGACGCAGTATACACACCTTTGTGCACATATTTCAATCTAAATGTATCCCTGTAATGTATCCCTCACACGCTGGTGTGACAGTCCGAGTCGGAGTGTCCAGATCCCACTCGTTGACGTCATCATAGGCCACCGTGATGTCGGCTTCAAACCACCACTCCAGCTGCCACAGCTCTTGGGTCTCCTGGCTCTCCATGTCCATGGCAATAAGGAAGGAGGTGAAGCTGTCCAATTTGTAGATCCTGATCAACCTTATATCTTTGTGAGGCTCCTTATGATGAGGATTAGGATCAAGCCAGGGGAAACTTCCGTGGGGTGTGTCGGCAACTTTAATCGTGTATTTAGTTTCCTTGGGGTCCCGGGTCTGAAAACTGCTCTTAGTCGCCCAGGGCATCATCTCCTCAAAGGATGCCATTCTTCTTCAGAGCCAGGATCAGATGTCTGTGGCTGTGTAAACTCACTGAACTCTGACTGGGACGGCTGCGAGTTGAATGAAATGGGCTTTCGATGTCCTCACGTGTGACATGCGACCGTCCACTCCGACGCAACAAGTGCTCATCTTCAGGGGCCGGGCAGAAAAGCAGCTCATTTGGAGGTGTTTTTTTAGCACGTGATTTCAGAGTGTTCCTACACGATATGCAAGACAAAGGCTCACTCGCATGTTGTGCAACAGTCCCGTCTATTGAAATCCAATTAAAAGTGATAAAAGCAGTCTTTACGGCTGTGGCATCCAAAGCATAGTTAGATCCAAGTCGTCTATACGGCTATGGCACTCAAACACCTAGAACGCCCGGGGGTATTTGTAACCATTAAATCAGGACGCCCAGCGATTTGTTTCTTCAGGGCCTATTTCAAGGTTGCTCCTCGCCATTTTAGAAGTAGCTAGATGTAGCCAAAACACCCCCGAGGGGATCGACAACGGGAAGTATGATTACTTCTAATGCGACAAGCGACGGGACCGTGATGGGCCGTCAAAAAGATAATCTTTGTTTAGAATTGGACGGATTGATTTAGATCAAGAGTTATTCACGCTTGAAGATTTTCCTCTCATCCACTAAAATGGAGGGGGGACCACTTTGGATGACGTCCCAACCGGAAATGATATCAAATGTTGCTCAATAACGCTCCCAGCCTGTGGAGCGGTGTGCTCGGTTATGATATCATTAATGTTCCGTCCTGTGATTAATCTCCGTCCTGGGCGACGAGTGGGATTATTTGATAGGACGGAGACCTCCGTTTATGCCGCTCGGAGTTAATGATGCTGTTTGCCATCTCATCAAACAATACTCCAAGAGCTCCACCTCTGGCACGGAGTAGTTCCAGCAGCTTGGGAGTGTAACGGTCCAGCGCTGACATAAATGTAGGCTCCAGTTGCACTGTGGTGATTCTTTGGAACTCTGCACTTATCTGAGGAACGGTCAAACAACTGTCCATCATGGCTCCAACACTCAGACACTGATTGATGACGACATGTTGTCGTCTGAGGACAAACGTCTTGGCCATTATGTGCTTCACCATCTTTTCATTGTTCTTTGTCTTCATTGACTCGATGACCAACTCTTCCCTTTCTTTCTCCAAAATATGTCCTTAATGGTGTGAATGTTGACAATCACACCATGGACATGAAAAAAGATTCATGTGCAGGTGGGGCAGGGCTCTCTGAAGGACCAAGAGGTCCATATTGTTGTTTCCAACTGGTGGTCCGGGCGCAGGCTCTGGGATGGCCATAGCAGGGCTGGTGTTGTTTTGCCATCGTGTCAAAATTGCTTCTCTGTCCCTCGTTGGTATACCCGCTTTCTTCACCCGACGGGGCACTGTTCTGCCAATGTAGGCCTGGTGTATGTTGCTGTGGCAAACGTAAACGACATCACGTGAATGGAGGTACTCCAGTGCGGACACAATCTCAGCACTGGAAACAGGAGGCCTACTAAGCTCATTTCACTAGTACAGACCACACATTCAATCGAACATCGTTTGACATGGTTTAGCGTTTATTTAGAAGAGAAGTGGAACATGAAGAGGAATGGTAGAAATGAGGTGCATGTTGATATGCGTGCATATTGATATGCGTGGGATGGCCTTGGACTGTCCGTGTGGGATGAGGGGGGAAGGGAGGAGGATGAGGGGTTGGGAATAGGGGAAGGAGGGGGGGAGTGAGGATGTAGGGGAGTTTCCGAGGGGCTGGGTGACAGGTGAAGGGGGGGGGGGGGAGGGTCGAGGGGTGAGGGAGACATGGATGAGTTGGCGTTACGGGAGGGGAGAGGGGGTGAGGGGGGGGAGGATGATAGTGAAGACTAAGCCCCTGGGGGAGTGAAGGATGAGAGCAAGCTCTGTAGAGCAAGCTCTGTGGGGGGGGAGGTGGTGGACGAAGGCCGGGTTCCGGGGGGGTAGGATACCCTGAGTGTTTGGCATGGGGTCTGAGTAGCGGGCGTCCTGATCGTACGAGGACACGCCCCCAATCCGAGACCCCCGTCTGGAACCTGAAACTGGAGAACGAGAGTTAGTAAAGAAGGGGGAGGGAGGGAGGGGTACGAGATACGGTGCACGAGTGACAAGTGGAACAGGCTGGCATATATACTCTTCCCTTTAATGGAGCGAGGGTGGTGATAGGGCAGAGAGCCAGACAGTTGCCATGGCAGCAGGGCCTCGGTGAGTGGCGAGGGTGGAGCTGGCATCGGTAGTCATGGCAGGTAAGTGGTGGAGTTGATTGTAGCTGTGGGGAAGGAGGTGAGCTAGGTACCTGAGGCTAGGAATAGAATTAGCATGGCATGGTGGCAGGGGAGGTCACCGATCTTAGCTTGTAGGCATGGCCTTCCTCCTGAACATACGTTGTACCAACTCCATTTCACTAGTACAGACCACACATTCAATCGAACATCGTTTGACATGGTTTAGCGTTTATTTAGAAGAGAAGTGGAACATGAAGAGGAATGGTAGAAATGAGGTGCATGTTGATATGCGTGCATATTGATATGCGTGGGATGGCCTTGGACTGTCCGTGTGGGATGAGGGGGGAAGGGAGGAGGATGAGGGGTTGGGAATAGGGGAAGGAGGGGGGGAGTGAGGATGTAGGGGAGTTTCCGAGGGGCTGGGTGACAGGTGAAGGGGGGTGGGGGAGGGTCGAGGGGTGAGGGAGACATGGATGAGTTGGCGTTACGGGAGGGGAGAGGGGGTGAAGGGGGGGAGGATGATAGTGAAGACTAAGCCCCTGGGGGAGTGAAGGATGAGAGCAAGCTCTGTAGAGCAAGCTCTGTGGGGGGGGGAGGTGGTGGACGAAGGCCGGGTTCCGGGGGGGTAGGATACCCTGAGTGTTTGGCATGGGGTCTGAGTAGCGGGCGTCCTGATCGTACGAGGACACGCCCCCAATCCGAGACCCCAAAAGGATAGATGAGATCGAGAATCGATCGTGGAGCATTTACTGGACCGGAGATCCGTGAGCGGATCTGAGGTCCTGAACGCTCGTTCGGAAGTAAGCGTGGTACGCTTGAGATGACCAGCGCCCTAGGAGTTGGACGGTGTGGTCAGTGATACCTTGTCTGGAGGCCGTGGAGGCGGCGCCGATCCGGAATGAGTGGCCGGGGAAGTCGGATGCTGAGTATCCGGCCTTGGTCAGGATCTGGCGGAGATGGTAGAGGAACCGGCGTCTGGTGGCTGTGGTTCCGGTATCTGTAGTAAACAGAGGATCGCGAGGAGAGGCACGGGAAGAGCGCCTGCTATGTAGACTCGGATGGTGGATGGAAGCATGACCCGTGATGAATGGCAGTGGCCAGCTGCTTGAATTATGAAGTTATGGGTGACCGAAATCCGTGTGAGGCGTCTGAGGAGAGCCATGGGGGGTAGTGAGGTGGAGTGACCTTTATTGATTATTTGGACAGAGGCTTGGTTGTCTGAGTGGATGAGGACTGAGCGGCTGGTCCAATCGTGACCCCAAAGAGAGGCCGCGACTATAACGGGGTACAATTCATGACGGGATTTCGAGGAAGTTGGAGGTGAGGAGTGAGGTGCGGTCTAGTTTCTCTGGGGTAGTGAGGTTTGGAAGGTGGCTGAGTCTAGATTGGTGCCCAGGAACTCTATTTTTGTCGGAGGCCCCATGGTTTTTTATTGGCGAGGGGGATGCCGAGCGCTGAGGAGGTAGCCTTGAGGCGTGTTAGGCTGCGAGCGCGGGGGGGGGGGGGGGGGCTGATGGCGGGTTGATGGTGAGGAAATCATCCGGGAGGTGGACTAGGTGGGGGATGTGGTTGGTGTTGAGGAGGAACCAGCATTGGCTAGTTTGGGGGGGTTGTGGGGGCAGCTGGGCCGATTGTGCGCTCCGCCGCAGTAGGAGCAGACATGGAGCAACTTGCAAGGGTTCTGGCTGCATCCCATGTCGTTAAAATTATTGCAGAGCATACGGGAGCCGATGAACATTATCTTGCGGCCCCGTTTGTCCAGGGCTTGGGAGGAGGAGGGGAAGGTGGTCGGGCCGGTGGGGCGGTTGGTTTCTTGCTTTTTTGCGGGGGCTGGTTGGGAGTGCGGCGTGTGCGTGTGAGCTGGGGCGGATGAGGCGGGTCTGGGTGGTGGTTTGGTGGCTGAGAGGACGCACTCGGTGGTGGGGTGGGAGGGGCAACCGCAGATGGTGCAGGCGAGAGCTCTACTGCCGGCGAAGAGCCGGCAGTAGAGCTCTACGTCGAGGGCGCCCCAGTAGGTGGAGACATTCCATTGCTGGAGGCGGGCTGCTGCTCTCGCCGCAAATTGTCGATGGTATTCATAAAAGAGGGGGCCGCTGAAGCGCGCTGCAAGGTCAGTGATGAGGTAGAGGTAATGGTCTAATTCTTGCCTCCTGTGTGGGTACTGGGAACAGATGACGTCGGTGAAGATAGAAAAGGCTAGGGTGAATTCTGTGTGGGTGAGGGGGGAGTGGGCTGATGAGGAGGATGTGAGGTCGCGGAGGGTTATTGAAAACCCTCCGCAATCAATTGCTCGTGGCTGGAAGGAGTGAGAGGAGGGTTTGAGGATGGAGGCGAGGTCAATATCATTACCCAGTAGGATCTGATGACGGAGGTGGGTTGATACTGGAGGTGGGTTGAGAGCGAGTGCATTTGGAGGCATCACGGCAGCGGCTGCGGAGGAGAGAGAAAAGGGGGGGGGGGAGAGACATGGGGGAGGGAGGGGGAGGGAGGGGGGAAGGGTGCTCTGGGGCAGCTGGGCACCCTGAGGTGGGGGAGGTGCTAGCCGGCTCGGGTCGGTGGCCCTGGGAGCGTAGGGCTGGCTAGCGGCCTGGGGGACTGAGGGGGAGAAGGAGAGAGCTGGGGGGGGGGGGGGTGAGAGGAGTGTGCAGGGGGGTTGGATGACAGTGAAGCCTGCATAGACGGGGATGTAAGCCTTCCGAGGAAGGCTTGGGAGGGGGGGGGGGGGGGTTGAAAGAGGGGAAAGAGGGGGGAGCAGGCACAGGGGGGTGAGAGGTATGCTGGGGGGGAGGTAATGGTAGTCTGAACTGGGTGGCTGGAGGTCCGAGGCGGCTTAGGATGGACCGGCCTGGAGGTACAGGTGGGAGGTGTTGACCGGTAATGATATGATAAGCATGGGAAGTATTGTGGGTATCATCATTATTATTATTATTGTAATGGTCGTTATTGCGGATGGTTTGCTCACCTCGACTGTGGTGGACGGGCAGCGCAGGGACCTCTCTCCTGGCGACGCGTCGTCTGGTGGAAGGACCCGGGATGACGTCATCGGGACGCGACGATGTTGTTGTTGCCGGACGTGCTGGAGTGGAGCACTGGATTAGCAGCGTGAATAGCTGGCCTTTGTTGGCCGTCCTACAGTGTGGCTCGTTCCTCTCAAGGAGAGCCTTTCTGAGCCCGGCGACGGTCCACTCGTTGTATGGGCGGATGGTCGGCCTGGTTGGCGCGGCGGAGGAATGCGGAGCCGAAGCGGCGGACGTTGTCAGGGACTCGAGACGAGGAGGGGGTGGAGGTGGGGGATCGATGCGAGACCGGCGTTGGAGAGGCGGAGGGAGAGGGGGGAGAACGCGGCGGCGAGAGGACGAGTAACGGGGGGGGCTTGGTTCCAGCCGGGTTGCCTCCGATGCCCTGATGAAGCCGGGGGCGGACCGAGGCAGTACGCCGGTCGGCAGGATCCTCTGGACGGGCGGCGCCGGCGTCTCGGGAAGGTCCTGAAAATCGTCGTCGGAGTCGGGGGGATGGAGGTCAAGACTATCCATTGCGTGAGTAACGAAAAGCTTTGCACGAGCGTGTCGTTAGTTGTGCTTGTATAGTACGAGTTGTACGAGATACGGTGCACGAGTGACAAGTGGAACAGGCTGGCATATATACTCTTCCCTTTAATGGAGCGAGGGTGGTGATAGGGCAGAGAGCCAGACAGTTGCCATGGCAGCAGGGCCTCGGTGAGTGGCGAGGGTGGAGCTGGCATCGGTAGTCATGGCAGGTAAGTGGTGGAGTTGATTGTAGCTGTGGGGAAGGAGGTGAGCTAGGTACCTGAGGCTAGGAATAGAATTAGCATGGCATGGTGGCAGGGGAGGTCACCGATCTTAGCTTGTAGGCATGGCCTTCCTCCTGAACATACGTTGTACCAACTCCATTTACTGACGTACAACACGCCGTGGTTGGCTCTGTACTTGGTGTGCTCTTTATCTGAACCACACCAGAGTGAGGCATTCTTTATCTGAACCACACCAGAGTGAGGCAGAGACGTTCTTTCTTTCAGTGGTTTTCAACCCTTTTTGTATCAAGGCCCATTATTTATTCAACATTTGAGCCAC
>NC_136790.1:41191060-41251060 GCF_951216825.1 Electrona antarctica
GAAGTGATGCAGCGAGCCTGGGTTCCATTTTGGGGGCAGTATGAAGAGTGTCTGTGTTTGTTTATCAAACAAACTCTTTTAAAGCCAATACTAAGCAAAAATCTGAACTTAACTTGGACCAATAAGCAGTTTGACCGATCAAAGAACTTTGTTTAGGGGAAGAAGAATAGTTTGGTCGGACATTTCTGATGTTTTGCTCTGAACAAACAAACCAGAGCCTTATGATGAACAAATTAGGAACCAGCTGAGGTCTCCTGATGTGAAGGTTGGGTGAGGAGTAGCCCCTCTCGGGACCCCCTCGGTTAAGCTCTTTTCATCGCTTCCCTGTATATGGTCCCTCTGCAGTTCGTAAGCACTCAATAGAACGCAGCTGTACATACGCTCCGTTCAGGCCGATCTGCGCTCCGCTTAAGTGTCGGTGAGATGTTTCAAAGATGCATAAAACTGATATAGGAGACAACGGAAACGTGGGAGAAATGTATTTTTAATCTTTTTTTTTTCCAGTTTTGGCTGTGTGGTCTCGTGAATATAGTCCATAATTCTATATTTGCAATATTCTGTCAATAATTAGACTATACATTTTGGTCACTGTGCTAATTTGATGCAGGTTAAGTGAGACACATTGTCTAGTCAGAAGAGCTTGGTCTGGGGGTCTTCCTTTACTAAGAGGTCCTCAGCCAAGTACCCTGTGGCCAGGCATTGTGCTTTACTGTTTGAAGCCGTGCCAGGTGTTGGAGAAATTTAGCATTCTTTTGTCTCAAGAAACCTTCAGGATGTTTCCGAGAGACAACTTGGTTATCTCCTACCATATGTTGATTAAGTATGTCAAGTCTTAACCACACCCAGAATTCAACTGTTCAATGTGAAGGTATATCTTGTCATGTTGTAAATGTTAAACTAAGTAGTCTTGGACTGGCCGCTCCGGTGGTCAGAACAGGGGCCCTGGGCTCCAGGCTCACGGTCTAAGGCAAAGCTCTGTTGTATTTGTACTTCTGAAATAAATACTACTCTGATGGGATCTTCAGTTCACTTTCTCTGCTTGCGTTTCTTCATCTGATGTAAGGTTCTGACTACAGTTTGCTTTAGTTTAGAGAGTTCATTTCTCTTTAGAGAGTTCTCTCTAGTTTAGTGAGTTAGTGAGTTTAGTTGTGTGAAAATACACCACAGCTGCTCTGAAATTCTCTCTCTCTTCCTTCCTTCCTTGACTTCCTTATTGACCCATTGTACCGCCTCCCACACCGAGACTGGCTAGCTGCGACAGAGCAGATCAGAGGCAGGAACGTAGGGACACGCAGCTAGCCAGTCTCGGTGTGGGAGGCGGTACAATGGGAAGTCAAACTAAGTACTGCTCACCCTAACCCTATAACCTCCCACGGGGCAGCACACCTAAACCTAACCTTAACCCATGTCTAACCAATGACTAGTCTAAACTAAGTATGCACCCCGAGTCCCAGATGTAGCGATGGATGTGTGTCAGCCGTCTCCCACTCCTGCTTCTAGATGCCACCAGCCATGGGTTAATAGACAGAGGGTAGCAGCGTGTTTGCCTGGCAGCTTGACAATTGTTTTCACGATTAGTTTCACAAGAAGGTGTGGTATTTGATCTTACAGGACACCCTATAGTCCTACCATACAAAATACTGAAAACTGGGAGAAAATGTGAGACCCGGCAGTCAGCAGATGAGATGTTCCGATGTTGATTTATTTCAGAGTACAGCACAGCATAGGCACACACAGGAACCTGGCTGCATGACCACAGGTAGTGACCAGCCCCAACTGACTAACTGTTAACATTTTGGTTAGCTTATTTAAACAGTTTACATGAGTGGAGGGTGTCGACAGAAAATGCATGCACTTTAAAGATAAATCCTTTGATCAACCATCTGCTCTAGCTATCAACACAAATTGCTTTGTTACACAAATTGCCACAGACTCAGGAGTGTAAGCAAACCATCACCCTCCTGTCCTCACTCCAGGTGGGACTTTGAATAACAGTAGAACAAAGACGGGCCTTGGGAACGACTGGCTTGCATAATTAAGCCAGCCAGCTAGTCAGACCTATACTGAATACACAAGAACACCCATATTTGTCCAAGAACATGAAATATTTAGAATTATGGAATCCCAGATATCCCATATCCCCCCTCATGACCGTCAACAAGACTGTCATGCCAAAAACATGGAACCATAATTCTCTTACACCCCCCTTGACCCTCAGCTGAACACTATACATTCAAGACATCAGAAATAGCAGCATCACAGTACAGAATTTCAAACACAGACATTCAAGATATAACTTGTCATAAATGATTTCATGACCGTCAACAAGACTGTCATGCCAAAAACATGGAACCATAATTCTCTTACACCCCCCTTGACCCTCAGCTGAACACTATACATTCAAGACATCAGAAATAGCAGCATCACAGTACAGAATTTCAAACACAGACATTCAAGATATAACTTGTCATAAATGATTTCCCTTACAGTATGTGTCATTAGGAGGATAATTTCTCTGTTGTTACTCAAATCTAGGATAACATGTTTAGGCACACCAACATCTTTTCGGGATCACAGGAACAAATCAAAATAAGTCTCTGGACTTATCCTGACCACATCACAAAAATTATGGAATCCCAGATATCACAAAGGTCTTGCACAAACTCTTGCTACTTGTGGGGAAGGCCACGTAGAGGCTGCCACCTTCTTCCCCAGGGAGATTAGGCACTGTGCCAAGTGTCTCTAACCCCCATAAATGGCATAAAGACGTGGGGTGGCAGTGGAGAGGTGGGTGGCATTGTTGGTAGGATGGGGGGTCATTTCGGGTATGGGTAACTTGGACAGCACAAACCAGTCAGCATCCTGTGTCCAAATTCGAAATATTTATTTTTTCCAGAAATGGACCAGGTCAATCTTCCAGCAGTCCATCTCCTTCACGGACACAGTCACGTCTGGCCATGTGGGACAGCCCCTCCCACATTAAGGCCTTTGAATAGTTAAGCAGGTAGTCTTCTGACTTAGGTCCAGAGGTACATGCCTCCGAACAGAACCACTCGTCTAGAAAGCAAATACATCAGCTAAGTGCATAACATTTTTATGTCGTTTTTTAAAATCTCACTATAAATTATTTCTGCCATCAAAGCATACGGCAAATGCCATGTTTACCTTCTGTGAGAGGGCATTGCTGTTGAAGCAGGCAGTCGATGTGATACCATTCATATCTGAGGCAGCTCTCCCCCTTGGCACACTACCATTTCCCCACCTCTTTGCTGATGGCAGATGCAATAAATGTAGCCGCCAGCATTCGTACAAATGGTGCTGCAGAACCAGTCCTCCTTCGGCGCGCTGGGCAGGTGAGAGGTGGAACCAGGGCCAGTGGAACCAGGGCCCTCTGCAGAGTGCATTACAGCACTGCACCATATGGCACCTCCTTTATCTAGTGGGATGACAGACTTGTTTACCATGGTGTTATAGTTTAGAGTGTAATTTCAAAACATTTAGCCAATTCCCAATCCAATATGTAATTATTTATACTTTCAAAGGAGATGCAGTATGGAAAGGTTGAAAGGGAAGCCGCCTTCTTAACGTCATCCACGTGGGCATCCAGCAAAAGTCGACCACCGCCATGGCAAGTCTGTGGACACATGTGACGTTGTCCTCCACTGGCACCAGATCAAGGTCACCTGCAGCTATTGTCTTGGCCAGAAGAGTAACATAGCCTCTTGTTGCTAACTTCATAGCACCAAAATAATAAGAATTATAATAATTATATGCATGTTATGAGTTTGAAAACCATAATTTTACTGAACATAATAATAATTAATCATGTTGCTTGCCAAAAATAAGGTACCTCAATCATGTCCCATGTATGTTGAATGTTGTCCTTGACCTCCTTCTTAAGGCCTCTGTGGCAGAAGAAAGCCTTTAGATGGGCAAGGGTTCCTCTGGCAGCCTCGCTATCCCCTTTAAAAAGGAGGTTCATGGTGTCCTATCATGAAGACAATGTGTCAGTTGAAGAAATACTTATAGCCTACAATAGAAACCACGAAGCATCAAATAGATCATTTAATTTCACAAAGGGGGAAATGTATAGAGGTATGAACATGCAGCTGTAGATACAGTAGATATGCTATAGAAATTAATTCTATACATTATACATGCAAAACACATGTTATGTTTAATATTTTGATGAAACCTGCATGAGATGGATCTCTTTATGAAATTCCTGTGGAACTCCACCAACCCTTCCATCCTCCGGCAGTGGAACATCCGTTCGATGCTCAGCCCATCCCCTCCACAAAGAACGGGGACAGGCTTCCCATCTATGCACGGGACGAAGGTGGACAGGTGATCCATAATTTGGATGACCCCGGCAGTGGATGTTGGGTTTGCACGGACAACTCCAAGATTAATCTGTGAAATCAAACTACTTGGTAGGAGCAGGAAATTGAAGCTCATTTATAACAAATGCAACAACAAAAAGTATACACTAAAGAAAATATGCAGCTTTAAACTATTGTACTTTTCATGCTCAATTTAAATAAATAACTTGTTTTATTGAATAACACAATAATGTAAACATGATAAATTAAACTTACAGTGCTCTTCTCTGCTAGGGCTCAACTGTGCTGGTGGGGAATGTGTGTGACCACTTTGTGCTTGATGTTGGTCAGTTGGTCCAGGTGATCGCACAGAATTCTCTCCACAATGATCACCATTCTGTCTTTAAAAGCAGAGTATGTCTGCAGGAATAAAAATATGAACAATAACAATGTGTGAGTAATCTTTAATTTTCATAAACTATCACAAAGGTGTGGTATTATGTACTGTACGTACCTCTGCATTGGGCAAAACTGCCCATGGTGACATCCTGTGCTCTCTGTCCAGGGCCATTATTGGGACTTCGACAATCAACTTTGTTCAGATGAGCAAAACGCAATGCCCAGAGGTGAAACTGGTTTCCCTGGCTCCGGTTATAGGGTTTTGCATGGACACTCATCTGTATGGAACATACAGCATTAAGGCAAAGACAGTACAATGTTTTCAGTTGAATTCTCCACCAACTCATCCTAAGCCATTTTTTCCACATGTATAACAACTCTTTCTTTGCAATATCATAATAATGGAGAGAGAGAAAATAATGTCACATGACTTCACACTTGTAAAATCATCAGGCATGTTTTTGTTGTTTGTTCCAATTACCTGAACGTTGTCCCACGTCAATGAATAGGAGAACATTGGATTTACAATTTACAATTTAGGCATTTAGCAGATGCTCTTAATCCAGAGCGACTTACATTAAGCAATAACAAAAGCATGGCATACATCACATATATAAAAAGTAGTTATCATGAATCATGCGTAAACTAAGAACGTAACAGTGGAGTATCTATGTTAACTATACATACTATACTATATAATATATTACACATGTGTACTATAAAGTGCTATGACTACATAAAGTGCCATATTTCTGTCTTGCTGTTCCATTTAGGACCCGACACAGGATGGGGAGGGGGGGAACATCGGTTCACCGATGTTCTGTATAAAAAGGTACAGCCACTAAGCTGGTAGCAGAGGTAGAATAGGGATAGCCAGCAGGACAGGACAGGGTATCTAAGGGGCATCTAAGGTCCTTTCTGCCTACAAACGCTTATGTCACTCTGAAGGATAATGCTTTGGTGACTGCGTGTCACATTTGTGTCAGTATCTTGTGAAATAAATGCTAGGATTAAGCTATTGTTGTTGGAACGCAGAACACACGAGGGAGAGTGAGTGCATGTACTGTAGGCCTACCCTATGGAGGTCATCAAGGGAGCGTTGCTGATCAATGCACTGGTGTCGTAGATCCTGATCCTGTTGTCAAAACAGGAGGTGAGCACTCTGTTGCCAGTAGAGGAGAAATAGGCACTAGAGATGCTTAAAATATGGCCATGCATCTGGCACACTGGCTTGCTGTTGGTCTTCTTCAGAGAGCGGCTGTCGTAAACGCTCACCATCCTGTTCTCAGCAACCACAAAGTATTGCTTGTGCAGAGGATGGACGTTGACACATCGAATGATTGTGTCCAATGTGTTAACAGACTCGTGGGAGTTTCCTGGAGTCCGTCTGTCAACAATGGCAACATCACCATTCAAGGCCCCGACCACTAGAGTGGAACAGTCATCTGACAGGAAGTCAAAGGTCTTCAGGCTGTCCTCTGTGTCATACACATCATCAAAGATGGCCTTCTCTATGTCCATGCAGCGTAGAGATCCATCATAGCTCAGGCTCAGCAGGTGGGCAGGATTAGCCTTAGAAAACGCCATGCAAGACACTGGACGAGTGTGGGCCTCCCACAACAACACACCATCAACACCCCAACCAGCACCCAAGTTCCAGAGTGCCACTTTCCCCCACTTGTCTCCTGCAGCCATGAGCAGGCTGCTAGTGCAGGGGTGGAAAGCTGCTGAGAAGATTCGATCCTTCACTACCTTGGCAACTCCATCTTTGGGTATTTTCATGTTCTTAAGAGCAGAGCAGTACTGCTTCAGATCAAGATCCACCTTTTCTTCATTTGCATTTGTGGAGACCTCGGAGCAGAGCTGGCGAAGCTGAAGAGGCAGTCCACTGCCTCTCTCCATGTTAACTGGATCCATGGACAGAGGACCAGGAGGATTCTTTGGCATAACGTCAATTGCATTGTCATTGTATATAGATAGTGCTGCTCATGGTTCGGGGGGAAGAGACACGCTGTCAGAAGCTTTCTTTTGGAGTCGTAGGGACTTCCGAGGAGGAAGCTCGTCTTTCTCGGCAATCTTTGACCTGCTTGTGAGATTTCTCTTCTGTGGTGGTTTTGGTTGTGTTAAGTGTTTCAGATCTTTAGAAGCCTGTGGTAAATTGATGGAGGACAGGAAAACTTTGTTCTGTCTTATGTTCTCTAGACGTTCCAGCTCATATGCAGACAGTCTTCTATGTTCACCTACATCACTGTTTTCAGCATCAGAATCCTCTGTTTTGGCCTTGTTTTGTCTCTTCCTTTTATCACTTGTCTCATCCTTTTTAGGACGGTTTTCACTCAGCTGTGTGACTGGTTGTTTTCTCCTCTGTCGAGTTGATCGCCTGAGTGGATCATCAGGGTTGTACTCAGATGAGCTCATACTCACACAGCTTCTTAGTTTGCTTGTCAGTAAGCTCTGTTGTAATTTTCAGGTGCTGAACAATTAGTGGTTATATTACTACTATATTAATATATATAATAATATAAGTGCTAAGAGGAGCATGAGGTGCTATGTTACTCTAGTAGTACTATAGTGAAAAAAATAATGTCATTAGAGCAAACTTTAACATCACATATGCAGTTATGTCAAATAGAAAACTTCACGTACCTCAATGGCAAGCTTCCATTTTTGGATCTGCCAGTCAAAGTCACTGCCAATTCTGTCCACATGGCCAGATGCAGATTTCTTTGACTGACAGATGCCAAGAGCACACAGTGAGGATATAATCTTCTGGGCACAACCATATCGCCACAGTTCTATCCCTACACAGCTTGCTGTATAGAGGATAGTGGACAGAACAGAACCACTCCGATCCTTTTATTCAGGAACATTTTTGCCTCCTCTGTCTGCACCCTTTAATTACATTAATGAAAGCATTATTTAATATTCAATTCATAATTATTTGATCTAGGCCTACTCCATAGACTTGACCGTCCTCTATGCATTTATAGTGTTACATGTGAAGATGTACCTTCCATGCTGTTTGGGGCCCACAGTCCTGTGTCTTCTGATGACTTTATGGCTGGGAAACATTGCCTTTAAACATTGTACAGTGACAGGGGCACAGCCCTCTCCCCAAGACACTGTCTCATCTCATGAAAATGAAGATATGGTCTCCATTGTGACTGTCTTAGACAATAGACTATCTTTGTCGGTCAACAATGGCTTTCTCTGGCAATGTGAAAGATCAGTGGGTCAGTGAAATGAGTTATAAGAAAAACAAATTCAAACCTAAGAACACAAATAGCCATTTTCACCAATTCCATTATGATTTAATAACAGATCAGTTATGAACAATATTATCATGAAGACATTTATCCAATTTAATAAGCAGCTGCACATACAATGCTGCTTCACTTCCTAATATTTGCATAATCAAAGACTGCCCTTTATTGGAAGATACAACCATATTTATATTTTGATAGGTTTATAAGGTCCACTGCTCCTTTAGCAAGGTCAAATAAATGCACCACGTAGAAGATAAAATAAATGGTATGGCATTTTAAAAGTTGCAATCCATTCTTTTGATTAATTAAATGATGGAATCAATCTAGATATCAGGTAGAGAATGCTAATACTACTCTTCAATCAACTGCACATAGTTTCCTCGAACTCTGTTTAGACCTCTGTATTGCTGCCAATTGACGTTTAAAGCAGTCACACCAATCGCTTATGAGATTTACATTTGTTTGAATAATAGCTTATGTAATGTTAGTTAGAAAATGTTGAGGCTATATGCAAAGGGATGAATCTTGCAAACCATGTATGAACTTTTACATATTTCCATAATAGACTAGGCTACAACCAATTTCACTGTATTCAAATATGTTTGATTGCCATTTCACATGCGAACACAACTACCCATGTATAATGACAAAATATACAATACCTCATTCGTGGTGGTCTCACACACCACCTTAACCATCGCGTTCTTCAGGCACTTGGAAACCCGCATCAGTGTCCTGAAAGCCTAAGGTACCTTTTATTTTCCAGATGTTGGATCCCCTCTTTGAGGGATCCAACTCGACGGCAATATCGCCGTACTTGGTGGCGTCTCGAAGGAGCAGGGCAAGGACCTTTCCCCCCCGTTTTTGCCTAAGTTCTTCTTTTTTATTTACGTTGTCACGTTCTGGTGGTGTGGTGAGGACCCAAATGCAGGACAGCAAGGCAGGCATAGTTCAAAATCCAATATTGGGGATTTATTACAAAAACTGAGAAATCACAAACTAACACTGAACATGAAGTGACACCAAACAATGACTCGACCAGGACTGACTGGGGAACAAGACTAATATACACAAGAGGGCTGATTACACATGAGAAACACCTGGGGAAGACAAGAACATAGAACCAAAACAACTAGAACACAACATAGAAATACAACACCTAGACAAGCAAAGTCTGTGACTGTGACAGTATCCCCCCCTCTTGACGTCCCACAATGTCAATGAAGAGGAACTTAAGAGAGGGGACCAGAACTTAAGAGAGGGGACCAGAACTGTAGAGAGGGGACCAGAGCTTGAGTGTACTGGTACTGGTGGGAATGCAGGGAAAGGGGCTGAAACCCCCCAGAGCTTTCTTCCGCTGCTGGATCAGGAACAGGGCAGAGGGAGCTGGTCCAAAAGGCAGGGAAAGGAACATAGAACCTGGGGCTGAAGAGGTGTTGGACAGTCAGCTCTTCCACAACCAGAACCTCTGAGGACTCGGAGTGAGGTCGGAGCATCACAACCAGGACTTCGACTTGCCCCCCAACATCCAGTAGCTGGAGCTTCAGATGTCGACTCAATTCGACACCCCAATACCTCACCAGGTCTGGACAGGCTGTGGCCAGGGTGCTGTCCGCTGGGTCCAGGCGGGTCCAGTCATTCTGTCACGTTCTGGTGGTGTGGGAGGACCCTAATGCAGGACAGTAAGGCAGGCATAATTCAAAATCCAATATTGGGGATTTATTACAAAAACTGAGAAAACATCACAATTGTGTGACACCAAACAATGACTCGACCAGGACTGTTCTTCTTCTTAAGGTTTAATGGCGGGTTGCAACCAATTCCTTCCAGGTGTATACCGCCACCTACTGTACCGGAGTGTAAAGTCCAACTCCATGCACCTTATTCCTTATGTTATAGCCTACTAATATTGAGGGGTGTTGTACCCTAGATCCTGTGAAAGATCCCTATCTCGAGCAATAAGTCAATCACTGCCTTCTGTATCATCCGGACTCCGTTTCCTGTTGTTCCCCGGATACCTGGTAGGTTCCACTGTCTTTTTGCCTCAGTCATCTTCTGTTTCAGAATTGTCCTTTCTTCCCCATATTTCCTGCAATGCATCATAACGTGTTCCACATTTTCTGTGTCATTACACTCTGGACATCGATCAGTGGGGTTTTTCCCTACCATGAACAGGGTTTTATTTAGGCCAGTGTGGTCAAACCTAAGTCTGGTCAGGACTGTTTCCTCTCTTCTGAATCCTCTCCTCACACCTTTTGCATTGATACCTTTCTGTATGTTAAAGTATGTTCTTCCTCTGCTGTCATTGTCCCATCTATTCTGCCATTTCTTATTTAGCTCTTTTTTCAGTATGGCCTTAGCTTCCCCTTTGCCAAAAGGCACCTCAATTTCGACTGCTCTTTTGGCAATTTTATCTGCCTCCTCGTTCCCCTCTATGCCCACATGTGCAGGTATCCAGCAATAACTGACTTTTACACCCATCCTAAACAGCCGAAACAAACATTGGTGAACTTCCATGACCAGATCTTCTCTCGTTGATTTCAGGCTCTGCAAGCTTAACAGGGCCGATACTGAGTCTACGCACAGCACCACTCTTTCTGGTCTGACTTCTTCCACCCATTGAAGCCCTATTATAATTGCCATAATTTCTGATGTGTAAACTGAGAATTTGTCAGGGATTGTTCTACCTATTTTAACCTGCATTTCTGGTATAAACGCCTGTGCCAACTCTGTCTTTTTCGTCCTTAGACCCATCTGTGTATATTTGTAAATAGCTGTAGTATTTGTTTCCAACATACTTGCTTGCCTTTTGTCCTTTCTCATTGTTTTCCCATTCTTTCTTTAGCTCTAGTATGTTCAAATCTATGTCTGGTTTTGGAAACAGCCACGGGGGGGTGCTAATTTTCGGTGTGGGTGAATTAAACTTTAAACTTCCTATATTATACTCGTTTGCTTTGTCGTTTGCGATCCAACCAAATCCTCTACCTGTATATCTACTGTATTCCCAACATTTCTGTACCACATCCTTGGTGGGGTTTCCTTCGCCACAGCCCCGCAGTCGGCTCCAGTATGTGAGCATCAATTTCTCACGTCTTAGGTCAGTAGGGGCTTCCCCTACTTCAACCTGAAGTGCATTGATCGGCGTTGTTCGCATTGCACCGTGCAAATTCTAACTGCTTTGTTTTGTACCCTGTCTATTTTATTTAAGTGAGTCATGGCTGCTGCTCCATACACAAAGCACCCATAATCTATTGTAGATCTCATCAGGGCTCGGTATATGTACATTACGGCTTGCTTGTCAGCGCCCCAACCCCCAATCTTTGCAAACTACTGCTCTCATTAAGTTATTCACTTTCTTACATTTACTTTCTACTTTCTCTACATGCGTTTTCCATGTCCCCCTCTCATCCAGCCATATTCCCAGTACTTAAAGTGGTCTACCTTTTCCATATTTTGGCCATACAGCATAAGGTTCTGAGTCCCCATGTGACGGGTGGCCGATTAAGTCACAAGAAAATGATTAAGTAAAGCAACTCAGAGAACACAGAAACATTGATTAAAGTGCACTGTTTTAAAAGTGCGGTGCATATTAACTGATACTCTATAAAAACTGTCTGTAGCCAACTACGCCACCTTTTTGAGGTCTGGTCCTCTATTAACTAATACACATATAAAACAAGGCAACACAGGTTCAAGTCTAAAACCAGGTAAAAAGAGCATAAATAGCTAAAAACACAGGGAAGGACTGAAACAGGATTAAGGTGGGGGATTACAACAGTAATTGTATTCGTTTTATACAGGGGCACGCTAAAATGGCCAATAGAAAATACAGCCCTAAGCCTAAAAATCCCTATAAAAATCCTAACTAATTAAACTAAACTAAAAATAAACACTTAACTAAAATAACCAAACCAACTTTAAAATACGTTTTCCCACAATGTGCAAATCAACAATATGCAAAATGCAAGAGGAGGTGCGGGCTGCGGGGACAGTCACGATCACACGGTTTGTAATCAGTTCATCGGTGCCTTCTACTCTTCATGGCCACTGAAACACACAAGAGGAAGGCCACCCAGGTCTGAAACCTGGGCACGTCTGTCATCGGCGTGCAGTATTGCGACCTCGCTGTTCTCTCTCTCTCCGTCTCGTCTCTGATGATGATGATCCAGCTCCCGATCTCACTGTATCCAGGACAGGTCACAGTCGAGCTCCTCGGCTTGGCTCGAACGTCTGCTGTGGGACCTGTTCCTTACGTTACATCCGATTCCTAACCGTCTCCCGTCTTACTCTTCTCTGTCTAACACACCTCACTCTCTGCTGTCGTCCTTCCGTCCGTCTCACTCCTGCCTGCCTGCGTTCTGTCACACAAACATTTTTGGGTGCCGCGCCTGTGTCTGGGGACACTCCCATCGACTGAACTCTGCACAGGATTGGCCGAGAGCGTTACTACTGTCCCAGCTGATCACTACCTACATCACACGGCTGCTGTCCATAGTCATTTAGAGTCCTGGGGTGCCGTGTCAGAAAACAATCATTAGGAAAACCAATAAATGCACACACAACCAAAATGTAATAATCAACCAAACCATGCACAAACATGATCAACTCAAAAATGCATGCATATCACACTGGCAAAATCATAAATCAAAATAATACATCAACAACGTAAATAAACACAGCAAAAAAGGAAAAATACTGTTTTCTGCCTGCTGACATCCACCCCTTTCTTTTTAGTGAACAGCATATAGCAAGACTTGCTTACTGTTGCGGTCTCCAAACAAAGTATGTATGATAACACGTGGCTCAAACTGGAGACCCCAACATAAGGACAGACATCACAAAGTGGACAAGTTTTAACGGTTTTTATTAACCACTTCCCCACAGAGGCTTTAAAGCATCAAACAAAATATCAAACAAAATACATTTTACTGCCGGGTACTTTACCAAATCAGGAGAACAAAGGAGACCTGGAGATGCCGGCCAAAACAGGAGAATGAGGGGGGGCCCAGGCCACCCCCTATAGGGACGTCGAAGCCGTTTCCCCCCTCCCCTAACTTAAACCAAATAACTAATAACAACGAAAACTCTAACTGCCGGCCATCCCCAGGCCAGCTGAACTAAATAAAGTTTAACTGAAAGTATTGACGTGCATAGGGACTGAGCTGTTGCTGGGTCTGTGTCTGCCTTGACACTGAGCTGGCATGGCTTTTATAGCAGAGGGCTGCAGCAGAGGATGATTGGGGAATCTGCTGCAGGTGTGCCAGCCTGGGTGTGTCAGTCTGAGTGGGGAGGAGAGACAAAGATTAGGCACAGACAATGATTGAATGACTTGAGTGTGTGTGTGCGAGTGATGTCATGGCCACACGCAACACCCCCACCATATGATGGTGAATACCGGGAGTGCAACGTGAGGTGATTCACTCATCAGAAAAAGAGCGTGACAATGTGTCGGCCAGGACATTATCCTTGCCACGGATATGCCTGATCTCCACATTGAAATACTGCATGAAAATAGACCACCTCATTAACCTTCGATTTGTGTTCCGCATCTGGTTCAGGAAAACGAGAGGGTTGTGATCAGTAAAGACAAGGGTAGGCTCACTGGAGGAACCCACATAAACCTCGAAATGCTTTAGGGCCAAAATAAGCGCTAGCGCTTCTTTTTCCACTGTGGAATACACACGTTGATGCCGATTGAATTTTTTGGAGTAATACGAGACCGGGTGCTCAATCCCATCATCCCCATCTTGAAGTAGGACCGCACCCGCCCCTGCATCACTTGCATCCACAGCGAGTTTAAATGGCCACTCGAACACCGGTGCAGCAAGAACTGGAGCATTAATTAGCAAGGCTTTAATACAATCAAAAGAATGCTGACAGCTCGGAGACCATTTGTAGCGTACTTTCGGGCTCAACAAGTCGGTTAACGGGGCTGCAACGGCAGAAAAGTTTTTGCAGAAACTTCGATAATATCCTGCCATTCCTAGAAACCGCATTAGACCACGGCGAGTGACAGGATGAGGAAACGAGAGGATGGCTTCCACCTTAGAATGGACAGGCTTAACTTGACCCCGACCCACAATTTTGCCGAGGTATGTCACTGTAGCCTGCCCGAACTCACATTTGGCAAGATTTAAAGTGAGATTGGCCTCACTCAACCTGCCAAATACTTCACGAAGTTGTTGGATGTGTTCGTCCCACGTTGTGGAATAAATGCAAATGTCATCCAAATAAGCCTCGCAGCCCGATAAACCCGACAAAACTGTGTTGACCAAACGCTGGAACGTTGCTGGAGCGTTTCGAACACCAAACGGCATTACAGTGTACTCTAGAAAAGCATCAGGGGTCACAAAGGCAGATATAGCTTGAGCCCTAGGTGTTAACGGCACCTGCCAATATCCTTTTAGTAGATCGAGTTTAGTGACATATTTGGCACAACCAACTTTATCAACACAGTCATCTATCCTAGGCAGAGGATAACAGTCAGGTTTTGTGACCCCGTTCACCTTTCGATAATCGGTGCAAAAGCGATCCGAGCCATCAGACTTTGCAGCCAAAAGGCAGGGTGAACTCCAAGCACTTGTGCTAGGTACAGCTATGCCATTTTCCAGCATGTAGTTCACCTGCTTTTGGAGACGAAGCCTTTTTTCAGGATTAACGCGATATGCGTGTTGTTTAATTGGCGGGGAATTACCAACATCAATGTCATGCTGCAACACATGCGTACGGGTCGGCACGTCTGAAAAGAGAGTTGCATTAGAGCCAATTAAGCTGATCACATCCTCACGTTGAGACTGAACCAAATTTGGAAGACAATCATGAAGTTTAGCAAGCATTTCTGAATTTCTAAGTCGTCCATGAGTAACATCAGTGGAGATACCTACAATATCATCTTGGTCGTCCTGAGATTCAGAGGGAGGAACACTGGCATTGCTAGACAGTGCCAGAGTTACCTTGTCAGGATCACCATCTCCACTGGACAACTCGGGTGGCACATTGACCTCTGTGCCATCAGAAGGGTTGGAATCAGGCTGAGACTCTCTGTCAAAATAAGGCTTCAACATATTAATATGACACAGCCTACTCCGTCGCCGACGTTCAGGGGTGTCAATGATGTAGTCTCGATCGCCAACCTTCTTTTTGACCAGATAAGGGCCACCATAACGTGCCTGCAAAGCAGAGCCAGGAATGGGCAACAAAACCAGAACTTTATCACCGGTGTGACAATTTAACTTGTTTCCAAGTCAAGTGGATCCCGACTGGTTTTGCGCATTCACGAGCCGTCTTTCACAGATGTTTCAGGAAGGGGCGGAGCTATTGTAGCGCCGGCCGCAGCTAGAAGAATGTGCAAACCAAACGATCCCCGAGCCTACACCATCTTCTCCTGTTCTTAAAGTTCAATAAAGATCATTAAATACCCATCCGATTGTTTGTGGAATCTCACTTGTATGAAACAGTGACAACATGCACTTATAAAACAATGATACAAATAAAAAAATGAAAATATCAGTGTGGGAAGTGGGATTCGAACAGTCTTTGCAATGAACCAAAAAAAAAATAATCGGGTTATGATAAGCTGACAACTGCTGTAGGACAAGATCTATTTGATCTTATGTGTGTCTGTCCAGGTGTGAACTCATGGAAACAGTATAGTCACAACATGCCATGTTGTCTTGTGACTCTGGTTTAACAAATTTAAGCACTCCGTTGAACTGATCAATGAATAGCTGTAGAAACAAGTCAATGATGTTGGTATAGTCACACCATGAAACACAAACTCTTCTGTGGAGACTGACAAATGCAGAATAGCGTATTTAATCTTTTCATTTGTAAATAACACTGTGCAGAGCATAAAACAGCACCACCTGCTGTTGTCTAGCAGGCAGTGCAACATGTCAACTTGTGACTGATATATGGTATAGTCACACCATATGAAACAAACTCTTGCCATTGCAATCAATGAAAATATCCACAGGGAAATACACGATAGACAAATAGGCTCTGATAGTGTTTTTTTATTAAAAGTTGTTACATCCTCAAGATGCCATGCTAAATAGCACAATCAAAGTCAGCTATTCAACAAGCATGAACATGTACAAGGAGACCATATTCAAACGTTCTCTTGCAGTAGGCTACTACACAACACTCATATGAAAAATACCTGAGTGCCACACAGGCTGTTATGCTTTTGAAGTACCAGTTACAGCATCTCAAAGGGGCTATCCCTTCAATAAAAATCTGAAATCTGTAGCCTAAATGGGACAGTGCATGGAAGCATGATGCACATAACTGATTATTGCACATTTGAGTATTGTAGCACCAACTACATGGCCATTTAGCAGGCAATCCTATCCCGAGTGGCTGAGTAGCCTTGATAACCAACAGCTATAGGCAGGCACTGGGGTACAATTTTTGTTTATTTATTTAAATTTGTAACCCATTTTTCACAGGATGCCAATAAGATGTAATCCTGGGCACTACTATCCATCTGCTAACCTGGGGAGAGCCCCAAACTGTGCTCTATGGTTCCTTCAATGCATGAGGAGTGAGCAGGGGGAAGTTTGACTGGGGTACCATTTTTATAGTCTTTTTTTTTAATATACATTTGTTTATCCCACGATTTTGTAACCCATTTTCACCCCTGTGTCAATTATCTAATGTGATCCTGGGCTCTACACACCCTCCGCCAACCTTGGGAGAGCAACGGACTTGAACTCATGCTTCCTTCATGCCTGAGTGTCCAAGTTGCTCCTTTACACCTGACAGGGGGGAGTTTCCCTTTTTAATGGTCTTTGGCATGACTCTGGATTGGATCCTGACGCGACCTCCCAATCTCAGGGCAGACACTCTAGAAAGTAAAAGATGATAATAATGGCATGAACAACAGTCGATCAGGGTAAATTATGAAATAGAGTGCAGTGCAAAGAAAGTGCTCCAAATTAGACCATTTAAACATCAAACCTGTAGCATCTGTCAAACATTACATGGTGCTACATCTTGGACAATAAAAGTCCTCCTCTGTGTCTGGGTTTCCCACACATTCCCTGTGGAACCACATGTCACAGACTTGGCATTGAACCTGAAAGAACAATTTCAATGTAAATACATTTTCATAAAAGTTGTATAAATGTAACACATCCATGAAAGTCCTCATACCCAGATGTCAACTGCCTCTCGGTCCATCTCCCCACAACTGCGACACAGCTCTGACATGTCATCTATTGTAAGCAACCCTGACTGTGAAAGGATGGACTTTTGAGAACTGATGATTTTAGAGGTTTAATTCCATAACCACCGTAAAAGCTATAGGTGGGAGAACAAAAGGAAACAAAATGTTACATATATGGTAATGGACATAAGAGTTATGACTAATGTACCATATAAAGACATTTCAACACAATTGTCAATATAAAGTATATGACTGTAACCTGTGAGTCACAATAACACCATGAATTGCTTAAAACAAAAGACAATCCCCTTTTAGAATGCAAAACATCACATAGAAATCACCAAAGAAATATATTTGTAT
Source organism: Electrona antarctica (assembly GCF_951216825.1). Lineage (NCBI taxonomy): Eukaryota > Metazoa > Chordata > Actinopteri > Myctophiformes > Myctophidae > Electrona > Electrona antarctica. The sequence continues at coordinate 41,208,577 of NC_136790.1, forward strand.
CCTTTTAACCAAACAACCATGAAATGTAAGTTACTCTATCTATATTGTGTTTTTAACAAAGTATTCTGTCGATACCATTCACTGTTCAGAATTACTGTCTAAACCCATCTATTTATGTATTACCCGAGGCTTCTCAAAGGGTCTAAAGATAAGTGATTAACTTGGTGACAAATACAAAATAAAACATAACAAAATGCAAGCAATACAATGTAACAAATGACTGTACCTTGTGCCCTCAGCCAGGTGCTTAAACAAAATAAATGTTCGTGGTGAACACTAAATACTGCGTGTTCCCTTGCAGTTCGGTTGTTGTTTTCATTTACTAGTCCTTTCTCTGCTCTGTGTACTGTCGCGCCAAAAAGTACTTTTACTGGACCACTTCCTTCCTGTTTCTCACTGTTTCAAAATAAGGGCTATACAAAAGACAGTGAAATAAAACGAACTCAAAACTATTTAAGTCAAGCTGAATACAGTAAAGAAGTTGGTTGAGGCATCATTAATAAAACATCATATAAACAGTTTGACGCTAAATACATTTAGAGGTGTAACAGTAAAACTAGCCAGAGCCCAGTGTAAATAACTTATAAAGCCCATGTTTGGCTGTCCCAAAAGGCAACAGTGCCCTCCTCTGGCCGGGATGACTATCTGAAAGGCCACTTAAGGAAATTAACACATCAAACTCAAAGTAGTGCTTAAATGGTTCGTTACATCTATTGAAGATATGTCTATTTAATACAGTACATTTAATTGTTTGGTTATGTTGATACAAAGTGACATTGCAGCCTACCAGAGCTGTTCACCAGATGAGTGGCGATGTGTTGCCTCATTCTGTTGACCCCCTCCGGGTCAACAGAAAAATGGAGATCAGTTGTCTGGCACTGAAGAATCAGCTCAGCAGCCTTGAACAAAGAATTGATTATTTCAGTGCACTTTAAATTTACAGGTGAACATACCTTCATAATAAGGTTACTTTTTTATATAAGTTTACTATTATAGGGTTCATATAAGGTTCATGAGAATACACTGATCTCACACTGTAAGTTGCTCTGGTAGAGCGTCTGCTAAATGCCTAATTTGGAGTTGGAATCATCTTACTTTGCAGACTAACACCCCACACGAAGAGGAGTCCAACTGGCGTGGGTGATGGGGAGTGACGCATGTCCATCGACTGATGTTTAATTTTCTCTGCCTCATGAAGGCTCTAAAAGCATGAGGAGAAATCATTAAGTGTTGATCTACTTTTCACAATGATTTGTGGTGCAACTAAATCCATCCATACTTAATGGACAGTACCTATAAGCAAACTATTCATAGCACTTGAAATCATTGCATCACATACGTAATGTTGGATTGGCGTACCTGGTGGAATTTTCACATTGTTTCAGCTGCTGCTGTGTGGCTCCAAAGGGGTCAAAGTATATGACCACATGGGTCTTTGGATACATCACCTTGAAGAACAAATAAGATTAAGATTGTGTCATGTAACCTACATGTAGCCTCAAGTGGTGGTAAATATAATGCTGGGTATTTGGACAAAATAGGCTACATACAACAAGTGTCCAATGACTGTTTTTACAGACAGCTCCAACCAAGGAGTGGAACGCCGTCACGTCCACCTGCATGCATATAATCATTCCATTTGTTAAGATGGACTAATCATTATTCGTTTGTAAGCATTAAGCATAACTATGGTCCTTCTTACCTTTTTCAGTGTTTTGCACTTTCCCTCCAATATGGAGGTCATTGTAAATGAATCCACCATTAATGTGTTGGTGGGGGCCTTCTGTGTCAGTGTCCAGATGTAGGCATTTATGACCTGCAGTGCACACAAAAATTACTTGGGGCAACTTCAATCATTCATTATACTGTATTTCACAGAGGCAACAGCTGAGGCCCTTTAATGAAAAAGAAGAAAGTTATACCTCACTCTCCAACCACTGGTTTGGCATTAATCGTTTTATGTCCATAGTGAGTAATTTGTATGGTCCAATTTTGGACCACAGAATTTCTCCATGTCCCCTGCAGATGTCATCAATGACTGGAAATAAATATAATTTTAGTCATTTGTACATAGTACAATCTAACAGCAGAATAGTGAATATCACATACTGGAAAGTAAATACCATTGGTCTGGATGGGGTCATCAGAGGGTGGACTAGCCCTGGCTGGAGGCTCAGTTGGGTTGAGGGTCGGCGGAAGGAGGTGGTGTGGTGAGGAGACTGGTGAGGGAGAAGGGGGGGCAGGGGAAGGGGACTCTGCAGGAATGAAAGGTGGAGGTGGACGGGTAGAAGAGGAACACAAAGCCAGAGGAGAAGGGCAACCAAGCTTCTGCAACTTGGCTGGAATCCTTTCCTCTGGCTCAATGTAACGTGTTATCTGGTCAAAATTGGCAACTCGGGTGCCCAGTTTGTGGACCAGAATGACACTCTTCTCTTCAATTGACTCTATTTGCATAGGACCCAGCATGTCACTCTACATCTTCCCTCCCTTGCGCCCCTCCTGAACCATATTCTTTAGCAGGACAAAGTCCCCAACCCTAAAATGGTCATCCACACCGTGCAGAAGTTTTCTGCTTACGGATTTTATCCTGGGACTTCTGCACGTTGTGGATGACCATTTTGTATACCTCCCCCTGATCCTTCAGTCCTTCGCTTATGACCTCCTTCTCTGCCAATCGCTCTACCTTCTCAGGTGTTATCTACAAGTACAGAAATGCAAGTGTTAAATCTAATTTATTAAGTTAGGCAAATGATGACCACCACCTCTAATCACCTGTAAGAATTAGAGCCTCTAACCTCATATGTGTCGGCCACCTCTGAAGGGTATCTGGCCTCCCTCCCAAACATGAGTTTGTAAGGGCTAAACTGTGTGGTGAGTTGTTTTTTAGTTCGCAAGCCGAACATGCATGGCTTGAGTTTTTTGTCCCAATTCTGAGGGTTCTCATCAGCCAGCTTGTTGAGAGACCTGAAAATGTCATGTCATGTAGAGGACATTTAACATTGCTAATTAACATCTGTGTATTGATATAGCTGCATATTTTAACCAATATAACTTGCCTTTGGATGGTGCCATTCATTTTTTCCACAAGCCCATTGGTCTGGGGGTGGTATGGCGTAGAAAAGCTCCTCTTAATCCCCAGGGATTTGCAGAGCTCTGCGTTGATCTGGGTGTGAAAACAAAGTGAGGAGCAGTCATACGATAAAAAAAAAATATATATATATATTAAACAAATATATTTTATTGTACAGTAGGCTACTGTATATACTGTACCTTGTTCTTGAATTCAGTACCATTGTCTGTAAGCAGCCTTTGAGGTACACCGAATCTATATACAAAATCTAATATACACTCAGTGACCTCCTCTGCTTTTTTGCTCTTAAGAGGGTAGGCCTCTGCCCACTTTGTGAAATAGTCCATGATGACACAGACATAAAGATTACCTCCCTCTGTTTTTGTTAATTTTAGCAGGTCCATTCCCACCAACTCAAATGGTTGTTCCACCTGAAAGACATGTTTTCATGAATATGAGATAATATTTTTTGGGTGTATACATGAGCACTTAGTTTAACAAAATATAGCACCTTTATGGGATTGTATTGGCTTTTCTCCTTTAAAGTGGAGACACGCTTCTGGCATTGAGGACACTGTTGTATCTAAAGGAAGAGAGTGTGCACAGAATCATTGTATAAATGAATTTAAGAAAGACAATAGTTCAATAAAGGAAAGCATTGACTGTAAATATGAGTTGACTTTAGTTCCCTACCCATTTTCTAATGTCCTGTTGCATACCAGGCCAGAAGTACCGAGTGATGATGGCATGGTGGGTTTTATCAGCACCACAGTGGGCACCCATATCACTGCTGTGAAATTCTTCAAATATGTCACTTGCCGCCTTTGCAGATGTTACCACCTTGGCCCAATGTTGGAGCAACCCCTCTGCCCTCCTCCTACACAAATACCACAACTCTCCATCTGGGTCAGAGAGTGTAAATCTCAAGAGTTGAAGAGAACACATGGGATAAGGCATGGGGGATGATATTGAATTGTACACAATTGCTTACCTATACTTTTATGAGAGTTGGCTCTTCTTTTGAGACAGAATCTCATCCGTTTATCGGCTCCTTCTGGATATATTCCATGGACCAAAAAGTCCATGAGCTCCTTGATGGAATTGGGCTCCATAACGAACCTAAACTATCCCTACTGACTTTATCTATCTATTTCTGTCTGACTATCTATATCTGACTCTATCTACCTCTAACTCTGCTATAGGCTACCACAGACAAACAAACAACTATATGCTATACTTACTTAAATACTTACTACTTACTTACTTACTTACTTATAGGACTATATGCTCTGCTCTATTACCACCAACTTCAATATGCTTTAAACTGCTTCTCAAGATCAAAATCTCCTACTCTACACTTGAGCCCTCAGTACATTTCCTTTTTTATAAACGCACCTACACTGCATTGGCACACCTATGGCCAATCCAGTGCAACACCTGGATCAGGTGGTCAACATGGTCATGCCAATGCCATGTAGGTCTAATTGACTGGTTAGAAAACAGCATTAATCCACAACTGAAGAGGTGTAACTATTGACAGCCTATTCTGCATTTGTCAGACTTAACACAAGAGTTTGGGTTTATACCAACATCGTTGACTTGTCATTAAGTGATCAGTTTAATTATGCGTATATTATTTGTTTGAAAACAACGGGTCACAAGTTGACATGTTGCACTGCCTGCTAGACAACAGCAGGTGGTGCTGTTTTATGCTCTGCACAGTGTTATTTTCTCGATATTTACAAATGAAAAATACGCTATTCTGCATTTGTCAGTCTCCACAGAAGAGTTTGTGTTTCATGGTGTGACTATACCAACATCATTGACTTGTTTCTACAGCTATTCATTGATCAGTTCAACGGAGTGCTTATATTTGTTAAAAAACCAGAGTCACAAGACAATATGGCATGTTGTGACTATACTGTTCCCATTTCACGCCTGGACAGACACACATAAGATCAAATAGATCGTGTCCTACAGCAGTTGTCAGCTTATCATATCGCGATGGGTAGAGCACAGCTCCCCCGATTTTTTTGGTTCATTGCAAAGACGGTTCGAATCCCACTTCCCACACTGATATTTTAATTTATTTTTATTTTTTATCATTCTGTGTTTTATAAGTGCATGTTGTCACTGTTTCATACAAGTGAGATTCCACAAACAATCGGATGGGTATTTAATGATCTTTATTGAAAAGAACAGGAGAAGATAGTGTAGGCTCTGGGATCGTTTGGTTTGCATATTCTTCTAGCTGCAGCCGGCGCTACAATAGCTCCGCCCCTTCCTGAAACAACATCTGTGAAAGACGGCTCGTGAACGCGCAAAACCAGTCGGGATCCACTTGACTTGGAAACAAGTTAAATTGTCACACCGGTTGAAAAATTACAAAATGGCGGCTCGGAATATCACTTGTGGAATATTTTGGACAGAAAGTAGCTCATAACATGTCTACGGGAGATTTTTATGAAAAACAAACTCGGCAGATTGAAAGAGGATAATTCAAGCTTGGACTACAGCTGCAATGTTGGTGAGTTTAACGTTGTTTAAGACAACAAGAGAGTATTACTGTTAATGCTACCAAGCTAAAATAAGGCCAATCCTTGCTCTAGAACACGCCAATGTTCCCATCGCGCTCACCGGGTAATCAGAAAAGACCTCCGAACATCACAGATCTGGTCAACACCACGGACAGCGCATTAGTTTCAGAGAAAAAAAACTTGCAAAGGCGCGGCCTAAAACAGAAGCTAGTGGCTATAGAGACACACGGGGACTACAAATTTCATGCCCCCAAATGAGACAGCGGCCCCACTTCTGGTCCGTTTCAACGGTGTAGCCTACTGCAGCTGTCAATGCAATCCCTATGAGAGGCATCATAAAATACCCTAATTTCACTGGTCCATTACTGAGGCTGTAGTGATTTCTTTTTGTGTTCTAATAAAGTTTCCCATATGTTTGATTTGTCCTTTTCAATGTCACATACCTGCCATCTGAATATACAACCCACAATATACTATAATTTACTCCATCAGAGATTCAAAAGTGCTAGCATTGTAAATCTCAAGTTAAAGGGGTCGCACGGTATATACGTCACGGTCGCATCCCTTGAGGTTTTCAATTACACCGTCGGAGTGTAATGGCAATTTTAGAATGTCAATTATACTATTCAATAAGAATTATTTTGTATTCCATTCGGTCAAATAGAATGGAACAATCACTCACTACGCATTCAAACTAACCAACAGTTGTCACCTGACAGCTGTAGCTGTAGTCTCTAAGCCAGGATGAACTGTCAGCTAAGGTATTACCTATTCGTGGGTGTTGGTCAACAATCAGAATAGCAACGAAAGGAAGCATCCAACTACAGCTGTCAATAATGACAGCTGGAGTTCCCATGCCCACTTACTAATAGTGTGCTCTCATCTTAGATCGCTTGGAATAGGTTGTTTTCTGCTTGCTTAACTCCGACCATGAAAGGAGATGAGTGAATCACCACCTGTTATTATCTGCCTATGTCCTGTTGTATTTGAATAAACACCTGTCACTGACTGTCTATTTGGGGGGTGTGTTTGAGAAATAAAGGGGAGGTAAATCAGGGACGAAGGGGAGTGCTGGGGGAGAGTGCTGCTGGAACCATGCTACCATTCTGCTGTACTGAGGACCTACTGACAAGAATGAATAAAGAACGATGACGATGCCTGAACCTTGATGCTGTGTCGTGCTTCCAACTCTGTCTGCTGATCACAAATAATGAGACCATAATCCTCCCTTAACAGGAGCTCCGCGGTGGGTAGAGCATGACATACATGTTCAAAATATAGACATGAATGAACAAAGTCAGTCGGGATCGGGATTTATTATTGAGAATTCCACTCTTCAAAGTCGGCACTCATAGCCTCGTAAAGGCAGTGACGTCCCTTAAAAGCGACAGGTTCTCTGTCTGCCGTCTCCCCTCTGCTCTGTTAACATTATGGGTAACTCATTCAAGTGGTAAATTAAATGTGAAATACATCCTCTATTGAGAAAACAACAATATATGTTGACAAAGACACATTTGGAAACATATTTTTATTCAAATCAATATAGTCTTCAGTTCATTTTGGATTATTTTAAAAGTAGGCTAACTACAGCAGTTGAATTTCAATGGACTTCTATGGGCTGGCCTGCAGTACACCGTTCTAACGGACCAGAAGTGGAGCTGCTGTCTCATTTGGGGGCGTGGAATTTGTAGTCCCCGTGTGTCTCTATAGAGTGTGTGTCTATAGCAGTAAAGGCCGTTGGGATCGGGAGTCGAACCGGCGGCACACTGCCAGACTTGGGCTACCAGCCAGGGTGCCTGGACCACTGATCCACAGCCCAGGCCACCCCTGGACAGTTGTCACTCTCCTCTCTCTGTCTCTCTGTGCCTCTCCTCTCCCTGAATAGTTAGGTAAAGTTAGCTTAAGTTGTGGCAAATCTGCAAAAAAAATGCTTACCACTAGCTTTCTTCACAGATGTGTTCATAAAGGTGTCTACTATCACAGAAAAAATTGTTCCAACCCAACTCCCTTGGGAAACTTTGTGACAACTGCTGAAAGTTGTGGTACCATTATCAATCAATATAAGGCAAAAAAATATTTCAGTTAGGGTAGGGCCGGGCCTTAATTTTCAGGCCCGATGAGAACTCTAGCGTACAGCCTCCAAGGCAACCGGTGGGGGCGCCATTTAGTCAAAAAATATGAAATCAAATGATATGGCTCCTACATAACCGGCCCCTATTGTTGGATAACACTGAGTCTAAAGAGTCATAAAACTCGGTCTGATCTGGAGGTCTGTAGCAAGCCCCAAATAATATGGGTTTTGTTTTGGTTAAACAAATGTCCAGCCAAACGATTTCCAGTTCATTCATCATGAGATCCTCTCTGATAAAAGAAATGTCTGTGCGAACATAAATGCATACTTCCCCCATGGCGATTTCTGTCTTTTCTCACAACATTGTAATTCATGATTGCAATTTCCGAGTCATTTATGCTTGAATCAAGCCACGTTTCGGTGAGACATATTATTCCTACTTCTGATTTCATTACAATGTTTCTAATTTCATCTATTTTAAAATACAGGCTCCTCACATTGAGGTGTAAATTTTTTTTTAATTAAACGCTGCATTGTAGTCCGACTCTGTTTGCGTCCTACCGCGGGCTGTTGGACCGCCGTTGGTCGTTGTTGTTGTTGACCCGCCTGTGTCCCGTGTTGAACAGCCACGGTGGTCTGACTGATAGAATTTTAAAACGTGACCGTTTGACTGATAACGCAGCCGTTCGACTGATAACGCAGCCGTTCGACTGATGGAATTGTAAAACGCGGCCGTCCGACTGACAGAATTGTAAAACGCGGCCGTTCGACTGATACAATTGTAAAACGCAGCCGTCCGACTGACAGAATTGTAAAACGCGGCCGTTCGACTGATAGAATTGTAAAACCTGGCCGTTCGACTGATGGAATTGAAAAACGCGGCCGTTCGACTGACAGAATTGTAAAACGCGGCCGTCCGACTGATAGAATTGTAAAACGTGGCGGTCCGACTGACAGAATTGTAAAACGTGGCCGTTCGACTGATAGAATTGTAAAACGCGGCCGTTCGACTGACACAATTGTAAAACGAGGCCGTTCGACTGATAGAATTGTAAAACGCAGCCGTTCGACTGATAGAATTGTAAAACGCAGCCGTCCGACAGACAGAATTGTAAAACGCGGCCGTTCGACTGATAGAATTGTAAAACGCGGCCGTTCGACTGATAGAATTGTAAAACACTGCCGTTCGACTGACAGAATTGTAAAACGCGGTCATTCGACTGATAGAATTGTAAAACGTGGCCGTTCGACTGATAGAATTGGAAAACGCGGCCGGTCGACTAATAGAATTGTAAAACGTGGCCGTCTGACTGATAGAATTTTAAAACGTGACCATTTGACTGATAACGCAGCCGTTTGACTGATAGAATTGTAAAACGCAGCCGTGTCTATAATTACTATTACTATGTTCTTATGTGAAGTAAGTCATTGCTGGTCCTCAGTTTGTGGCGTTTCTTACTCGGACCTCACTAGGCCCCGAGTACAGGGGTGTGTGTGTGTGTGTGTGTGTGTGTGTGTGTGTGTGTGTGTGTGTGTGTGTGTGTGTGTGTGTGTGTGTGTGTGTGTGTGTGTGTGTGTGTGTGTGTGTGTGTGTGTGTGTGTGTGTGTGTGTGTGTGTGTGTGTGTGTGTGTGTGTGTGTGTGTGTGTGTGTGTGGTCTAGTTTTGAAAACCATCCCCACCCACCTGTGCTATATTCTCTCACGCACGCACGCACGCACGCACGCACGCACACACACACACACACACACACACACACACACACACACACACACACACACACACACAGTGTAAGTGTGTCTATATGTTGTAAGTTCATTATGGTAATGTTCTGCCATGTTGAGTTGACAACATGCTAATCTGTTTCCTATGGCTCGGAGCCGTGTGTGTGTGTGTGTGTGTGTGTGTGTGTGTGTGTGTGTGTGTGTGTGTGTGTGTGCGTGTGCGTGTGCATGTGCGTGTGCGAGTGTGTGTGTGCGCGTGTGTGCTTGCTTGCCTGTGTGCATGTGTGTTATGAAAACAAGAATATTTTAATGTGTTCTAATTAATATTTCAATTTGATCTATAATTGATACCTGACCCATAGCAATACAACACTTGCACGCACACACGCACGCACGCATGCATGCACACACACAGTTCCCATTCCTGCTCATTAGAGTAGATAGATTTGTTATTCTGAAGAGAAATCCATATCAATATTCATGATCTGATAGATTAAAATATTAATAAACACCATCTATTTACCCACCCATCATTCCACCAATCCATCCATCCATCCATCCATTAGGTGTAAGACATACCGTTTCTGCCTCCCACTGGCCCTGGGTGCCTGATGGAGGGGAGAGGAACTGGTCGGAATAACGTGTTCCTCCCACGCACTACGTCCAACCGGGGACGCCCTGTCAGGTGAAAAGAAGCAGCTTGGACTCCTCATGCATAGAAGAAAGCATGAGGTCAGTCCGCTGCTCTCCCCAGGTTGGCGGAGGGAGTGTAGCGCCCAGTAAGTAAGTAGTCTTGCCGAGCCATGAGGCCCATAGGGGCAGGAGCCTCTCTCCTGTTTCTGTAGCGTGAGGCAGCTTGATGCACAAGTACACCCCCTGGACATGACGCTAGTATGTCGCAGGGACTTAGCGCCCAGGATTGCATGATATAATTGACACTGGGTGAAAAAATGTGTTACAAAATCGTTTCAGTTGTATTTATCATAAAGAGTTAAAAATCAAACCTGTGTGAAGTGAGGGGTGCTTTTTTATGTATTTATTGTACGTTAAATATATACCGTTTCTTTTTTCTCCATTCTGGCTCCTTGTGTTGAGGATGGGGTTATGGGGAGGATGATTGACAGCTGGTCTGGACCTGGGTGGTCAAATGGAACTGCAGGAGCCACAGCCAGTCAGCCACACACACACACACGCACGCACCCGCACATGCACGGATTGCGCGTGCACGCACGCACGCGCAGGCAGACGCACGCACGCACGCACACGCACAGACACACACAGGTACCTTTCTGAACCTCAAGTTGTTTCCCTCTGACAGTTCTAAATGGAACAGACACAGCACACACACACACACACACACACACACATACACACAGTGATTGATAGCTTCATGCTAGAACAACTCTACTTGTGAGAAACAGATCACACGCACGCACGTGCGCGCACGCACACACACACACACACACACACACACACACACACACACACACACACAAAATCACAAACATGTGATAAAAAAAATAACAATGGAGCTGTGAACTTCTCCTTTGTACATTTATTGGACATGTGAGAATGATCCAGTAAAACAAAAGCCCATGGGATTTGTAATTGTCTTTAATCTTTGTGTAGGACAAAAATCACACCCGTGTGAACTGAGTGGTGTAAGGTTTTATATAGCATGATCAGCTGTGGTCTGACGTAATGTCTGACGTCCGATGTGAGGTATTATATAAGGTAAGGTATTATATACCCTGATCAGCTCTGATCTGACGTAATGAAATCACACCTGGATGTGATTTCACAACTGGCTTTTTTTGTGCAGAGAAAATGACCACGGTTGCTACGGTCATCCAGTTCACCCGGGTGTGATTTAATTACGTCAGAAATTATTTTGAACATAGCAACCATGGTCATTTTTTTATGCACACAAAAGCCAGTTGTAGGAGTGGTTTACACCACTCAAAAATACTGATTTGCTCGTCCACATATGACGTAAATTCTCCATTCATTGTCAATGGGAATTTAATGTTTGTGTAAGACGAACATCTACATTATTCCTGAATATAGGAGGGGCTAGCGTGTCTCAAAAAAGCACAACATAACCAGTTGAACCCCGATGGAAGAGAGACTCCATGAGGTCCCTCGGAGCCCCCCTCCCCCACCACATATGTTGAGAACCAGTGCTTTTACACCAATCACATCGACAGCTCATCCATTGGCTTCCCTCATTGGCCAATGCAACACGTCGTCTCCACGTATTGGTCGTAGGCTTCACGTGATGTTTGTACCGCTGTAGCGATATAGTGATTTAGTGATTAGTGATTTTAGTGATTTAGTTAATCTGTGATTAGCGCTCCTCTACTGTTCTATATGCACCATTTTCTGTCCTCTCTTTTTTACGTGGTTGCCTAAGTGGGGTTTCATATTATGTGTATTTAGTGATTAGTAATTAGTGATTTTAGTGATTTTTTGTGCTTTTTAGTGATTTAGTGATTTTTAGTGATTTAGTGATTTTTAGTGATTAGTGATTTTAGTGATTTAGTTAATCTGATTAGCGCTCCTCTACTGTTCTATATGTACCATTTTCTGTCCTCTCTTTTTTACGTGGTTGCCTAAGTGGGGTTTCATATTATGTGTATTTTGTGATTAGTGATTTAGTGATTAGTGATTTAATGATTTAGTGATTTCTTTGTGATTTAGTGATTTTAGTGATTTTAGTGATTTTAGTGATTTAGTGATTTTAGTGATTTAGTTAATGTGTGATTAGCGCTCCTCTACTGTTCTATATGTACCATTTTCCGTCCTCTCTTTTTTACGTGGTTGCCTAAGTGGGGTTTCATATTATGTGTATTTAGTGAATAGATTAGTGATTTTAGTGATTTTTAGTGATTTTTAGTGATTTGTAGAATTTTTTTTTGTGATTTTTTTTTGTGATTTTTTTTGTGATGTTAGTGATTTAGTGATTTAGTGATTAGTGATTTTAGTGATTTAGTTAATCTATGATTAGCGCTCCTCTACTGTTCTATATGTACCATTTTCTGTCCTCTCTTTTTTACGTGGTTGCCTAAGTGGGGTTTCATATTATGTGTATTTAGTGATTAGGGATTTAGTGATTAGTGATTTTAGTGATTTAGTGATATTTAGTGATTTAGTGATTTTTTGTGATTTTTGTGATTAGTGATTTTAGTGATTTCGTTACTGTTCTATATGTACCATTTTCTGTCAGAACCAGGGCGAAAGTTTACCTTGCTACTACAGGGAAACATGCACATGTACATATGTTACTATTTTTCTAGCACTCTTTATTCTATCCCTTTGTTTGCTGTGCTTGCTGTGTTTTTTGTTGTTTGAATATTATGCTATCTATGCCACTGCATTGTCTGTAAGGAGGCCAAACTAAAATAAGTTTTACTCTTATGTACCTGTACACAAGATGTAACAATAAAGTCCAACCTTGAACCTTGAACGGCCGTTACCCTTGTCTCAGCTCTCCCACGCTGGCACATCTTGTCAATTCAGGTGTGGCAATTACTAACTACAATACTACAACTAACTAAACTTCTAGTGGAGATATATACAGGGGCTAATTAGCATTTAGGACACTAAAGTTTACAACTACAGTGAGTACACTACAACAGTTAGTAAACCACAACTACAGCTACGCTACAAGCCGACACTGAACCCCATGCGGAGTCTCACAGCAGTGATGTCACCAGTGTGTCCTGGTTGTGCTTTGACATCACTCTTATATACAAAATTACAGAACAATAGAGCTTGATCACAGCATTTAAATGCATGATCAACGAATGATGTTGCCCTTCAACAATATCTATGATCAGACAGCTTCCGAAAACGCTAATTCTGAGTCACATAATAGCTGCATCTTGCAAACTGGTGGCCAAATTGGAATTCAATTCCAACACCATTGAGTTCTTACAGTAGGAATACATTCATTTTGATGTTTGGATCATTAACACATTTAAATTCTACTTCTAACCTTTTTGTTGTTTGTTTTTTTGCATTTGATGAGGCGGCCATCTTGAAAACTGGCAGCCATCTTGGATTTTCAGTGCATCCTGGACATCATGTGTGCCAAATTTGGTGCTTGTACCACCAAGTGAAGATTCTTATGGAATATTGACTTAATCTGCCCCAGCTTTTCGTTTAATTCCCATTGTATCATCATAATATTCAATCATTTTGATTTGCTAAATGCAGAATTGGATTTCTCATACTCAGAAACATTTGATGTATAGGCCATCACAATAGGATTATCCAATCAAACTATAGTTCAAACACTGTTTAAAACAATTTTGAAAGGCGGCCATCTTGAAAAATGGTAGCCATTTTGTTTTTTCAAGTGGACAACGTACTTTTCTGAGAGAGTAAGTTCTGAAGCACTTGTGTGCCAAATTTGGTGCTTGTACCATCAAATGAACGATTCTTATACACTGACACGAACCATGCGTCAAGCTGTGACTCCGCCCACCCCCGGGGGAAGTTGTGATTTGCTCTCGTTCACTGCAATGCAATTTGCAGCATTTTCAAAACAATATTGAGCAGAGTAGCGATTATCAAACGTATTTGCAATGCCATACGTTGAAAGATCTGTTGCCCGTTGACAAGGCACGCTACCTCCGCAAGTTAGATAGCATCGGCATAGATGTTTGTCCGTATGCGATTAAGGATTGGACCAAGTTGCATTGGCAGCCATAGAAAATTCTTACCCCAGGCTAAAACCGGATGTGACATTTTTGGGCGTTCCTGTCTAGCTTCGTGTCAGTGTATGATATATTGACTACTGCACTACTGCTTTGGAGGAGACAGTGATCACATTGATGTTCACGTCTTCAACACAGTGTTATGCTGGAGGAAGTTGACCCCAGTGACCCCTGGAAGAGGAGGACGCCACCTAGAGGTTCCATCCAGGCGCCGCGGCCACACAGCTGTGTTGATAGAATATACAGTCTACATCTGGTACCATAGCCGTGGGAAGTAGTGGTGCTGCGGGTGCTATAGCACCCCCAGTGGTCTGGAGGGGAATTTCCCATTTATTTCCTTTTTTATTTTAATGGGAAGAAGTTATACCATAACCATTTTAACTCAAATAATTAAAAACAATGTTTTGCATAAAGTGTATGTTGTTGTTGGTTATTTGTGGGGGATTTAGTGCAATATTTACAAAATATACACAATGAATTCACGCCATCACGGGCCACCGCGGTGCACGCTGGACAGGTGCATTTCCTGTTTACATCCGGCATCATTGTAGATAGAAGTTGGGCAATAATCGAATGCGCACACGTCGGCACTAGTAGTACGAGTTAGTATCATGTCTAAAAAACGGATTTCAGATTGGTTTCGAAAACCGGCTCCAAAGCCTAAGAGAAGGAGAAGCTACTAGTAGCAGCAGCGCCAGCACCACTGTTATATTGGATGACTCTTCTGAAGATGATGATCTTCCCGGAGCCGGCCCCTCCGGTGTGAGTGCCACCGCTGCCCCCCGCAACAGCAGCCCTGCCCCCGCAGAGACTAATGATGGTCCCGCCACCGAACCACCAACGATGTGGATCCACCAGAACCACCGCCAGCCATACTTGTAGTGGAGCAAAATGCCACCAGCCTAATTCCATTTGAGGACCCGTTCCAGCCACCAGACTTCAATTTCCCAGGCCGGGGCATTTTGGGATAGAAACACACAAGCGTTCTTTTCAACCACCTTGGTTTGTGTTGGCTTGGATTATTCATTATTGTGACGTTGGATTAAAGTGACATTGATGAGCTGTTCATCTAAGGCCTGACTCACACCTTCACAACAGATTGATGTATAGCTGATGCATGAGACTTGTTTACTGATGCAAGCTCGCAATTAATTTCCAATGGGAGTCACATGGTTTGACACAACATTTTTGTTGTATGAGGGGGAGGGGGGCAGTCGAAACACAGCCGAAAGCCATACAACAAAAATGTTGTGTCAAACCATGTGACTTCCATTGGAAATGCATTGGGGGAAACCCTTTGTTTACATCTAGCATCCAACAATGTTGTATGCTAGATCGATAGGTGTGAGTGAGGCCTACAACAAAAATGTTGTGTCAAACCATGTGACTCCCATTGGAAATGAATTGCGAGCTTGCATCAGTAAACAAGTATCATGCATCAGCTATACATCAATCTGTTGTGAAGGTGTGAGTCAGGCCTTAGACTTGAGTCCTGGTCTTAAGACCTTATGTAAGCAAGTAGTTATTCAGTACGGTCTGGACCAGTCAGAACTCCCACACGACATCAGGTGGGAACTGGCAGCCATGAAAACAAACGACAACATAAAAGCTTCCCCACAAATGTTCTTCTTTATTGTGGGCCACAATAAAGAAGAAAAAAAAACATGTGCTGAACAGAACAAGCTGTGAGCTGATGGTGACTGGTCATCTGTAATAGCCTCGGTCAGCTTCAGATGAAGATGAAAATAAAATAAATAAACACAAACAAAAGCCTTGACAGTTTTTTTTCCTCTCTCTCACAGAATCAAATGTTTTATGGTCATGATTCACCAGGATCATGGATGTCTGGATTCTAGGTTTAAAATAATTTATATAATTTTTTTTGGAAATCTCTACGGGACGAAAATGAATGGGCTCTGGATGGGTGGAACCACAACATGTCTGCCACTGCTATGCCCTACAACAGACCAATGAGGACAATGGTTCACTGCTGTGCCCTACAACAGACCACTGTAGACAATCTTTTTTCTGTATTAAAATGGTTTTAAATGTTGTTAAATTGAAACTTTATAAATTAGTCAGGGAATATTAATAAGATCTGGGAATACATTTCTTACCAATTTAATAGAAACCAATGTTAGTAGACACCTTTACAAACACATTGGTGAAGAAAAGTGTACTTGTAATTGTAATTTTTGACAGCTGCTGAAAGTCGGGGTACAATGAACAACCAATATATGGCAACATGTTCTACATTTCATAATACTTGAAGTAGCATGTGACGTGTCAAACTAGGGGTTTTTCATGATTCTGAACCCATTCCAAGCATTAGTTTAGCACGAAAAACACTCCTTGGGCTAAATTCGGCCATAGCCAATTGCTCAAATAAGTGCTGACCTCATCACATTTGTGATGACTGCTATGGCCGTTTTTAGCCTAGCTGTGGTTCAAACGAGCACCACTTCACACCTAATCAAAACAAAGAATTAAGCTGCTCTGTTTTCCCAGAGTGCAGCAGACTCTGTGGCTATAGGCTAGCTAGTTTCTTGGGACATTTGTGGTCGTAGTGACTACATCTGTCATTACAAAAATGTTTTTTCAGCGATTTTCTTAGTTTTAAGGGTAACTGTTGTATAATTGCAATATTACACTCGAGGGGGTGGTTTAACATTATTAATGCACTTCTGCGTTGCTTCTGCGCAGCATCGCAGGTGTGCATTAATGACGTTAAACACTGGGGCACTGGTTCCCAAATGTTTTAGACCACTGGTTTTCAACCCTTTTCATATCAAGGACCACTATATTGGCATTTGAACCACGGACCACCATCTTCGTTCCTACTCTCACCTATGGTCATGAAGTGTGGGTCATGACCGAAAGAATAAGGTCGCGAATACAAGCGGCCGAAATGAGTTTTCTTCGACGGGTGGCTGGCATCTATAGATAGGGTGAGAAGTTCAGTCACACGAGAGAGACTCGGAGTAGAACCGCTGCTCCTTCGCCTGGAAAGGAGTCAGCTGAGGTGGTTCGGGCATCTGGTTAGGATGCCTCGCGGGCGCCTCCCTAGGGAGGTCCTCGACGCACGTCCCACTGGGAGGAGACCCCGGGGCAGACCAAGGCGCAGTTGGAGGAAATACATCGACTCACTGGCCTTGGAACGTCTCGGAATCCCCCAGGAGGAAGTCACTAATGTTGCTGTGGAGAGGGAAGTCTGGAGCACTCTGGTGGAGCTGTTGCCCCCGCGACCCGACTACGGATAAGCGGTTGAAGATGGATGGATGGATGGACCACCATTCAATGAGATTTAGCCTCACAGACCCCAAAACGAAAGAATATTTTGTCGTTGGATAAGACAAAATACAAAATATTTTACATGCTCTAATTGTGTAGACTTCTTGTAAATTAAGCAATGCAGATGTTTAACAAGATGACTCTTGAGAGCGTAAAATGAAACCAAATCCAGGGTCCATTTGGTTTCATTTTACGCTCTCAAGAGTTAAAGATCTATAAGGGGTGCATTTGGTTAGTGGTTACCAATTCTACATAATTTAGCTGGGGACCACCTGGAACCCCCTCAAGGACCACTGGTTGAAAACCACTGTTTTTGAGTGGTGTAAACCACTCCTACAACTGGCTTTGTTAGTTTACGTGTCTGTTCGTACCAAAAAATGAGCATGGTTGCTATGGTCACCCAGTTCACACGGGTGTGATTTCATTACGTCAGACATTACGTCAGACCACAGTTGATCAGTATATATAAGACCTTACACCACTCAGTTCACACGGGTGAGATTTTTTTAGACACAGAAGAGAAATTTGATGTATGTCCGCGGGAGGGGTAGAGTGACCGGATGGCAACCGCAAGGTCCCATTTCTATCCCTGTGGGCTCTTTAGTGTCGAAGTGTCCTTGAGCAAGAATCTGAACCCCTAATTGCTCCCGATGTGGTGCCTTGCATGGTTTCCCCTCCCATCAGTGTGTGAATGTAATGCACAATATCTGTAAAGCGCCCTGGATAAATGCGCTATATATAAATGCACCATTTACCATCATGAAGGTACTGAAAGACCCACCCACCTCAGACATCAGCAACATTATGAAAATCATGGTAAACATAATTGTCCAGGTGAAAATCACCCAGGTTTAGTGTTCTAGGGTTAATTTAAACTAAACAAAAAGATAGTGTGGTTACATTTTTCATGAGATGTAGAGTTAGTACTTTCACTTATAAGTACTGTACTTAAGTACAATATTGAGGTATTTGTACTTTACTTCAGTATTTCCAATTTCCAATACTTTTACTTATACTCCACTACATCTCAGAGCCAACATTTTAACTTTTACTCCACTACAATTATTTGAAAACTTTAGTTACTAGGAGATTTTAGATTTGATTAGAAAACATACATTAACCACTTCAACCCTATACATTTCGGCCATTTGAAAAGATCTACTGTAACGAAGTAGTTCTAAATTGCAATATTGGTACTTTTGCTTTTCCACCACTGGTAATACAGCATAGTTAGGGTCGTGATTTGAAGAGCTGAAGAAATTACAAAAAATAAATAAAAAAAGCTTTGCAAGCTCTCTCACATAGACACACTCTCTAATACGCACACGTGCACGCACATACCCGCGCACGCACAGCAAGACAGAATCAACAGGATATTCCTCAAATCTTTGAATTAGAGGAAAGCAGAATGACTCAGAGTTTTAATGGGAACACTCTCAGCAAGACACTCTCTCTCACTCACACACACACACACGCACACATGCGCACGCACGCACGCACGCACACACACACACACACACACACACACACACACACACACACACACACACACACACACACACACACACACACACACACACACACACACACACACACATGCACACTGTGAGGTGGGTCTGACTGACAGCTTGAACAGTGGGGTATATGGGAGGAAAGGATATGAGATGACGATATGAGAGAGAGAGAGAGAGAGAGAGAGAGAGAGAGAGAAGATCAGTACCATAACAGGATGTGTCTCTTTCTTTCCAACAACACAGGAAACACACTATGATGACACCACATAACTACACTCTTCTTCTTTCAGGGTATCATCATTATAGATAGATAGATAGATAGATAGATAGATAGATAGATAGATAGATAGATAGATAGATAGATAGATAGATAGATAGATAGATTGTCTATCTATCTATCTATCTATCTATCTATCTATCTATCTATCTATCTATCTATCTATGTAAAGGTGTGTGTGAATGGGTGAATGTAATGCACAATCTATGTAAAGGTGTGTGAATGTGTGTGTGAATGGTTGAATGTAATGCACATGAAAAGCGCCTTGGATAAGGTAAATGCAGCATAAAGGTAAAAATGCACCATTTACCATAAAAGTGAATGCAATTTCATTTCACTGGCTTCCAATCTGCTACTAGTTAGTTTCCATCAGGTGCTGTTTTCTGCGACTTCCTCACACATTGCAAGTGGCGGAAATTACGTATTTTAAACGTCTCAAAAGGGGGGCGTGGCCTAATGGCTCAATAGCGCCCCTTATACAACATTTCATGCTTGAAGCGCCACAATTCGGTTTCACCTACGTTTATGCAAATCTGTCCACACCCGTATCTTGTCCTAAGTTACGAAAACGTCTCTTGAAACTATAAACCTAAACCCAACAAGAAGTCAGCCATTTTGAATCTATAATGGAGTTGTTGTGCATTTCTAGCCATTTTTGTGGCTTGTACAAAATTATTTTTTTCTTTTTTAACAGAAAAATATATATTTTTTGTGGGACAAGACTAACCAACTACTTACCAATACCCGTTCCAGAGACCATATTACACCAGTCCTCCGTGACCTTCACTGGCTACCGGTCAAACAAAGAATCCACTTCAAACCACTCCTGGCTACCTACAAAGCACTAAACAACCTGTCTCCCCCATACCTCTGTGACCTCCTCAAACGTCATGTCCCCTTCCGCTCCCTCAGGTCTGGTGATGCAAACCACCTCGACGTGACCAAATTCCGTACATGGGGAGACAGAGCTTTTGCCTTTGCTGCCCCAACCCTGTGGAATGCCCTCCCTAAGGCACTCCAAACCTTCAAAACCGCCCTCAAGACCCACCTCTTCAACATTGACTTCCCTGGCTAACCCTTTTCATTGTCTTTTAATGTTTTTATAGTTTTTAGTGTTTATTTTTATTTGTTTCTAATAAAGTTGTTTTTATTTGTGTTGTTACCTCTGTAAAGCCCCCCCATGTAAAGCGTCTTTGGGTACTCAGAAAAGCGCTATATGTGAGATATTATTATTATTATTAGGAGGAGAAGATGATTTAGGCATATTGTGATTCTTGTATCCATTCTTAATTAAAACCCTGAAATATGACTCAGCAACCTTGGTATGAGACTAACAACTTGTAGTTGAGTCATATTTGACCAAGTACTGAAGTTGATTACTATCCAACTGCTAAAGACTGACACTTACTGACATCTTGTGGTCACAAAGAGTAATGATTCACAGTTAGGGAGTCAAACCCATTAACAACCAGTCAGAATGCATGCATGCACGCCGCGCACACACACACACACACACACACACACACACACACACACACACACACACACACACACACACACACACACACACACACACACACACACACACACACACACACACAGCCGCCTGTGCGCACGCACGCACGCACGCGCATGTGTACGCACACACACACACACGCACACATCCTTGTGTAGAGTAGAGAAGGGATTAGAGGTTGATCGTGTTTAGAGTCATGATGTCTGCTTCAGCTGACTTTCACACTTTTAACCTCTCCGGCGCACGCACCCACGCACGCACACACACACGCTCAAGGTGAAGCAAAAAGAAGGTTTTATTAAAAAGCAAGCAGGCAGCATCTTAAATTAACAAACCTCCAACTGTCCGTCTGTGTCCTCTCCTCTGTGTCCTGTCCTCCATCTGTCTGTCAGGCAGGCAGGCAGACAGGCAGGCAGGCAGGCAGGCAGGCAGGCAGGCAGGCAGGCAGGCAGACAGACAGACAGACAGACAGACAGACAGACAGACAGACAGACAGACAGACAGACAGACAGACAGACAGACAGACAGACAGGTATGAAGACGTGGGTTGCTTTGTTGCATGAATATAAACATATCGTTGCTGGGCAGACACCTCTTGTCGGCATATTTTGAGTTCTTGTGTTTGCTGAGGGGCGCTAAGCCCCTCCTATATTCAGCTGTACTGTAGATTTATAGGGTGCTAGCCCCTCCAATATTCAGCTATTAGTGTAGATTTATAGGGTGCTAGCCCCTCCTATATTCAGCTGTAGTGTAGATTTTCGTTTTACACAAACATGACGTAAATTCTCCATTCATTGTCAATGGGAATTTAATATGTGGTCGAGCAAATCGGCTATTTTTGTCCTACACAATTGACAATGAATGGGGAATTTACGTCGTCGTGTCTGAGTAAAGATAAGACCGCCCCTCACTTCACACAGGTGTGATTATTTTTCTGACATACTGTATGAGGTTTCCCCCGGACACGAGCCATGTATGCACATACGGTTAGGAATAGATGACGTATAGGTCTAATTTCTGATTGGATAATCCCGCGGCTCGTTAAGTGCTCTGTATAAATTGCATATAACTATAGGGATTTGCTCCTGGTCCGATTCCGATCATTTGAGTTTGAGTATCTGCCGATACCGATTTTCCTGATCCTATATTTATATAGAACACTTATGCCATATATCACAATAGTATAATATCCTAAATCACAGATGATATCCAGTCTAATATCATGATATGGATATAATGTTGATACTAGGGATGTCACGATCATGTTTTTTTGTTTTGCTCACGATCCCATTTAGCTAATTCCGATTTCCGTTCAGCACGTGATGGGATGGGGACAACCCTACATGTACATCCATGCTACGTGTGATGGTAGCAGGATGCTGTTCGTAAACCTGGAGGTTCATTGATGGTACTGTCCTCCTCTTTGCCTGGCAACCATCGTTGTGGTGATGGAGGGGGCTGTCCTTAATTCACAACGCTTCTGACGACAGACAGATGGACAGACGGACGGACAAGGTGATAGACAGTGAGAAGACAGTCTGTCCTCTATTCCACTCTATTCTTTTATCGCCTTCCTCCGTTATTGAAGTCGTTGACGACTTTGTGTACTTGGGAAGCCTGATTAGCCTGCAGGACAATGCCGCACATGAAAGACATCCAGCGCAGACTTGGTCAAAGCACGCAGCGCCTACACAAGACTCCATAACGTCCAACACATATACGGTCTCAAAACCAAGATCCACTTTATACAACACCCTGGTCAAGCCGGTGCTACTGTACGGATCTGAGGGCTGGCGAATATGAGCGACATGAGCAAGGTCAGCTCCTTCCACAGGGATGCACACGCAGATCCGACGGACCAACGATCTGACATGCGGGAGCATGTCAGTGGTCGGACATGTGGTCGAACATGCGCTGCTCCTGCGCTTGCGGTATTGTTAGGTTAGGGTTTGAGGTATAGGTTGTCGGTCTAATGACACTCGGACCAATAGTATGTCTAAACTAAAGCCTGTAACCCTTCCACAATGGCTGCCTGAGGAAGATCTGCCATATATTGTGGCCTAACAAAATTTTGTTAAGCACTGCCGTCCAAAACGGCTCGGACACATACTCCGAATGCCCCCAGAGCGGATCCCCAGAGTGGCCCTCAGATGGACACGTACTCCGAATGCCCCCAGAGCGGATCCCCAGAGTGGCTCTCAGATGGACACCCCCAGGGAAAAGGAAACGAGGCCGACCTATAAGATCACCGCAGAACGGTAGAGGCTGAGCTGCTGGAGAGGGGAGTAAGTATCATTGAACTCTCCTCGAATGAATGAATGAAACGAACGAACAAACGAATGAATGAATACATGAATACATGAATGAATTAATGAATGAATGAATACATGAATGAATGAATACATGAATGAATAAATAACCATATGACTGAATCTGTCAGCAGGGGCATTCAAAACGTGTGAATGGGCTTTATGCGCGCTCACACACACACACACACACACACACACACACACACACACACACGCACACACACACACACACACACACACACACGTGCACGCACGCACGCACACAAGCACTCACACACCATTTTGGAAAGAACTTTGGCCCCTTCCCTACTTCCTTCACAGGTGTTACCAATGATAGCATAATGAAGGCTCTGTCCCATTCTGGTCAAACAGAGTCAGGGTTCTGCTATTGTCCATGTCGGCTCACTGGAAACACTCTGCTACACCAGTGGGTCTCAAACACTCTGCTACACCAGTGGGTCTCAAAGTGTCCTTGAGTGGGTTCCAAATGGCCCCGTACAGGAGGTCTGTAACTCTGAGAGTGTACAGATGGAACCAAATAAGGGTCCATTTGTACAGAGTTGTGGGGGTCATTGAAATTTAAAACCGGCCTGGGCCGTGGCTCAGTGGTCCAGGCACCCTGGCTGGCAATCCAGTCTGTCAGTGTGCCGCGGGTTCGACTCCCGATCCCGACGGCCTTTTCTGCATGTCACCCCCAATTAGTTCCTCACCTTCCCCAGTGAACCGCAGGGGTCAAAAAACCTTAGTTTCGGCTTTGGTGCTGGGTGAGAAAGCCTTCATCCAATCAGGATAGAGAGGGGCCTTCCTCTCCAATCAGGATCGAGTGGGGGCGGGCCTTGGTGTACGCGCTGTTAAGGTGGCCTTACACTAGCCCATCATTTTTGACGTTCGGGGGGTGCCCGACCGCTCAAAGCGCGATCGGGATCGGCCCGATCAACATCAAGAATGTTTGATATTTGCTCTGCCCCGCTCCGATTATCCTGTAGTGTGTGATTTCAGATTGAAAAAAATCGGCTAGTGTACGGCCACCTTTAGACTGTCCCCCCCCCCTACCCCCCCCCCCCCCCCCCCACTGTAGAGCATGTGCACATCTTGTTACCGGGGCGGACCGTTTTTTTCCCTCCAAATCACGCAAAATCACTGAATGCTCCTTTAACCCACTTCACGCCATTGCCATTAATATACGTCAATTAAAGCCAATTAATCAATGCTATCCTTAACGCCATTGCCGTAGCCCTGCGGCAATTGCGCTTTTATAGTGCTTTCGATTGATCAAGACATAATGCTACTCATGTTAGCATCTGGTTGCTAGCTGGTGCTGTCAATAACACAGGATCGCGCCATTAAGATCATCGTGGCCATAATCACCCATTCTACCTGTTTCTTTCAATCGCCTGTATCTCCTATTCCTTGTCCCAGATGGCATTTTTGGTCAAAACAAGGTTTATTCCACGGCCCAGAGCCGACGATGCGATCCTTCTGCATCATGTTAAAGCAGCACCCACGGCAAACATGGAACGATATTGCATCATCACACAGTATCATCGGTGACATAGGCAGCAGGGAAGAGACCCGGAAGTAGGTATATTATACCTGGTATAGAGTGTCGCAGTCCCGCCCCCTTTCATGACGACGCCAAGTCCAGGAAATGAATCCCAATGCCATAGACATTTCAAAAAGTATTTATTTAAAGACCTTTTAAGCGTCGTACGAAGCCAACTCGAGTCGTGACAAATCATGACAACAAACACAATATGTTGGACCAAACAAATAATTACAAAGAAGAAAAACAACAAAAAAAGTGTTGTAACCTGCCGTTTTTTTTCTACTTTCTAATTCTTTGTTTGGCACAAAACATTGTGTTTATTGTCATGATTTGTCACGACAAGAGTTGGCTTTGTCCACGGCGTAAACGTCTTATAAATAAATACTTTCTGAAAAGTCTATGAGGAAAATGAACGGGGATTTCTTTTCTGGGTCTCTCGAGGGGGCGGGGCTCTATACAAGTAGTGTATATTATTATGCTGGCGTCGACTGTTGGCCGCTTCACCTCCCGATGAATGAATGAATGGACCATTGTAAAGCGCTGTGAGCACTTTGCGTAAAAAAGAAAAGAAAAGTGCTATAAAATCATATTAAATATTATGTTTAGCGCCTCAAAAACGCTTTTCTTTTGCGCAAAGAATAATCTTACATTTTCAATATGGCTTCGCACTGCAGTGCAGAACTCGGGCCCGAATACGGTATGTTTAAACAAAAAAAAAGCTGTGGAATAGATGTGATGATGAACTGAAAGACTGTGGAGCTATAAAGGATAAACTTAAGAAGGTATTCAAAAATAGCTACACAGAGTAAAGGTTCAAATCAAGTGTTACTGGGTTTTTGGCCATAGTGCCATTAGTTTTTTTGTTTTTTTTCCCGAAAATGTTACTACTATGACTATTATTAGCATATTGTTGTGTTTGTTTTTTTAGGAGAAAAAAAAGGCATGTAAGCACTTTTATTTTATTCTTTTACTTGAATATTGCATTGTTCAGTAGAAATAAGACACATGAACTGTTTTTGTTTGAAAACCTGTAAAAGGGGTATACATATACGTTGGGACGGACAATGCTGTTCCTTGGAGTGGTTGCACCACTCAAAAACTGTGATGAACTAAGATGTTTTTGTATGGGAAAAAAACAAACTAATAAACTAAACTAAACATTAAACCTGTGTATATAAACCTGTATCCCTCAAAAATCTACACCATTAGCTGAATATAGGACTAATAAAATAACATAACGTAAAAAAAACCCACACTTGTGTGAAGTGAGGGGCGCCTGGTAACGCTGGGTCTAAAGTCTCTAAACAAACATTAAAAGCTGCCGTATGACGTAATGCCCAAAGGCAGACGTTGCCTCGATATACTGTCATAATGAGTCAATGACACAATATGATTACATCACACTGTAAAACTACCAGGGCGGGCAGGCAGGCAGGCAGGCAGGCAGACAGACAGACAGACAGACAGACAGACAGACAGACAGACAGACGGATTGTAAGGAGAGAGAGAATAGTATCACCTCTTTAGAAAAAAAATAAGGAATCAAATGACAGCTGAGAGGAGAGGTGTGTGTGTGTGTGTGTGTGTGTGTGTGTGTGTGTGTGTGTGTGTGTGTGTGTGTGTGTGTGTGTGTGTGTGTGTGTGTGTGTGTGTGTGTGTGTGTGTGTGTGTGTGTGTGTGCGTGCGTGTGTGTGTGTGTGTGTGTGTGTGCGCGCATGAGTGCGTGCGTGTGACTGTGTGAGAGAGGCGCGTGTGGAGGGGGGAAGGTGTGAACGGCACCAACGGTGCCAATCGTAGTGGAGGGAGAGAGAGAGAGAGAGGGGGGGGGGGACACTGACAGAGAGAGAGAGAGAGAGAGAGAGAGGCTGGCACACACACACACACACACACACACACACACGCACGCACGCACGCACGCACGCACACACGCACACACGCACACACACACACACAGAGAGAGAGAGAGAGAGAGAGAGACTGACAGAGAGAGAGAGAGCTAGAGAGAGAGAGAGAGCGCTCAGTCAGTGTGGGCTTCACTCCTCTAGACTCAGTCTCCGGAGCTTCTTGTTGTCGCTCTGAGTCTGAACTGAACTCTCAACAACATTAAGGACCTTTTCATTATTTTGTATTATTAGTAATATGGTCATTTTCATGCATTATTGTTTCAGCGCAAGCATGCCTGTGTGCGCGAGCATGTGGAATAAAAACAACAACAACACAAGCCAGCAGTGAAACAACAACAATTCCTAAAGAAGAAAGAAAGAAAGAAACTGGAGGTTTAATCAAATATCGTCAGATCTATTATAATAGTAATAAAGACTTAAAGTATGTTCCCGGTGCAGTGTGTTGGTGTGTGCGTGCTGCTGTGCGCGCTGTGTGGATCTACAGCTCAGCTGTTTGCCGGTGAGTTTAATATATACATTTATACACAATTAAATTACATTGAATTCAGCTGCGCGGTGTTTGCAACTCGTCGTGTCGTGTGTGCGTGCGTGCGTGTGTGTGTGTGTGTGTGTGTGTGTGAACTTCACTGCGTGGGGTACAAAATGGTTAAACGCCGTGCGCGTGACACGTATCGTGTCATATCATATCATCGTGATTCCACTGGCCGTGCGTGTGCGTGTGTGCGTGTGTTGGAGTTATATATATTGTGACTCGTGAGTGCAAGCGCTGCTTCACAGCAGGACAGTCAGTGTCGCTGGCCGAAAAAGAGCTGATTTGCAAGCTCATGCTGCTCTCTCTCTCCTGTGTGCGTGTGCGTGTGTGTGTGCGCGCGCTTGCGCTTGCGTGCGAGAGACAGAGTTTACCGGTATTCGTGTTTCGTCTAATTTTCTTCTTTTTTTTTCTTTTTTTTTTTACATATCCTAGCTATCAATGAATGCATGAATGAATTAAGGAACAGGTGCATGTCTTCACTTTCTTGTTACAATTGTAGACACACGCACACACGCACTTACGCATGCGCACGCACACACACACGCACACACACACACACACAGACGCACACTCACCCTACTTGTGAGATATATGTCTGTCTGTCTGTCTGTCTGTCTGTCTGTCTGTCTGTCTGTCTGTCTGTCTGTCTGTCTGTCTGTCTCTCTCTCTCTCTCTCTCTCTCTCTCTCTCTCTCTCTCTATGGGGTCATTGTTAATGTAAGCCTATAATGCTGGTAAATAGTGGATGTAGCCTGTAGTACAGTACATGCTCATAATGCATTGTGAGATGCTAGATTGTGGTAGATTGCCTATATTGTCTGTCTGTGCACAATTGCAGCATGCGACTAAGTCCAAATCTGACTTCTTAACCATAAAACAACCGCGTGTGTGTCTTGTGAGAATGAGGGAAAGTCGCACTCTGGACCCGACCATCTAACACCCTCAGAATTGTTTAAAAAAAACAAAAAATGTGGTACTTTTTAATTTTGGTGTCAAGCCTTGATCCCTCAGCGTGTTAAAGGTCTCGCGAGACATGCGGTCCCGCTAGGACACGGAACGAAGTCTCGCCCGTGATTTGAGACGAAGCCCTCATATCGTCTCAACAAATACGGCACACTGCGTGGACTGCATGCAGCAGGCACGTGCACACATAGACATGAAAGGGGGCTTCAGCCCCTGCCCTTTTACCCGTCTGTAAAACAACGGCCCTTTCCAGACCACGGAAGCAGCATTTACTACATGGTGAAAGAAATGCAAAATGCCACTCCTTTCCATGCCATGCCGGAAGGCAGCATTCAGGAGAATTGCTTTTCCCCCCCCCGAAGTCTCCTGAACTTGGAACGCAGCATTCTGCGTTGAACAAATCAGTTTAGAAATCCATGTCGTACACCGCATCTCCTAGAATAAAGAGTGCTGGGTTGCGCCCCGAAAATAGCTGATCTACAAGCTTGTAGATCTGCTATTTTCGCTATTTTTGTCCAAAAGTGCCCTCTTACGGGATTTCAGACCCTGCCTCTCTAACACTCTCTGCACGTCCCTGGCATGCAGAGATGCTGATTATTTTAATTTTTTGTATGAAAAAATTACATCACACACATGCGCGTGTGATGTTGGTAACATTAGGAGAGATAGCTGCCAAATGTCGAGCAAAACAAAAAATCTTCTACGTTCTATAAATGTGTAGACTTAAATTACACAAGCCCTCACACACACACACACACACACACACACACACACACACACACACACACACACACACACACACACACACACACACACACAGAGAGAGAGAGAGAGAGAGAGCTCCTTATAAGCTTGTGATCAATGAGCGATCAACAGATTCATGCTGATCAGTCGTGTCCAGTAAATACAGCTCAGGTCAGCCTTGTATTGATTGAACCACTTAAACACCGTATGGCGTAGATGTGGAGTCCCACAGGGCACCCCCCACCGTGTAGCCTACACTGAATCTTTCTCAAAAATAGCAGATCTACAAGCTCGACTATCTTTTGACCAATGGTCACGTCTACTTATTTTAAGACAAGAGACAGCGTTGTCACGTCTACTTATTTTAAAAGACAGCGTTGTCACGTCTACTTATTTTAAGCGACTTTGGCTTGTCTTTTTTTTTGTAAATATAGGTTGTGTTTTTGGGGTTTTTTCTGCCTATTTGGGCTTTCTCCCCCCCCCCCCCCCCAAAATGAATATGTATAGATGCCGGTATGCGTGTGACGTCGTCATCAAATACGCGGAACGAATGCGGTAACGCCTACTGAATGGCAAAAAAAACTAAAAAGTCCTAAACAGCTTTTTAGTGACGACGGTTATGTACGAACACTGCTTTAGATATAATCATAAGCAAGGGATACGCAATGAGAAGCAGGTCATTTTTGAGAAATAAACCCAGATATATTGGCCCTGAGGAGGTTTTATGTCTCCCCGTTGGTTATCCCGTGCTGATTGCACGGCTACTTAATACGTTGATTAATACATATGGACCCAAAGGTGACAACACAACATAAGGATTTCATTGCTCACGGTAATTAATGTGTTCCGTGAATTAATGACAGGTGCGTCCAGTGCAATGCGGTCGCCTCGGAAAACAACCAGACGTAGATCTGCTATTTTCAACATGCAAGTCCAAGTGTAAAATGACTCATACTGGATCTCTTGTCCATTTAGTTTTCGTCAGTGAAAAAAAGGTAGTCGACAAACATTATTGTTTCGTCGTAGTCGAAAAAAATCAACACTGGTGAGGAGCAGTTGTATTTGGATGAGGTTGAAAGTGTGTAAAGTGCTCCTCAACCAAGCACTTGCCGCAGTACTTGCCCTGGCCTCGAGTCCTCGACCTCCTACAGGCGTATGTACAGGTTCAACTTATGTAACTGAAATAGCACTTTATGTAGACACTATAGTGTACTGTATACACATAGTTTCCTTAGATAGATATTCCACTGTTTAGGTTCTTAAGAGCGTCTGCTAAATGCCTAAATTGTGTTGATAATATAGAATGAATGTTCGGTTAGGTTACTGTATTGTCTATTTCTCGCCTCAGATGTTTTCAAAAGCATTCCTGAGAGCAACGTTTAGCTGTAAATGGCATTGTGTGTTTGTTTACACATGGCTGCCATGTTGGATACAGATTGATGTAAGCCAGGTGCTCTGATTCTTTGAGGTATTGAGGTCAGAGGTCATTATTGAAAAATTACAGACCGATGAACTCAGTGATTGACCAATCGGAATCGGAGGGAAGTCTTTCTGTCTGTCTGTCTGTCTGTCTGTCTGTCTGTCTGTCTGTCTGTCTGTCTGTCTGTCTGTCTGTCTGTCTGTCTGTCTGTCTGTCTGTCTGTCTGTCTGTCTGTCTGTCTCGGTATCTATCTCTCTCTCTCTCTCTCTCTCTCTCTATATCTCTCTCTCTCTCTCTCTCTCTCTCTCTCTCTTCCCCCCCCCTCTCTCTGTCTCTCCCCCCCCCCCTCTCTGTCTCTCTCTCTCTCTCTCTCTCTCTCTCTCTCTCTCTCTTCCCCCCCCTCTCTCTGTCTCTCTCTCCCCCCCCCCCCCTCTCTGTCTCTCTCTGTCTCTCTCTCTGTCTCTCTCTCTCTGGGCGTTCATTCAGTTTCATGTTAGTATTCATGGCCGGTAAGACGGGAGAAAAGGCTACTTTGAAGAGAAGACTGTGTCCACACACACTCTCTCTCTCTCTCTCTCTCTCTCTCTCTCTCTCTATCTCTCTCACACACACACTCTCACACACACACACACACACACACACACTCAAACACGCGCATGCACACGCACACATTGAGATGTGTTTTTATTGACATGGACACGTCCGTGAGTTGGATTGTTACGTATAGTAATTGCAAAATGATATTTGTCCATAACCGTCATAACGGTTTCTATGTGAAAACATGCGAGCGGTTCTCCATGTTCTTCTCATTCCAAGGATAACCTTTATCTCTGACAACGTACTGCCCACAGACCACTAATGAGACTCAGAGAGGACGGAGACCATGATGTCACTGGTAGACACGTCTCTGTGTCTCAGTGCCTGCAGAGAGAAAGAGAGAGAGAGAGAGAGAGAGCCTCCTGTTGGCTCTGGCATAGTCTCGCGTAACAAGACAATCTCCGAATGCACTGGTTCCCAAACTTTTTCATGTCAAGGACCCCCAAATTGACACTAATTATCCCGCGGACCCCCATTAGAAAATATACGCCAGGGACCCCCATAAGAGAAGATTTTTACGACTCTAGCAGTGACTCTCAATCATTTTAATTTCAAGGACCCCCAGTTTGACATGCATATGAGTCTACCTACCCCCATTTAATGGCATTTCTATCTCTGGGACCCCAATTTATATTGTAAAATCAATGTTAATTTAACTCTGAGAGTGTACAAATTGAACCAAATGGACACTCTCTGAGTTACAGACCCATAAGGGTCCATTTGGTTCTAAACTATCATTTACCTCGGGACCCCCTGGAACACTGCTATATAGAGTCTGGAACTACGCCTCCCGAAATCCTAGCAAGGAAGCTGCCATTTCCGTTCACGGAAATATATTTTAAAATATCTTTAGAGCTTTCATTTCTTTTTTCATTTCCATTTCTGCTAAGCAGCAAGCTATATAATGCTTAAATTATTTCGATTTATATTAGGATACATTTGCGTGACCGTAAAGACGAAACGGAAGTGGGGAGGAGGCTTCACCTTCCGCTTTATATTGTACTCATGATAGAGCTTCCGTTGCGTCCAGACCAGTGTTGTTTTTGGCAGCAGATTTTGATTTTAGTTTTAGTCATAGTCTCTTGAAGTCACATTTAAGTCACCTGGAATGTTTTAGTGTTTAGTCTAGTTTTAGTCGAGTGAGATTTTAGTCGACTAAATCTACAGGTGATTTAGTCGAACAAAATGTATTTTGGCGGGCCTTGATGCCGTCGTAATGACTGTTTTTACACTTGCTGAAAATAGCAAATCTACAAGCCCACAACGTGTCGCAGCGCTCCAGACTGTATGATGGCAGCTTTTGTAAATTGCGAGGGCAACAGTCTGGCAATGTGAGACTAGCTCTGGCATGAAGAGAAAGGACGCCTGGAGGAGAGGGCCAGTGATTTAGGCCAATCACGACTGACCCGCCAGCTGGACAGTGTAGTGGTTGAGGGTCTAAAAACACTCTAAGAAGATTGTTGGAGACCACCTGATGACCTCTCCTCCACCTCAAGGCTTCATCCATTAGAATGGGTACATTGCACATGAAAGCAGATAAAGCATTACACTTGTTTACAACAGAGTCCACCCTTTTCAATTAAGCAGAAATAGGCCTGCACAGCCAACCAGTGAGACATGGAGTGAGTAGACAGAAATGGTGTCATCCTATAATGATCATTCGTGAGGAGCAGGTGTTGATTTTGACAGCAAATCTAATTTAGTTTCAGTCATATTTAGTCATCTGAAATGCTTTAGGGGTAGTCTATTTTTAGTCGTCTAAATGTCAAATCTACAGTTGTTTTTTGTCGACAAAAATGCATTTTTTTTAAATAAAAATAATGCATTTTGGTAATGGCTGATTTTTATGCTTGCTGCAAATATCCGATTTACAAGCTCACAACGTGTCATGCTGCGATGCGTTGTGAGCTTGTAGATCGGCTATTTTCAGCATGCAAACCAAGTGTAAAATGAATGACTTATACTGGATCTCTTGTCCACTCGTCCCTCCCTAACATTTTAGTGTAGTTTTTAATTTGTTGACGAAATCGTCAATATATTTAGTCTTTTAGTCATCATAGCTTAGTTTTCATGTAGTTTCCATTCAGTTTTCGTCAGTGAAAAAAGGTAATCGACGGACATTATTTTTTTGTCGTAGTATTCGTTGACGAAATCAACAGTGGTGAGGAGCAGTTGTATGAGGATAAGGTTGAAAATGTGTAAAGTGCTCATCCCATTCAGGACGGGAACCCCTTTTGGTGTTTTAAGCATTATGTTATACTTTAGCTATTGAAAAATAGCAGATCTGCTATTTTTTTTAAATCGTGAAAATGTGGTGCATATCTTTGAATATTATGTCCTTTCAGAGCGAACGTTTTTAACTCAAATCTTTGCTTCTGGGGGGGGGGGGGGTCCCTGGAACAACATATTTTAATTTAGAAGACATTTGTAGAATCTGGTCTCAGTCCTAAATGGGATAGGCTAAGGACTTTGACTCCACTACATTTCTAGGAAGGGAGCAAAGTACATTCCGAATTAACAGCTTAAGCCCTGTTATACTATCATCGTTAACACCTGTTTCAAATATAGTGAAAAGCACACAACACGAATGCTATACAACACATACTTTTATTTTATTATTATTTTTAGATAGAGAATGGTTCAGGTTTCCATCCATAGGGGGCAGTGTTGCAGCATGAAATCACAGCCAGAGCATAGTATGGACACGCACTTGCACACACACACACACACACACACACACACACACACACACACACACACACACACACACACACACACACACACACACACACACACACACACACACTGCACACACACACACACACACACACACACACACACACACACACACACACACACACACACACACACACACACACACAGACACACACACACACACACACACAGAGAGAGTAATATCTATTTGCCAGGAAACGTTATTTGAGACATTGAGACCATTTTTACGCTGATAGACCTTCAATGGCTCACTTAGAAAACGGTGTGTGTGTATGTGTGTGTGTGCGTGCGTGTGTGCCGATAGGCTGTCGTGAGCATAAATTAATCTTGATTTCAATTCACCTGTTTAATTTCCATCGCTCGCGTTCCTCCACACACCTGATTGTAATTACAGCACACTGATATTACTAATAATAATGATGTATCTGAAAACACATTACAGTATCTTTTAGAAACAAGCAACGTAGTAACAAACATGCTTCGCACTGCGTCCGTCTCTCTCTCTCTCACAAATACTAGCCCTCTGGTGCACACAGCTGCCGTGAGTGAGATTCCAGACATAAACTTCAAAATAGAATGACATGTGTTCACTGACTCAAGCTGCACATTAAAATCTGTGTTCGCCGGGAACCCCTTTTGGTGTTTTAAGCATTACTTTAGCTATTGAAAAAAATACAAAATATATTCTTTCAGAACGTTTTTAACTCAAATCTTTGCTTCTGGGGGGTCCCTGGAACAACATATTTTCAGATGGGGGTCGGCGGCCAATTACATATATTTTTGGGGGTCCTTGACATGAAAATGTTTGAGAATGCATGACACAGAAACATGGGTTTTTCAGAAAACTGTCAGGAGAAGGCATTTGTAGAATCGTCCTCAGGTTTAAATGGGTTAATCTGAATAAATGTGATGTTTGGATCTTGAGCCCAGTGTGAATTCTGACAGCACATACTATAACTTTTATTCATAGTCTTTTGAATAATAATTACTACATTTAGTTTATTTGTCATATTTTACTAGTCGTCTGTCATGTGTTCGTTTTAGTGATTTAGTCTATAGTTTTAGTTGACTAAATATCACCCGATTTCAGTCGACTACAATTCAGGGGTTCTCAACGTTTTTGGCCCCCGCCCCGCCCCGCCCCCTCCCGACCCCCAATATAAATTGACTGCTACAATAACCTTAATAATAGAGACAATAAACCATAAATAAATACTGAAACCAGATAATCATTAGGGAAGGTGTATATGTGTACTATATGTAAACTCTTCATTTCCATTTGCCAGCCATTCAGTTGCAAAAAAAAAAAAAAAAAAACTTTAAAAAAAAAGAAAAAATTGGGGACCCCCCAACATAATTTGGCGACCCCCAGAGGGGTCGCGGCCCACGGGTTGAGAACCCCTGGACTACATCTACCGACTGGAAAAAATTTCGACGGTGCTTTGATGCGTCGATTTATACTTAGCCGTGTCCAAAAATAAGCTGATCTACAAAATAATGGACATTGAAAGGAAAGCTTTCTGACACCACTGTGGCGGCTCCTCCTAGTCCTATCTGAACAGGGACGTGCAGAGAGTGTTAGAGGGGCAGGGGCTGAAATCCCATATAAAGAGGGCACTTTCGGACAAAAATAGCGAAAATAGCAGATCTACAAGCTCTCAGCGTGTCGCACTGTGACACGTTGAGTTTGTAGATCAGCTTTTTTCCGGGGCGCAACCCAGCACTCTTTAGCTAGTGGATATGTGGTGTAACGACATGGATTTCTAAACAAGTTTGTCCAACGCAAAAATACTGTGTTCAAGTTCAGGAGACTTCGTAAAAAAAGCAATTCTCCTTTCCAACATGGCATGGAAAGGAAAGGAGTGGCATTTGCATTTCTTTCACCATAGTAAATGCTGCATCCGTGGTCTGGAAAGGGCAGTGGTTTTACAGCCGGGTAAAAGGGCAGGGGCTGAAGCCCCCTTTGATGTCTATGAGTGCACATCCCTGCCTCTGAATAACAGTCCTTTCCTTCAGTGTTTTACAACCATTGTGTTGTGTGATCTTGTAGATCCATTGTGTTGTGTGAGCTTGTAGATCGGCAATTTTCCGATTGTGACTTCAGATTCCTTCATTAGCCTGCATTGTGTGACACACATCGGAATTTGTTTTGGCATTTGCGCGTGCACATTCCACGACACCCACGCGCAACCAAGCATAAAAGGACTTGTCTTAGTCCTATACTGGATTTATTCTCCTCTAGTCAACATCAATTGTCATTTTTTTGTTGTATTTGTTGACAAAATTGTCAATATGTTTAGTCATACTTATAGTCATCATAGCTTAGTTTTTATTTAGTGTCTGTGAAAAAAAGGCAGTTGACCAACATTTTTCAGCCAGTAGGATACAACAGTATGTCCTCCCAGTGCGGTCTCCTCACTGGTCACTATGATACAACAGTACTTCCTCCCGGTGGGGGCTCCTCACAGGCAGCTCAGCCAGTAGGATACAACAGTACGTCCTCCCGGTGGGGGCTCCTCACAGGCAGCTGAGCCAGTAGGATACAACAGTACGTCCTCCCGGTGGGGGCTCCTCACAGGCAGCTGAGCCAGTAGGATACAACAGTACGTCCTCCCGGTGGGGGCTCCTCACAGGCAGCTGAGCCAGTAGGATACAACAGTACTGTACGTCCTCCCGGTGGGAGCTCCTCACAGGCAGCTGAGCCAGTAGGATACAACAGTACGTTATACATATGGAACCATTGAAAAGTATTAACAAGACGCTTGTGGCAAAAACAATAGATGTGATCCATTGGAACGCTGGTTGGTTCCAATGTAGTGAGCCTCACTGAACTCTAATTGTGAAACTGCTGGTGCGCTCTGCTACCAGACCACCGTGTGTGTGTGTGTGTGTGTGTGTGTGTGTGTGTGTGTGTGTGTGTGTGTGTGTGTGTGTGTGTGTGTGTGTGTGTGTGTGTGTGTGTGTGTGTGTGTGTGTGTGTGTGTGTGTGTGTGTGTGCGGAGAATAATTTACAATTTGTATTCAGTTAATTGGATTTCTCTGACCGGAAAGAGAGAAGGGTTGGGTGTGTGTGTGTGTGTGTGTGTGTGTGTGTGTGTGTGTGTGTGTGTGTGTGTGTGTGTGTGTGTGTGTGTGTGTGTGTGTGTGTGTGTGTGTGTGTGTGTGTGTGTGTGTGTGTGTGCGCGTGCGCGCGCGCGTTTGTGCAGGGTCACCTCACTGTCTTTCCATCTCCTTGTCCTCTCTCTCTCTCTCTCTCTCGGTCACGAGAAGCATGGACGTGTGTTTTCAATGAGTCTAACATTCATTATAAATGACAATATCAGTCACCAGAAGCAGGGACCTGTGTGGGCTCGCTTCAAGCCAAAAAAAACAAAATAGTATAATAAGTACAAATTCAGTTTGACTTGGTATCTCTGTGTGTGTGTTCTGTGTGGGAGTAGACTTGAAAACCCATGTTTCAGGGCTGACTACTAGTGTAGAAGCAGACCTAAATAAGACATTTTGCCTGTCGCACATTTGAACTCATATTCTCAATTCCTATACCAATTATTGATCAACTCCAACACAAACCTCTTTATGATGAATTCCTGTTCTGTTCTTTGGCTATATCGTCACCTTATTAAACTAATTGCCTAAGTCATTTTTTCAAGGTTTTCAGGAAACACAAAAAACTGTGCCAAATGTAGAATATATTATATTTCTTAATTATTTCAATTCCAAAAAATATGAAAAAATATGACTATTGACATAGAAATAAAGTTATATGTCAATCATGTAACATGTAAGGATAAAATGACTTAGGCCAATATCTGAACATGCCATTTCATCTTAGGCAATTATAAACCTTATTTAGGCCAAATTACTTCTGCAGTAAGTGACTTAGGCAAAATGTTTTTATTCCAATTATTTTTAATAGACCATGGTTTAGGGTCAGCCACAGAGTGTTTAAAATAATATCAGAGCACAAAGACATTTGATACTGAATGGGAGTGAATGGGAGTGAATGGGAGTGAATGAGACTGAATGGGAGTGAATGGGAGGTAATGTTACTATGGGACTGAATGGGAGTGAATGGGACTGAATGGGACTGAATGGGATTTAATGGGACTGCATGGGAGTGAATGGGAGTGAATGGGACTGAATGGGAGTGAATGGGAGGTACTGTTACTATGGGACTGAAACTATGGGAGTGAATGGGAGTGAATGGGAGTGAATGGGATGAATGGGAGTGACAGTCCTATAGTAACAGTACCTCCCATTCACTCCCACTCACTCCCATTCACTCCTCATGCACTCCCACTCACTCCCATTCACTCCTCATGCACTCCCATTCACTCCCATTCACTCCCATTCACTCTGAATGGGAGTGAATGGGAGTGAATGGGAGTGAATGGGATGAATGGGAGTGACAGTCCTATAGTAACAGTACCTCCCATTCACTCCCATTCAGTCCCATTCACTCCCATTCAGTCCAGTTCACTCCCATTCACTCCCATAGTAACAGTACCTCCCATTCACTCCCATTCAGTCCAGTTCACTCCCATTCACTCCCATAGTAACAGTACCGCCAATTCACTCCCATTCACTCCCATTCACTCCCATAGTATCAGTCCCATAGTAACAGTACCCCCCATTCACTCCCATAGTATCAGTCCCATAGTAACAGTACCCCCCATTCACTCCCATTCACTCCCATAGTATCAGTCCCATAGTAACAGTACCTCCCATTCACTCCCATTCAGTCCCATTCACTCCCATAGTATCAGTCCCATAGTAACAGTACCTCCCATTCACTCCCATAGTATCAGTCCCATAGTAACAGTACCTCCCATTCACTCCCATTCACTCCCATTCACTCCCATAGTATCAGTCCCATAGTAACAGTACCTCCCATTCACTCCCATTCACTCCCATTCACTCCCATTCAGTCCCATAGTAACAGTACCCCCCATTCACTCCCATTCACTCCCATTCACTCCCATTCACTCCCATAGTAACAGTACCCCCCATTCACTCCCATTCACTCCCATAGTATCAGTCCCATAGTAACAGTACCTCCCATTCACTCCCATTCAGTCCCATTCACTCCCATAGTATCAGTCCCATAGTAACAGTACCTCCCATTCACTCCCATAGTATCAGTCCCATAGTAACAGTACCTCCCATTCACTCCCATTCACTCCCATTCAGTCCCATTCACTCCCATAGTATCAGTCCCATAGTAACAGTACCTCCCATTCACTCCCATAGTATCAGTCCCATAGTAACAGTACCTCCCATTCACTCCCATTCACTCCCATTCAGTCCCATAGTAACAGTACCCCCCATTCACTCCCATTCACTCCCATTCACTCCCATTCAGTCCCATAGTAACAGTACCCCCCATTCACTCCCATTCACTCCCATAGTATCAGTCCCATAGTAACAGTACCTCCCATTCACTCCCATTCAGTCCCATTCACTCCCATAGTATCAGTCCCATAGTAACAGTACCTCCCATTCACTCCCATAGTATCAGTCCCATAGTAACAGTACCTCCCATTCACTCCCATAGTATCAGTCCCATAGTAACAGTACCTCCCATTCACTCCCATTCACTCCCATTCAGTCCCATTCACTCCCATAGTATCAGTCCCATAGTAACAGTACCTCCCATTCACTCCCATTCACTCCCATAGTATCAGTCCCATAGTAACAGTACCTCCCATTCACTCCCATTCACTCCCATTCACTCCCATTCACTCCCATAGTAACAGTACCCCCCATTCACTCCCATTCACTCCCATTCACTCCCATTCACTCCCATAGTAACAGTACCCCCATTCACTCCCATTCACTCCCATAGTATCAGTCCCATAGTAACAGTACCTCCCATTCACTCCCATTCACTCCCATTCACTCCCATAGTATCAGTCCCATAGTAACAGTACCTCCCATTCACTCCCATAGTATCAGTCCCATAGTAACAGTACCTCCCATTCACTCCCATAGTATCAGTCCCATAGTAACAGTACCTCCCATTCACTCCCATTCACTCCCATTCAGTCCCATTCACTCTCATAGTATCAGTCCCATAGTAACAGTACCTCCCATTCACTCCCATAGTATCAGTCCCATAGTAACAGTACCTCCCATTCACTCCCATAGTATCAGTCCCATAGTAACAGTACCTCCCATTCACTCCCATAGTATCAGTCCCATAGTAACAGTACCTCCCATTCACTCCCATTCACTCCCATAGTATCAGTCCCATAGTAACAGTACCTCCCATTCACTCCCATAGTATCAGTCCCATAGTAACAGTACCTCCCATTCACTCACATTCACTCCCATAGTATCAGTCCCATAGTAACAGTACCTCCCATTCACTCCCATTCAGTCCCATTCACTCCCATAGTATCAGTCCCATAGTAACAGTACCTCCCATTCACTCCCATTCAGTCCCATTCACTCCCATAGTATCAGTCCCATAGTAACAGTACCTCCCATTCACTCCCATTCAGTCCCATTCACTCCCATAGTATCAGTCCCATAGTAACAGTACCTCCCATTCACTCCCATTCAGTCCCATTCACTCCCATAGTATCAGTCCCATAGTAACAGTACCTCCCATTCACTCCCATAGTATCAGTCCCATAGTAACAGTACCTCCCATTCACTCCCATAGTATCAGTCCCATAGTAACAGTACCTCCCATTCACTCCCATTCAGTCCCATTCACTCCCATAGTATCAGTCCCATAGTAACAGTACCTCCCATTCACTCCCATAGTATCAGTCCCATAGTAACAGTACCTCCCATTCACTCCCATTCAGTCCCATTCACTCCCATAGTATCAGTCCCATAGTAACAGTACCTCCCATTCACTCCCATAGTATCAGTCCCATAGTAACAGTACCTCCCATTCACTCCCATTCACTCCCATAGTATCAGTCCCATAGTAACAGTACCTCCCATTCACTCCCATTCACTCCCATTCAGTCCCATTCACTCACATAGTATCAGTCCCATAGTAACAGTACCTCCCATTCACTCCCATTCAGTCCCATTCTATCAGTCCCATAGTAACAGTACCTCCCATTCACTCCCATTCACTCCCATAGTATCAGTCCCATAGTAACAGTACCTCCCATTCACTCCCATTCACTCCCATTCACTCCCATTCACTCCCATTCAGTCCCATAGTAACAGTACCCCCCATTCACTCCCATTCACTCCCATTCAGTCCCATAGTAACAGTACCCCCCATTCACTCCCATAGTATCAGTCCCATAGTAACAGTACCTCCCATTCACTCCCATTCAGTCCCATTCATTCCCATAGTATCAGTCCCATAGTAACAGTACCTCCCATTCACTCCCATAGTATCAGTCCCATAGTAACAGTACCTCCCATTCACTCCCATTCACTCCCATAGTATCAGTCCCATAGTAACAGTACCTCCCATTCACTCCCATAGTATCAGTCCCATAGTAACAGTACCTCCCATTCACTCCCATTCAGTCCCATTCACTCCCATAGTATCAGTCCCATAGTAACAGTACCTCCCATTCACTCCCATAGTATCAGTCCCATAGTAACAGTACCTCCCATTCACTCCCATTCAGTTCCATTCACTCCCATTCTATCAGTCCCATAGTAACAGTACCTCCCATTCACTCCCATAGTATCAGTCCCATAGTAACAGTACCTCCCATTCACTCCCATAGTATCAGTCCCATAGTAACAGTACCTCCCATTCACTCCCATTCAGTCCCATTCTATCAGTGCCATAGTAACACTACCTCCCATTCACTCCCATTCAGTCCCATTCACTCCCATAGTATCAGTCCCATAGTAACAGTACCTCCCATTCACTCCCATAGTATCAGTCCCATAGTAACAGTACCTCCCATTCACTCCCATAGTATCAGTCCCATAGTAACATTACCTCCCATTCACTCCCATAGTATCAGTCCCATAGTAACAGTACCTCCCATTCACTCCCATTCTCTCCCATTCAGTCCCATTCACTCCCATTTTGAAAGGTGTGTTAAAATGGCCTAAGTCACATTTTATTATGACTTAGGCAAAATAAAATGGCCTAAGTCTCACTCTTGACATAGGCCATTTTTTTAATAGGGTGTAACAGGGAGGCCTTTTACGTTAGGGCTTAGGCGATTTTACCAGAGGTGGCCAGCATCACCAGGAGTTGATTTAGGCCAAAAACTCATTTTCGGCAAAAAATGACTTAGGCCATTAGTTTAATAAGGTGACGATATAGAAGTGTATATTTGTACGTAAATGTTTTGATGAATTGAACAAGGTGGACCCTCTTGTAAACAAGTGCAATGCTTTATGGTGTCGTCCACTCACAGTTAACAGTTTTTGTATTGAGTTGTGCTTGAAATGTACTGTAATTCTGCAAACTGTTAATAAATACTTCAATCAACCAATCAATCAAAGCTTGGCAAAAATGGTATGTGTCTTTTGCTTTGGTACGAGACTCCGGTGTTGCCAGATTCTGTGAGTGAAAGAGGCGGCCAGGTCCATGTAAACAAGCACCAAAATAAGCAACCATGTTTCACCACTTGAGCCCTCACCAGCTATTTTCAAATTAATATCTTGAAAGCAAGCCTGAATAAGCAAGTGCACTTCAGAAACAAACACTTTTTTAATCTGCTCTAAGGCTGTTGCCGAAATGCGTAACTGTTGCATCTGTCTATTTTAGTGCCGCTTTTTCCACTTTGGTGGTTCATGAGATATGTTGGAAACAGTATTGGAGTCACCTTTAGGCAACATAAATGGCTTATTGGGTCAGATATATGTCTCTGATGTCTTGGTACAGTGGGCAGGTGGTCGGTATGTGTCTCTGATGTCTTGGTACGACTGGGCGACTGTGGCTCAGGAGGTAGAGCAGGTCGTCCAATGATCCATGGATCGGCGGTTCGAATCCCGGCTCCTCCTGTCTACATGTCGAAGTGTCCTTGGGCAAGACACTGAACCCCAAATTGCTCCCAATGTGCTGGTTGGTAC
>NC_136790.1:41253560-41278560 GCF_951216825.1 Electrona antarctica
TTGTATTTGGGACTAATTTCTTGAAATAAAGGTTTATTTATGAACCATAATTTTATGTAATTTAATTAAATAAAGCTTTATAAACTAAACATTTTTAATAAAGTTGTATACATTTTATTTAAGAATTAAGTGATGTACAAACCTTATTTCATATAATTTCAATTCAAATTTTATAAACTAAATTTAACTCACCCGTCGCCAAGTTCGCCTTTTGACGCCTATTTTCGTATGTACCTTGATGCCGATGATGCCTTATCACGCCTTTTTCAATTTTCACTTGATTACGGTGCTCAGCTGTGTCCAGTTTCCCCACGTAACACTACCATTTCAATCCTGTGAAAAAATCCGGTCAAACCGGAAATGGAAAAATCCGCTGGATTATGCATTCTATGCAATTTAGATTTATGTAAATATCTCGGAAACACTTTTTAGACCAAAAACAAGCTAGGTTTGCGTCTGATTCATCTAAACGAAAGATAGTATTTCGCTTACCAAATTAAGTATGTTTTTGGTGGATTAAATGACAATTGCGGGACATGTTAAATAGCGGATTTTACTTCCTGACTCAGCGGTTTCTGGCCAACACGGCTTTTAAGCTAAGAGTACCGCTCATTCATTGCATTAGTGGCAGCGAGAACCCTCCACCAGATGGCGCTGTGGCACTGGGTGAGTTTAATAATTAAATACAAATGTATAAACTATTACATTTAATTTAATTAAATAAAGCTTTATAAATCATATTTATTTTTTTATTCAGCATCAAATGCCAGGATTGGATTATTAACCCCAGGGTCACGCAGGCAGACAGTATGCTAATGATATGCAAATGAACCTTCCTCTATTGTTCTGCCCTAACGAGGCACAGGGCTAACGAGCTGATGGGGTAACGAGCACAGTGGAGTTAATTGAATTGTTGAAGGAGAAAAGCTGTCATTGTTCTCATCTGACAACTGTGTCTGACAACAAGCGTGTGTGTGTGTGTGTGTGTGTGTGTGTGTGTGTGTGTGTGTGTGTGTGTGTGTGCGTGCGTGCGTGCGTTCGTGCATGCTTGCATGTTTGACATTTTAATTTAATAAAAACATATCCAAAAGAGACGTTGAAAAACTCACTTCAAGACAACACAGAGACAGACAATAGACTCACTCCCGCTCGCTACCACTGAATCACATAAGTATTTATTTCCATTGAAAATCCCATAGGTTTCATCATGCATTGCGTCATACATACTGTGTTCCACAAATAAACAAATCAGCCCCACAATTCTGCCAGATGGGTGACTCTGTTTGTGGAGCGGCAGTGGCTCAGGGGTAGAGTGGCCGGTAGAACAGCAACCGCAAGGTTCCCAGTTCGATCCCGGGCTCCCCCAGAGTTAAGAGAAATTCCAATAGAGCACCGTAGTCTGACGTCATTATTGGTAGAGGGTGCAAATCCATGGGTTCATGTACTTTTTATTTGCATTGTAATCCCCACAGGGGGATTTTAGATCGCCTCATATAAGAACTGCGTTTGAATATTTCATCCCGGCCGCTTCACTACATATGGATATGAAAAATCAACTGACTGAGAGAAAACGCTATTGTTTACTGCTACTGAATTAGTTACATTTTCGCTATCATATATGAGCGACTGACTGTCGCAAACGATACAGAGACACCTCCCTGACAATAACGCCGCCCGAGACAGCTTGTTTACTTTGGACCACAATGCTTATGAGATTATTTTAAGAGGACCCCATGTTATTCTCCATAGAGAAATTACTTCCGTGAACCGGGCAGAACCAGGGGATGAACGTCAGGACTTTGGCGCTCTATTGGTGTGTGAATGTGGGAAGTGAGGACGCTGGCGTTGACTGTTTGCCGCTTC
Organism: Electrona antarctica; assembly: GCF_951216825.1. NCBI lineage: Eukaryota > Metazoa > Chordata > Actinopteri > Myctophiformes > Myctophidae > Electrona > Electrona antarctica. Next base: position 41,255,424 of record NC_136790.1, read on the forward strand.
ACCTCCCGATGTATGAATGAATGGACCATTGTAAAGTGCTTTGCGTAAGCACTCTGCGTAGTAAAGCACTATACTACAAATGCAATCCATTATCAGTGTCGTATATACAGTATGGTATTGAGTTGCATTTGATAACGGCTGTGTTTGGAAAACATAGCCTAGCATCAGTTTATGTTTCATATCCATATGATATGAGTAACATATCTCCGGGTCAATGTGTTTATTTTTGAAACACAATCCTTAGGCTATATGACACAACCTGGGAGTTTCTATAGGAAAAATACTATACTACTTATAGTGACCCATAGTGCAGATTATTTATAAAAAAAATATTCATGACATGATTAGATTTTTTTTAAATCACTTTGTTCATGTAATTGGTCCTCACTCATGCTCTCTCTCCCACACACAGCTACTGTAGGCTTCATATATGACTATAAAAGCAGGGAATCCTAGCCACACATGTCAATATTGGTTGTGCAGTTTGACCCATGGAGATAATGGCTTATAGAGTGATGTCTTACAGAGAGCTGAGAAAACGGCATCATGTGAGATTATTATTGTCTTGTGTTTTCAGAGGTGGGTGGATGGCCATTATTTTGTCCACCAATGGATTCAAATTAAACTATAGTGTTCACCACAATGTTCAGGATGTACTGCAGCATGTTGCTTGGATTCATTGTTGTTTCAAATGTAAACAGTGTTATTTAGATACCCTGTTCTTTATAGACAAAATGCTAGGTCCATTGTAGGCAATGGTGTGTGTGTGTGTGTGTGTGTGTGTGTGTGTGTGTGTGTGTGTGTGTGTGTGTGTGTGTGTGTGTGTGTGTGTGTGTGTGTGTGTGTGTGTGTGTGTGTGTGTGTGTGTGTGTGCGTGTGTGCAGTGTATTGTGTGTAGTGTATGTGTTTGACAGGTGTTAATTAATTTTTGCACATAGTTGTTTATAATCTGTCTCCTGTCTCTCACCTGCATGCGTGAGTGAGTGCATGTGCGTTTGTGTCTGCGTGCGTGAGTGCGTGAGTGTGCGTCTGTGTCTGCGTGCATGAGTGCGTGCGTGTGCATCTGTGTGCGTGCGTGAGTGCATGTATGTACGTCTACGTCCGTGTGCGTGTGTGCGTGCGTGCGTGAATGCGTGCATGTGCATCTGTGCGCGTGCGTGAGTGCGTGCATGTGAATGTGCATCTGTGTGCGTGAGTGCGTGCATGTGCATCTGTGTGCGTCCGTGAGTGCGTGTATGTGCGTCTGTGTGCGTGCGCGAGTGCGTGCGTGTATAGCCAGACGTGACAGAATTGCATGTTGACATTATTACCAAAGATGTGTCATCCACGTTGTTGTTTTACAAAAACTCCAGTAAGAAACCAAAAAATGAAGAAAAAAAACATGCACATTATTAGGACAAATCAATCACCAGATCACCAAGGACATGTGTGACCAGAGGAGAAAAAAATTTCTTGTTTTATCCAAAATGAATTAATAGCACAGGCACAGAGCTGAAATCGACATGTAAATATGAAATAAATGCTTAAACATGTAGCTAGGTGTAATGTTAGAGTCCACAGAAGTGAACCTTTCAAGCCTGTTTTCTCAACTCGCTGTTTCTCTGCAAGACCATTACTCTATAAGCCATATCTCCAAAACTGGTGGGTCAAACTGAACAACCAATATGTCAATTTGAAGCTATGATTCCCTGCTTTGAGTCTAACATGGTTCAAATGAAGTTTGAAGTTACAATTGGTTCGTATAGGAACTTAGGAAGGGGTGTGTGTGATGAAATGAATATCAAATATCTAAATACTGAGTGAAACACAGAAGCCCAAATAGACTTTAAAATGGTCCCAAACATGTTAGGAAATAGGCTGTCTGTTTAATGCTACAATGAATCCTATAAAGCTTAATGTGCGGAACAAAGTCTGAGCGGAGACGCTACAAATGGCATGTAGTTAGCACGTTAGCACGGATGAATGCTAAGTAGCTAATGACTGTAAAACAGCTGCTCTGCGTGCACGCTCGTGTGTGTGTGTGTGTGTGTGTGTGTGTGTGTGTGTGTGTGTGCACGTGTGTGTGTGTGTGTGTGTGTGTGTGTGTGTTTGAGGCGTGATAACACTATGTACACATATGTTCCAACCCTCTGACCTCTCTCTCGCTCTCTCTCTCTCTCTGTGTCCAAACCCTCCCTCCACAGACTCGTACAGGCACACACACACACACACACACACACACCAACATACTAAATATCCTCTACATAGGCCTATACCTAACTTCATGAAACCACCTGCTGACTAGCTTTTTTTTATGGCCGATATGGCCGATTCTGCTACCGATTATATCTTTGTTTGTTTTCTCTCTTTTTTTATTTGATGTAATCATGGTGATGTAAAACTAATGGTTGGTAGCAGCGTCAATTAGATGTTTTTTTAAATGATAGATAGGGACCGGTATCAATAAGATTTATCTTCTTCCTGCTCCTTTTCTTTTCTATTATGGAATATGTAAGAAAAAGTACAAAGTAAAATGAATATAATCATGTAAAACCATAACTGAAATGAAATAAATAAATATGAAATGAAAATGAAATATCGTGCATCCCTAGCAATAAATGGTTAATATAAGATTGCTCGAACCAGTACTGGTTGTCTCGTTAGAGCCCGCTGCAGTGGTGTGCGATCCCAACTTAACCGGGATGCAGAAACTTCTAACCCAACGATATCAGGTTTGTAAAGCCAGATATCGCTGAGGACCTTTGGGTTGTATAAGGCCAAATGTCCTGTCTCGTCCGGAAGACAATGGAGTCTCTCGTGAGAAGCATAGCTAATGCTGCTAGCTCCCTAAACCTCTTCGGATTCTTCTTATATATGCTTCACTAGATGCGTGTCATGGTGACGATGCCAGCCATCTGCGTAGGTATCACCATGACGATGCCAGGCGTGTATATCCATATATGAGGATGGATATCGCTGTTGTCTCCATACATGTTGCTCTAGGTGAAAGCCTTCGTTACAGTTAATGCTGAGCTGAAATGTATCAATGAAATGAACAGAACGTTGCGATGGAGTCGCACAGCATATGCACGTAAAATAACTCATTAAATAACGTGAGCAGTTATTTAACCCTGGGTAAATAAAGGATAAAAAAAATATATATATATATATATATATACAGTGGCTGATTATTATGCCGCAGTATATAGGGCATATACCTTTACATGCCATGTGTGTGTGTGCATGTGTGTGTGCATGTGTGTGTGTGCATGTGTGCGTGTGCGTGTGTGTGTTTGTGTGCGTGCACGTGTGTAGGGATGCAGAGAGAGTCTATCTGCGCTTCACAAGTAGAGTTGTTCTAGCATGAAGCTGTCACTCACTGTGTGTGTGTGTGTGTGTGTGTGTGTGTGTGTGTGTGTGTGTGTGTGTGTGTGTGTGTGTGTGTGTGTGTGTGTGTGTGTGTGTGTGTGTGTGTGTGTGTGTGTGTGTGTGTGTGTGTGTGTGTGTGTCAGAAAGGTCCCTTTGGGGCATAGTTCCTACAGTTTGGTTCCATCTGACCGCCCAAGTCCGGACCAGCTGTCAATCATTCTCATAACCCCTCTCTCGCGCGCACGCACGCACGCACGCACACACACACACACACACACACACACACACACACACACACACACACACACACACACACACATGTTACCTGCATTTTCTCTTCCTCCATTTCTTCTGTTTTTTGAGCCACTGCAATGTTGTCTGCCTGCCGTCCGTCCGTCCGCCCGTCAGTCCGTCCGTCCATCCGTCCGTGTCACTTGCAAAGAATGACAGAATGAATTAAGGAGAACAGTTTGTGTGACTGCCTTACAAACTAGGCTACAGGATGCATGTTTGGGGCTTTATATCTCCTTCACAAACCCTCCATAACAAAATGAAACTATTCAATTATGTAGGGAAGTTTAGTATTTTAAAAGAATCCCACTGTATTTTTTTTTTTAGATGTCAACTCCATAATATTGCATATCTGACGGTGTTGACAAAATGCAATATTTTCATAGTGATAAGACAATTTAGGGTTTAAACGTTGCTCAGAGTTCTCTTAATGCTATTACAATTACACATTTTGCAGGGGTACGGTGGTACAGTTGGTAGTGCTGTCGCCTCACAGCTATAAGGTCCTGGGTTCGATTCCCGCACGGGGTGCTGGTGGCGTGTTTCCTCCTCCGCGTCATCAGTGCCCATACCCGAGGCGGGGTTGGCGAAAGGGCCTTTCTGTGCGGAGTTTGCATGTTCTCCCCGTGTCCCCTAGGGTAGGTACCCTCACAAAAAACATGCAGTAATCCTGGTCTCTAAACTGCCTCCCCCTGGCCAGCCGGGGCGCCTGATGGAGGGGAAAGGAACTGGTTGGAATAACGTGTTCTTTCCACGCGCTACGTCCAACCAGGGAACTCCTGTTCTTTCCACGCGCTACGTCCAACCAGGGAACTCCCTCCTGTCAGGTGTAAAGGAGCAATTTGGACACTCAGGCATGAAGGAAGCATGAGTTCAAGTCCGTCGCTCTCCCCATGTCCCCCATATATGGGGATGGTTGGCGGAGGGTGTGTAGAGCCCAGAATCACATTAGATGATTGACACAGTACAGGGGTGAAAAATGGGTTACAAAATTGTGGGATTTACATTTTAAACAACGTTTAAAATGTTATTTAATTTGTATATAGAAGGACTGACAGAGTTGACACGTTATGGTTGAGACACAGCTGATCTGCAATATTATTGAATGCATTTATCAAAAAATAGATAGCTTCAGTAGCTTTCCTGCCTTTAAAAAAAAAAAACAGGAAGTGAGACAGCTAGGGGACCTTAGGTTAGGATAGAGGTAGGCCTGTCAATGCCTGATTAAATCTCACAGATTCTCTCTCTCTCACTCTCTCTCTCTCTCTCACATCTATAAATCAGTCTCATAAAATTTAAGACAAGACAGATCCAGGTATTGACAGGACTGAGTATCTATCAATCTGTGTGTGTGTGTGTGTGTGTGTGTGTGTGTGTGTGTGTGTGTGTGTGTGTGTGTGTGTGTGTGTGTGTGTGTGTGTGTGTGTGTGTGTGTGTGTGTGTGTGTGTGTGTGTGTGTGTGTGTGTGTGTGTGCGTGCATGACTGTGTGTGCGTGCGTGCATTGCCCGTGCGCGTGCATGCGTGTGCGTTCATCCATTATACAGGTCAGTGAGCAGACTGAGATTAATTGTCTTTGTACACACACACACACACACACACACACACGCACACACACGCACGCCCTAGGGCACACATATCTCTCTCTCTGAACAACCAGCCTTCAAACTTAATGTCCGACCACCTCAGGCACTGCAGTTTGTGTTCTAGACTGTCACAATTCATTTCATTAGGATTTGTTGTTTGTTTGTTTGTTCAAATTGTTTATGCCCTAAAACAGTGGTTCTCAAACTTTTTCATGTCAAGGACCCCCACATGGACACTCATTATCCCGTGGACCCCCCATTTGAAAAGATATGCCAGGGACCCCCATAAGAGAAGATTTTTAGGGCTCTACAGCAGCGATTCTCAACCTTTTGAATTTCAAGGACCCCCAGTTTTACATGCATTAGTCTACGGACCCCCATTTAATGGCATTTCTATTTCTGGGACCCCCAACTCATATTGTAAAATCAAAGTTAATTTAACTCTGAGCGTGTACAAATGGAACCATTTGCAGACACTCTGAGTTACAGACCCGTAAGGGTCCATTTGGTTCCTAACTATCATTTAACTGGGGACCCCCTGGAACTCCCTCAAGGACCCCTGGGGGTCCTCGGACCCCACTTTGGGAACCACTGCCCTAAAAGGTCTGGTAACCACGGTAACCAAACCGCTGATAAAAAAAAAAAACTGACAAATATTTTGAATATTTTTTAAACATTTTAACAACACATTTATCTTCTTATCCCATTCAGGACGGGAACCCCTGTTTGGTGTTTTAAAGCATTATGTTATACTTTAGCTATTGAAAAATAGTAGATCTACAAGCTCATAGCGCGACACTGCACTACAAGCTTGTAGATCTGCTATTTTTGAAAAAGTGTGAAAATGTGGCACAAATCTTTGAATATATATTATTTCAGAGTGAACGTTTTTACCTCAAATCTTTGCTTTGGGGGGGGGGGGGGGGGGGGGGGGTCCCTGGAACAACATATATTCAGATGGGGGTCAACAGCAGCGATTCTCAACCTTTTGAATTTCAAGGGCCCCCAGGTTTGACCTGAATTAGGCTACGGGCCCCCATTTAATGGCATTTCTATCTTTGGGACCCCCAACTTATATCCAACTTATATTGTAAAATCAAAGTTAATTTAACTCAGAGAGTGTACAAATGCAACCAAAGACAGCTAATTCTGGGGGTCCTTGACGTGAAAATGTTTGAGACCCACTGACATTCAGAAGTCAGGAATGGGTTAAACAAAGAGTGATTTTAACAACAAGACCAGCCAAGAACAAAGAAAAATAAAGTAATAGGCTTATAATACGCATACATGACATCACTGGTTTTAAAGGCTTATAATACACAGACATGGCAACACTGGTTTTAAAGGCAGGCTCACGTAACATATGTAAATACATAAGAAAAAAATCTTTTTAATCTGTGTGAAGGTCAAAAGGTCACTGACACTTCAACATCTAATAAACACTATGGTTTTGAAGACACAAACACACACACACACACACACACACACACACACACACACACACACACACACACACACACACACACACACACACACACACACACACATACACACACACGCACACACAAATAAACAGTAAATCAGGACAATGGTGAAGAGGGGGGTATGCACCTGTCTGAACCTATAAATACACACATGCACGCTCACACACACACACACACACACACACACACACACACACACACACACACACACACACACACACACACACACACACACACACACACACACACACTCACACACACACACACACACACACCCTGGCACAGGTGCCAGTGGGTTTGCCTGTGTCCTTGATTCAAACCATGACCTGGTTTCACGATTTGACCTCAGGTGGGCTCTCTCTCTCTCTCTCTCTCTCTCTCTCTCTCTCCCCCTCCCTCCCCCCACCAACACGCACACACAGAGAAAACAGTAAATCCATGTATTTAAGCACTTAGATGGAAGCTGCATCCAGTTTCCATTTTGTCGACTAAAACTAGGTCGAAAAATGTTGGTCGGCTTTTTTTCACTGACAAAAACTAAATAAAATAAAAATAAAAACCAAGCGATGATTGACTGAAACTATACTTTAATACTAGGGATGTCCCAAATCCGTTCCCGATCCCGATCCCACAATGTCTGTGTTAGCCGATACCGAATACTGATACCAGTGTTGTGATCTCGTGTTGTGTTTATAGCTACAGTATCTAGCTATATATCTATGCAAGGCAAAATTATTACTAAGGAATAAATCAGCAGGATCGTAGGGTTGTTCTCTGAATTCTTTAAATAGAGATGCTCAGATATAACAATTGACAAAATCAAAAGTAGGTAACGGGTAACGTCTCTCCCTGTGTCTTTCCCTACTAAATAAAATAAACAGGCACACAAACTTAAACCATTTAGGCCTGACGTCGAAATAAATAAAAAGTCTTCTGCAAGAATATTATATTCAAATATGTGTGCCACATTTTCACGATTTTTCAAAAATAGCAGACCTACAAGCTCATGACATGACATGAAAGTTTGGGATCCACTGCCCTAGGGCAGGGGTTCTCAACGTTTTTGGCCGGGGACCCCCGGAAATGCTTTGGCAATGTCTCGGGACCCCCGCCCCGCCCCCTCCCGACCCCCAATATAAATTGACTGCTACAATAACCTTAAACCATTTTGGGCGGGAACCCCTTTTGGTGTTTTAAGCATTGTTATAATTTAGCTATTGAAAAATAGCAGATCTACAAGCTCATAGCGCGCCACCGAGTGGCGCGCTACGAGCTTGTAGGTCTGCTATTTTTGAAAAATCGTGAAAATATATATTTTTATTTTTTATTTTCTTTAAAATAATTTGGGGACCCCCTAAAATAATTTGGCGACCCCCCGAGGGGTCGCGACCCACGGGTTGAGAACCCATGCCCTAGGGGAGCTCCTCTCCTCCTCCGTGCAGGCCTGCACTCTGCTCTCTGAGATTCCCCCTTCCCCGTGTGTCACTTCCTCTACTAGTAACCTTCGGTGGTGACATCAACCAGTCACTGACACCCGTCAATCACCCCCGTACCAGACCCGTTACCTTTCACATATGAATAGGAAAGAAATAATAATATTCTCACAACCAGTTCCACATGTCACATTTCTCTTTTTCAAAATGAATAACATGTACAGAAAAACAAAGTAGAATGACAATATAATGTGCTTTTGTCACAATCTCGTGTTGTGTTTATAGCTATCTAGCTATATATCTCCTGTTGTGTTTATAGCTATCTAGCTATATATCTCGTGTTGTGTTTATAGCTATCTAGCTATATATCTCGTGTTGTGTTTATAGCTATCTAGCTATATATCTCGTGTTGTGTTTATAGCTATCTAGCTATATATCTCGTGTTGTGTTCATAGCAGACTCCTCATTCAAATGTGCACTTGCAGTTTGGGCAACTCCAAAGCAAACTCCACATGTCCCAACATGTTATTTACCTGCCATAGTGTCAACCCCTTACCCCTGTGTCGGATCGGTGGTTAGACTGGCATATTCACCGATACCGATATGACCCGGTATGACAAATAAGGGCCGATACCGATACAGTTATCGGGACATCTCTAATAAATACACTGAAAATTTTGTCAACAAATAAAAACTACCCAAATGTTAGGAGAGATCCTGCACCGCTTGGCTGTGCGCTGGATTATGCATGCCTTATATGCCTCCGCCCCCCCATCTGAAAATATGTTGTTAATTCCAGGGACCCTCCCCAGAAGCAAAGATTTGAGTTAAAACGTTCACTCTGAAAGAATATATATTCAAAGATTTGAGGCATATTTTCACGATTTTTCAGTGCCGCGCTATGAGCTTGTAGATCTGCTATTGTTCAATAGCTAAAGTATAACATAATGCTTTAAAACACCAAAAGGGGTTCCCGCCCAAAATGGGTTAAGGCAACCGGCCGGTTCCACATGCTGAACAAGGTGCCCCTTTTTCACTTGAGCAACTGCTCCTCTAAATGGCTGTGCACGCCACTGCAGGGCGTGTAACCATTGCACCCATTTGTTCACTCTCAGAGTTATGGGGGTCCTTGAAATAAAAAAATAAATAAAAGTTTGAGAAATGGAACAGAGCCTTAATTAGTATCATCCAAAACACATCCAAAACAACAAGTAGGGAGAGTTATTCTGTGTGCATAGAGCCTGACTCTGCCGGTCATCAAAGTATTGGCTTAGGAATGCATGTGAAAAAAAAAAAGTCTGTGTTAATTCAAGACTTCATTGATTGCTGTTTTAAAATATGTGTTTGTGAGATTACATTTATAACTAGAAATGCACTCTGTCGAGATGCCAACTTGCGCCTTGCACACAAGTAGGCCATGCATGGCCTACTTGTGCACAAGCAGAGCGTGCAAGTACTGCTACTAACTAATGTCTACTGACTAATGTTACAACTGCTCTTCTAAATCCTTTAGACCCGTTATTGACCTTATACCTACCTTGAAATGTACCTTAGTTACGTCATCAGCAACAGTCATCAATGGTGAATGGTGGTCCCTTATTGGTCGGTGGACAACACCAACATACATACTGTTACATCTTATTGGCCAGTGGATATCGCAGTACCTTTTACCCACCCAACGTTGAAACATATCTTAATTACGTCACCATCAACAGCCAATTAGGGACCACCAAGGACAGGCATATACATACCATACATACGCAGCCGACCACGATACTTGCGCGCTCTTCTTGCGCAAGTAATTCAGGTTAGGTTTATAGGCATGGTTTCTGTGAGGTTAGGGTTAGTATTTGGGAGAGGGATGGGCATATAGTTTGGTCAACATGCGACGTCGCCCTGGGCTACTGCTTTTATAGGGCGACCAATCTGGAACCTAATCAACAAAAAAGTAATACAAAAATCTTTGTATTTGCCTCTGGGGGCCCCCCCCCCCCCTCCTCCTCCTCGCGTAGAAGAGGCAGGATATCTGCCCGTTCACTCTCCTTCAGCCCTCCTCTTCTGGTGGCGCGTCTTTGATTTCATTCCTACTGTCAACAACACATTCAGCTGCAGAGCTCTGAATCTGTCTTGACTATACTGTGTGCGTGCGTGCGTGCGTGCGTGCGTGCGTGCGTGCGTGCGTGTGTGCGTGCGTGTGATAGAGAGAGAGAGAGAGAGAGATCAGGGTCAGCGTGTTGATAGATGGTGATGAAGAGTTGATGAAACAACATCACTCTGTCTCTCCCACTATCTGGACCAATCACTGTCTGTCTGTCTGCCTCTCTCTCTCTCTCTCTCTCTCTCTCTCTCTCTCTCTCTCTCTCTCTCTCTCTCTCTCCTCTCTCTCTCTCTCTCTCTCTCTCAGTCTAAACTTGGTATATTTTCTCGTCTTCTCAGTGAATTATAAATGATCATTGATTAGCCAACAACTCAATTATTAACACAGTGTAACTGAGGAGAGAGACAGACAGACAGGCAGACATGCAGACAGACGGGCAGACAGACAGACAGACAGACAGACAGACAGACAGACAGACAGACAGACAGACAGACAGACAGACAGACAGACAGACAGACAGACAGGCAGGCATGCAGACAGACGGGCAGACAGGCAGGCAGACAGGCAGGCAGGCATGCAGGCATGCAGGCAGACAGGCAGACATGCAGGCAGACAGGCAGGCAGACATACAGGCAATGGTTGAGAATCACTGCTAGAGCCGTAAAAAAAAGTCTGCTCTTATGGGGGTCCCTGCAGGCATATATTTTCAAATGGGGGTCCGCGGGCTAATTAGTGTCAATTTAGGGGACCTTGACATGAACAAGTTTGGGAACCAGTGCCATAAACATCCCGGCTGCAGTTTGCTTCCCAGAGCGACAAATCTGCTGGATGGAATAGATAAGTGGTTCCCAAACGTTTTCGTGTCAAGGACCCCCAAATCAACATGTATTAGGCCACAGACCCCCCATTTGAAAACATATGCCAGTGACCCCGATAAGGGAGGATTTTTACGGCTCTGGCAGTGATTCCGAAACATATTGATTTCATGGACCCCCCAGTTTCACACGCATTATGCTACGGACCCCTGATTTAATGGCATTCTCTGGTACCCCAATTTATCCTGTAAAACCACTGTTAATTTAACTCTGAGAGTGTACAAATGGAACCAAATGGACCTGTTAGGGTCCCTTTGGTTCCTGGTGGACCCGTTACAGACCCATAAGGGTCCATTTGGTTCCTGACTATCTCTAATTGAGCTGGGGACCCCCTGGAACTCCCTCAAGTACCCCCAGGGGTCCCCGGACCCCACTTTGGGAACCACTGAGATAGATTAAATGACCTACCATAAGGCCTCAATGGGGGTTGGGTTTTTGTGCTAATTTGCTTATTTCCATTGAAATAAGTATAGTAAAGTGTGCCGCTTGGGATACTATTTACATTATGAAGAGAGGATACAAAAAATGGAAATAAGCAAATTATCACAAAAACCCCATAACACCCCATAGCCCAATTCAATTCAATGCAATTCAATGCAATTCATTGAGGGCTTATGGGAGGGGAAATAGCCAATAATGCACTTGTGCACAAAATAACACCTGGACCTCTTTGGTGGGGACATAACAACTACAAATAAAGGTAAGAAAGCCTTCTAGTCTGGAATTCTCCTTTAAAAATGCAGGTAATCAGCAGTGTTGCCAGATTTTTGCAAGAGAAACAAGCGGCCAGGTCTGTAAAAAAACAAACAAACAAAAATAATCGACTGGGCTACGTTTTTCCACTTTACATCAGTTATGTGACAATAGCAGATCTACAAGCTCACAACGCGTAATGCAGAAAATCTTGAAAGTTAAATGATTGTAATATTTTTTAAAACATGTTAACGACACAACATCGTGTATGGGGGTCCCTGGCACAATACTATCTTCTCATGGAGGTCCGCGATCAAATTAATATAATTCCAAATAAAAACAGTCAAGCTCCACCGCATGTTGTTATGCACTGTTAACTGGAGCGACAAAAACCATTAATGTCTAACAATGTGACCGCCTGGGGTGTGTGTGTGTGTGTGTGTGTGTGTGTGTGTGTGTGTGTGTGTGTGTGTGTGTGTGTGTGTGTGTGTTTGCGTGTCTGTGTGTGAGAGAGAGACATATGTTAGTAAATGACTTAATATGAGTGTTTAGGATGCGAGGCGTTGTGCTTTTCTGACAGTGGATTTAATACAACTTAACTATTAAGACCTTTACACTGTGTGTGTGTGTGTGTGTGTGTGTGTGTGTGTGTGTGTGTGTGTGTGTGTGTGTGTGTGTGTGTGTGTGTGATGGGAGAAGGACTCCAGTGTCTTACCTACCTAGACATATCAATACTTAAATATATATCAGAAATAATCTGTTACTTAAGTAGTAGTCCGGGGGAGTAGTGATGACGTTAATGTATGTTTTGTTTTGAATTAATCTATTTGGATTCGAGATGTAGTGGAGTAGAAGTAAAGGTATTGGAAATAAAAAAAGAAGAAAAAATAAACTATTGGAAAAGTACAAATACCTCAAAATTGTTCTTAAGTACAGTACTGTAATGTACTTACTGTAGTTACTTTCCACCACCGAAAATAGGCCTACCCGATCTACATGCAAGAATGTGAAGATCTGCTATTTCCAACAAAAGTTTATTTTATTTTTTTATGAATGCATTCGTAAAATTGAGTCCCCAACATGTTGATGTCCTCACAAATATAGTAGTACGCACACACGCGCACACGCGCACACGCACACGCACACTCACACTCACACTCACACAAAGTGCAAATGAGCATTTATGCCCCGCCACCTCAGGGAGTATGTGATTGGAGTGTGACTCTGTCAGCTTGCGTTACAATTGGCTGATGCCGCAGAGCTTCTGAAGGCTCTTGATTAGAGCCTGGAGGTATACACGTTGACCAATCAGAGGCAGACTTTGGATGATAATAACAATGTCTGTGAGTCACATGACCACACTGCTTCCTGTCAAGGACCACCCCCACATTAATAACATGCATTTGGCCGTGGACCCCCATCTGAAAATAATGTGACTCTTTTTGATACAGAGACACTGAGACAGTCATGGCGGCAACTGTTCAAGAGAGGAGAAAAACTGATATATCACAGACAGACTCTTCACATACTAGAGCATGTCGGAAATAAATGTCAGAGCTGAAATCGACATGTAAATATGAAATAAATGCTTAAACATGTAGCTAGGTGTAATGTTAGAGTCCACAGATGTGAACCTTTCAAGCCTGTTTTCTCAACTCGCTGTTTCTCTGCAAGACATTACTCTATAAGCCATATCTCCAAAACTGGTGGGTCAAACTGAACAACCAATAACCAATGATTTCCTACTTTCACATGACGAAAATTAAAAAATCAGACTCATCCTCGGTCAGAATCGGTCACAGACATTACATTTTAATGTCCAAACATTTCCAAGACTTTGAAATTGCGATGCAAGCTCGCAGTTAGTTAGTTAGTTAGTTACTTTATAACTATAATCGAAATAATCGAAAACCCATGAATCAAAAACTTTAAAAAGGTACAATACATTAACATATACAATACACAACACAACATCCCTTTACTCATATATACGACAGGAGCTTTCTATTGCTCCAAAAGTAACAGGCAGGCATGTAGCATAATACTGTACGCAAGGTTCCTCTGTTAGTGACCACAAAGAGTGAGCTCAAATCAGTACACCACACCCGTGTCCATATTTGTCTCCACCAGGCCGAAGGCATGGGGAGAGAGTATGTTTTGCACTCCGTCCGTCCGTCCGTGTGTCCGTGTGTCCGTGTGTCCGTCCGTCCGTCTGTGAACAGCTAATCTCTGGCACCGTTGGCTTGATCGCAGCCATACTCTGCACACACACTCCCTGAATGCCAGAGCTGAACCTCTGCCCCAAAGTTTTCACATTGGCCTGTTATAGCGCCACCAGGAGGCCGCTTTGTGCAAAACAAATGTTTTGACAGTACACCTACAGATTTTGTCCAAACATTACGCAAATTGGTACACAGTCTCTCTAGAGCCATTGAACGAAACGGATCTTTCAGATTTTTCAGACTCCATCCTGATTGGCTAAGATTGGCTTCCAAAGTTCGCAGGAGTGCTCCGTTTCAAACAAAATGCTGCAAATCATGAACACATGGTGTGATTTCCGTGACATTTTGCACGCACATTCCCACTAGGTCGAGGAAGAAATGCCACTTGAATATTTTCAACTCAGCCTCATGGTGGCGCTATAACTGGCCGATTTGTGTTTTCACCTATAACTGCACCGATCTGTGTAAAACCATGTATGCACACTCCCTAGAGGCCAAGGAAAAACCTTTGCCTGGAATTTTTCACATCTGCTCTTTATAGCGCCACCAGGAGGCCGACATATGTAAAACACATTTTCTAATATTACTCCTTCAGATTTTATCCAAATTTCACGCAAATCGGTACACATGCTCTCCATAGTCATGTGATCATGTGATTTGTTTGATTTCTCATAATTATCCATCCTGATTGGCTACGATTGGCTTCTAAAGTTTTCAGGAGTAGCCCGTTTTGTACAAATCGCCACAACTCCGCAACGCAGCGTCCGATTGCGGTGAAACTGTGCATGCCTATTCCCACTACTAGGCTGAGGAAGAAATGCCACTTGACAGTTTTCAAATCAGCCTCATGGTGGCGCTACAACAGGCCAAGTCGCGTCTCACACACACACACACACACACACACACACACACACACACACAGACACACACACACACACACACACACACACACACACACACACAAATAAACATGTTTATATTACTCCTAAACATTTTGCCAAACATCACACACAATCCTATCCTCCTGGTGGAGACCTGTGCCCAGAAGGGCACTTTTTCTAGTTCACTCTGATTTCTTGTGTGAGCTTAGAGGACACACCAGTATGTGCTGTTCGTTTTGGATACCAGTCTTACATCTGCTATTTTTGAACAGTCAATGTTTAAAATGTGGTTCCACTGGTACAGTGACGCTATATTGACACATGAGTGCTATATTTCTTCAGTACAACGGTGTATGACTGATAGAGAGCTATATTTATCCAGTACAACGGTGTATGACTGATAAAGTGCTATATTTCTCAATACAGTACAATGGTGTATAACTGATAGAGTGCTATATTTCTCCAGTACAGCGGTGTATGACTGATAGAGAGCTATATTTCTCCAGAACAGCGGTGTATGACTGATAAAGTGCTATATTTCTCAATACAGTACAATGGTGTATAACTGATAGAGTGCTATATTTCTCCAGTACAGCGGTGTATGACTGATAGAGAGCTATATTTCTCCAGAACAGCGGTGTATGACTGATAAAGTGCTATATTTCTCCATACAGTACAACGGTGTATGACTGATAGTGCTATATTTCTCCATACAGTACAACGGTGTATGACCGATAGAGTGCTATATTTCTCCAGTACAGCGGTGTATGAAGGACAGAGTGCTATATTTCTCCAGTACAGCGGTGTATGAAGGACAGAGTGCTATATTTCTCCAGTACAACGGTGTATGAAGGACAGAGTGCTATAGTCTTCAGTGCAGTATAAAGTCGCGTCCTCTTCTTCTTTCGTGTAACGTCAGGCTTCGTACACACCTGTCGGACACATTGATCTGTCCGACCGACCACTGATTACATTTTTATGATTTGATGCCTCCATGTCCCACAATGCTTTGCGCGATTTGGGCGGTGCTACGATACGCGGAAATAGATGCACATATGTTCAGTGTAGTTTTCTTGACTGCAGCAGCAGCTAGCGGTAGTTTGTCAAGGCCGTTTTTCACACTCAAAGTTCACTTAGAAGGTCCGGATCAATGACCAAGGACCAAATATTTGCATTTTGATTTTGGTCCGTTTGGTGTTCACACTGGACTTTGTAAAGCGTACCAAATATGTAAACAAATGACACGTGGACATGTTAAGCGAACCAAATAGTGAAAAAAAGAAAAGAGGTAATTTTACGACGGAGGGAAAAATAACATGAGGGGGTGCGGGAAATCACTGTCTACAATTTTTGGGCGCAACCTTCAGTCACACAGAGAAGAGAACAGCAACATGAATCATGATTGCAGCAACAACTTGAAATTGCATTCATTCTTAATAATTATTTTATTAGCCAAATAAGACAACAGAAGAACAGAGGAGCAGGTGTTTGAACAATAATGTGCTTGCTGCTGGTGCATACAAGTCACCGGAGACGTATAGCCTACAACAAAGTATCCCCGAATCCCGATAAAAAGGACTTTTCTTCCATGTGTGCACCTTAACCTGATTCGATATAGGCCTATGTTATTTCTGCGCATCAAATCGACGGGCATGTCCATGTCATCTTATGGTTTAAACTTGAAGCCGTGCTGGTCAGTTAAGCTTCAAGTCAGAACAGCTCCGCTGCAGTTGACCTATATCACGTCTTTTGCTATAGTGATGTAATCAATTAGTCATTTAGGACCACCTGTGTGTAGCTTATTTAACATTTGCTCCATTGGCTCTTTATGCGTGCGGCCGTGCGCTAGAGCGAGACAGGATGATTTTAAATATTTCTCTGTCTGCGTCTCTCCCATAGAGCTATAAAATATATCGGATCTCTCCCCCCACATGTGCGCGCGTCATAACTTTGCGTGGTGGCGGTGGCGCATGCTTAAAATAAACAGATCTACAAGCTTACATCGTGTACCATACCGTAAGTACCATTCGTGTCGATAACTTGTACATCTGTTTTATTTGCGCATGTGAACCTCGTACGCTGCCATTACATTTCTACTCTAGGCTACTCATAGACATATATGCGTCTACTATTAAAATCAATAGTGATCCCCGTAAAAAAGACATGCTTTTAGAACTAATTATTAATGCAGCCTCACAACTGCCGAGGCCCGACGGCTATTTTGGCTATCGTCCTGTATTTCTGTATATAGAATAGAACTTAGTACCAGACTGGACTCACTCACTGGAGACAGCCGTGCGCAACTTGGACTCTCCAAGTTACGCACGGCCGTAGCCAAAAGAAGACATACAAACAAGCGATATAATAGTCTGTGTCACGTAACTCAGAAGACTACAGCCTAAACCCCACCCAGTGCTGTCAAGAACGGAAGTTCTCTCCTATTAGTTGGCGGTTAAAAACCACCCTTCTGTCCGATCTGCAGTCCCACCCTGTTCGTTGGCTGTTTTGACTACAAGGTGTGTGCCCTCCGCCCCCACATCGGACAGGTTTGTCCGATCAAATGACGTGACTCCCATTGAAAATGAATTGGAGCAGCAATCAAATAGCAATCAGGCATCGCACACGGACCGAACATTTGTTCTTTAGGTGTGTACGCAGCCTCAGAGGTCCAACTCGGTGTCGTGGAGCCACGCCCGCATCTCTGGTCCCAGGTCAAAGAGGCTGGCTTCCGAGGGTGGTCTGTATAAGGGGCAGGTGTATATGATATGGTCGGCGGTCTGCTCAGGGTCACCGCACTCGCATGCCGCACTGTCCGCCAATCCCCACTTCTGCATTGATGCATTGAAGTGCCCAACCCCAGTTCTTAAGCGGTTCAGTGTGGTCCATTGCTGATGAGGTAGGTCATCTCCTCCTATGGCGCCATCTCCTGGTTCCCAGATGTACCGATGCATGCGGGAGGGCCCGGCTGACTCCCACTCCTGCTTCCACGCTGCTGCCAGCCATGCATCTCTGGAGATGTCCTCAGAGGTGGAGTTGAGCATCTCCTGTGCTGCCCTGTTGTAGGGGTGACGAGACCTGAGTCTGCTTGGAGGCGCTGGAGTTGTGGTGGTGCCATGCAGGATGTGCCAGTCCTGCTTTTGGGCTTTCCTGGCCAGGACGAGGGTGGCAGCCTCCCGTCGGAGGCCGGCCGGAGCTATTCCAGCAAGGACTGGCAAGTCCTGTGGACACAGTGGTCGTTGGTTTAACGAGTCCTTTATTAAAACTGTGCGTCGGTGACGCTTGCCCGGAATTTTCCCCCAGTGAGGGGTGGGAGGGGCAAGGCAAGAGACACATGTGTCAGATTGCGTCAGACAATCCGCCACATAGCCTACAACAACTTCCGTGAGCCGAATTCACTGTGGTGGCTGTTGTGAAAGTTTTTAATAGTTAGATAAATTCAAAGTTTCAACACTGCAACACCAAAGTAGTAATGTTTCCTTTATCCTCGTGTTGCGCTTCTGTTTTCGCCAAAGTTTTTATTTTTGTTGTTTCTCATAAGCGCACGTCTGTTGACTTTTGTGTTCACTGACTGCGCCTGTCCACTCCTTCCCAGCCCCTCCCACCCCTCACTGGGGAACATTCCGGGAGGAAAAACAGTACATAGACCTATTTATCACTGAAGTGCAAAAGTTTAGCAATTTGCTCACTGAGTGCTGCTGCAAAAGGGAGGATGAAAAAACACATGTTTCGCCCCAAAATCTTATTCCTTATGTCCATGTAGTCCATGGTGTCGGTTGTTTCAAAACCGACAAAACGGTTCGTATTTCAAAACTAGATTGTTATTTATTTTATTTTTATCTATACTATTGGATATTTGTAATGTGATCGTTCATCACATTTTATTTTGAAATTGTACTAGTGGAAATATAAAGTAGCCAATAAGCCACTAGCCAGGTAGACTAGTTCAGTGGTTCTCAAAGTGGGGTCCGGGGACCCCCAGAGGTCCATGAGGGAGTTCCAGGGGGACCTGTTAGGGTCCATTTGTACACTCTCAGAGTTAAATTAACATTGATTTTAATACAAATTTGGGTCCCAGAAATGCCATTAAATGTAACCTCGCGTCACCAGGCTTTCCACCTGAAAGCCTGGTGTGTGAACCGGTCTGGAGCAGATGATATCGCTACGTCATGTTATTGTATTGTTTTATAGTCAACAGGCAGGAATACAATCATCCGGAACTTCCTTTTCCCTCAAACCGATGAGGGAATAACAATAAAAGAAGAATAACAATAAAAGCTCTCGTAGCCTGCAGCTTTTATTGAGAAAAATCGGTTTGAGGGGAAAGGAAGTTCCGGATGACTGATGACTACAAAACAATACTACAACATGACGTAGCGATATCATCCGGTCCTGACCGGATCATAAACCCGAAAAGGAATGCTGCCCAGGCTACATGAAATGAGAGTCCGAGGCCTAATGCATGTCAAACCGGTGGTCCTTGAAATGAAAATGGTTGAAAAATCACTGCTTGAACCGTGAAAGTCTTATCTCATGGGGGTCCCTCCCTGGGCATATGTTTTCTAATGAGGGTCTGCGGGCAAATCATTGTTCAGTTGGGGGTCCTTAATGGGCATGGTTGGGAATCACTGGCCTAGTTGAAACTACTACACGCTATTGAAAGAATTACTGCTACGGAACGTAGCAGTAGTTGATTTTTTGGGGGCCCCTGGGCCTCGGGGCTCTGTGTAATTGCGTGGTCTGCATAGTGCAATATGGGTGGGTGGATGGATGGATGGATGGATGGGTGGATGGATGGATGGATGGGTGGGTGGGTGGATGGATGGATGGATGGATGGATGGATGGATGGATGGGTGGATGGATGGGTGGATGGATGGATGGATGGATGGGTGGCTGGGTGGATGGATGGGTGGATGGATGGATGGATGGATGGGTGGCTGGTGGGTGGGTGGATGGATGGATGGGTGGGTGGATGGATGGGTGGGTGGATGGGTGGCTGGATGGATGGATGGATGGGTGGCTGGGTGGATGGATGGATGTATGGATGGATGGATGGGTGGCTGGGTGGGTGGATGGGTGGGTGGCTGGGTGGCTGGGTGGATGGATGGATGGGTGGCTGGGTGAGTGGATGGATGGATGGATGTATGGATGGATGGATGGATGGATGGATGGATGGATGGGTGGTTGGGTGGGTGGGTGGATGGATGGATGGATGGCTGGGTGGGTGGGCTGGGTGGGTGGATGGATGGATGGGTGGCTGGGTGGGTGGATGGGTGGCTGGGTGGCTGGGTGGCTGGGTGGGTGGATGGATGGATGGGTGGCTGGGTGGGTGGATGGGTGGATGGGTGGCTGGGTGGGTGGGCTGGGTGGGTGGATGGATGGATGGATGGATGGATGGGTGGCTGGGTGGGTGGGTGGATGGATGGATGGATGGATGGATGGATGGGTGGGTGGCTGGGTGGGTGGGTGGATGGATGGATGGATGGATGGATGGGTGGGTGGATGTGTGGCTGGGTGGGTGGATGGATGTATGGGTGGCTGGGTGGGTGGATGGATGGATGGATGGATGGATGGATGGATGGATGGGTGGCTGGGTGGATGGATGGATGGATGGATGGATGGATGGATGGATGGATGGATGGATGGGTGGCTGGGTGGATGGATGGGTGGCTGGGTGGGTGTAGGGTTGGAATTCGTTAGGATTTTAACGGTTCCGGATCCTTCCCGGATCCCTCTTAACGGTTCCGGATCCTAACGGTTCCCTTAACTCATCATGCAGTGCTCCTAACATGGATGAGTACCTGCGGCGGTGATGAGCTGATGGTTTGACTTCTTTCAGGGTTTTCATGTTTTCAAGATTGTTGCTGCCCAGTTGCCTTGAAAATAACTGCAACTTTGCCATGAAAGCTTTCACATGGCTATGCATTTCATGAGCAAAAAGGCCCTTGCCTTGCAGTTTTGTGTTCAGTTCATTCATCAGTGCAGTCACATCAACAGCAAATGTTAAATCTGCCATCCAGTCCTCATCTGACAGCTCTGGGATGGCTTTGCCTTTCATCTCACAAAACTCTTTAATTTGTGATTTCAGGTCCCAAAATCTTTTTAGCACTTTGCCCAGGCTGAGCCATCTGACAGCTGTGTGGTACCTGATGTCACTATGCTCACTCTCTTCCTCCTCCAAAAGTGAGCATATTAGCGCTGCAGAGTCCACCAAGCACTCCTTCACAAACTCCCCCTCCGAGAAAGGCTTACTGTTTTGGGCAATTTTGTGGGATATCACAAAGCTGGTTCTGGTCGCTGCATCCCTGGCTTCGTGAAGCTTTGTACAACAGCCTTGTTGTTTCTCTAGCTTCGCTTGCAAATCTTGTGATGTCCGCGCTCGTTCAGCATCAGTCAAGTTTTTGTATTTCTCTGAATGTTTCGTCTCGTAATCCATCCATCCATCCATCTTCAACCGCTTATCCGTAGTCGGGTCGCGGGGGCAACAGCTCCACCAGAGTGCTCCAGACTTCCCTCTCCACAGCAACATTAGTGACTTCCTCCTGGGGGATTCCGAGACGTTCCAAGGCCAGTGAGTCGATGTATTTCCTCCAACTGCGCCTTGGTCTGCCCCGGGGTCTCCTCCCAGTGGGACGTGCGTCGAGGACCTCCCTAGGGAGGCGCCCGCGAGGCATCTTAACCAGATGCCCGAACCACCTCAGCTGGCTCCTTTCCAGGCGAAGGAGCAGCGGTTCTACTCCGAGTCTCTCTCGTGTGACTGAACTTCTCACCCTATCTCTAAGGGAGATGCCAGCCACCCGTCGAAGAAAACTCATTTCGGCCGCTTGTATTCGCGACCTTATTCTTTCGGTCATGACCCACACTTCATGACCATAGGTGAGAGTAGGAACGAAGATTGCTCGGTAGACAGAGAGCTTCGTCTCGTAATGCCGACTTAAATTGTACTCCTTAAACACGGCGACATGCTCTCCACAAACTAAACACACCGGTTTACCTTTGACTTCAGTAAAGAAAAATTTAGAAGTCTATTTGATTGAATCCTCTGCATTCGGCATCCACCTTTCTTTTTTTTGCATGAGCCGGCATTTTCGCATGTTCAGGGGTGACAAGGAAGCGAGACAGGTTGTCAATCACACGCAATCAGTTACAGATTGCGTGCACTGTGGGAATACATGTGGGCTTCAAAATAAAAGGAATGCCGTTTTAGTCCACCCATAAGGTAATTGGAAATTATGTTTTATTTTCTAATTATCAAGTAATCTTTCGCGGGCCGGTCAGAGTCAGCCGGCGGGTCGTATTTGGCCCGCGGGCCGTACAATGCCCAGGTCTGCCTTAACGGATCCTAATATTATTTTTTTCCCCTTTTTTCTGTCATAGATTATGCTTATATTATAACTAACCTAACCAAGTACATAATAAACACAAATTCATTAATTCAATTATTGAAAATGCACTTTACAATTATGAGGTGGCACTATTATTTAAACTTCACCACCACCAACAATGATATTGTTGTGGTGGCTAGCTGCTGCCAGCACCACAACAATATCATTGTTGCAATTTGTACTGTATTGCAATTTGTACTGTATATTAAATATACAGTACACATTGCAATAATGATATTGTTGTGGTGACAAATGTTGTCTTAATGTTCAGATTAATTTAATATGAAGGACCCCTTACCCTAATGGAAACAATCCATAGTGCTTTCTTGGATTATAAAATCCTTTTAGCAGACCTTGTATTGAACTGTAGGCTACTATACGTTCCTGTGCTTTTTTTCTGCAAACTGTTTATAAAGTATCAATCTATGGAGATATGCACCTAAACGCTGGGCTCTCAACAGTCACACGATTAATTTAGAGACAAATCAAAAGCAGTTGAGTTGCTTATAATATGTAAAAATAAGTGCAGACAAATTGATTTGGCTCTATAGTTAACGTGATTCATAAAATATCAGACAGAAAGACATCGAGTCATTGGCGTTATAAATTAACACCATTAACAACAGTTGTACAATACGCCTAATGAAAAGCTCTGTAGACGTTAGTAGTTTTTATTTTCTATTACGTTACTAGCCTGGGGAAAGTAAACCAGCCTTGCATCAGGGGAGAGCGGGCACGGCTTTCCGCATGGCTCACAAACGCGATGTGCCTAGATTATTCTCGTGAGTTGTGGACTTGTGTAGGCATATTGATTTTGATGTTTCCTCAATGTGGACGTGGTACAA
>NC_136790.1:41283560-41333560 GCF_951216825.1 Electrona antarctica
TGCATGAGGTGCCAGCCACTTCTACAAGTGACTTTATTATATGTACCCTATTGTGCAGAATATAAGACTAGTGTTTTTTTGATTGATTGATTGATTGATTGATTGAAGAATTTATTAACACAATCAGCGCCGGGATTTCTTTCAAAATAGAAGCTCGGGGTGCCGGGAAGATATGGCCTATTTTACTCTGTAAAGCCTCCCCCTCCCTTCCTTTCCGAAAAAAATACATATTTTGCTTGCTTACCTTGTTCTCGTTACGATAATCCCTCACGTTCATATTTTGAACGAGAGGTTATGACGATGACGTGCCCACATGTTGTACGGTCTGAACAATTTAGAGACGTACAAATATACACTTCTATATAGCCAAAAACAGGACATCATCATAAAGGGGGTAAATAACAGGCAAAAATATATACAGTGAGGGGGAAAAGGGGTGGGTGGGGGAATTCAGATTTTACGGGGGCCAGTTTAGAATTGCAGACGTCCGTAGGTGCCCTTTGAGAGCGGTTTTGAAGGAGTCAAGGGATTCGTATGTCTTAATGACATTTTGGTGGCATAGGAGCGAATCCATGAATCATGGAAGTTAGACGACGAGATCGACCCCCTAGTCATTACTGACGTGATTGGCTGCCTAGCCAATGGGAAGGCAAATATCCCTGGCAGCAATTAACCCATTTAGACCTCTACAAATCGTCATTTGTAGACGATTCTACAAATGACTTGAATCCTGACAGTTATCAGAAAAACCCATGTTTCTATGTCAGTGGTGCTCAACCACTGACATAAAAGGACCCCCAGAATAATCTGTATTTGGCTGCGGACCCCCATCTGAACATATGTTGTTCCAGGGATCTACAAGCTTGTAGTGCGGCACTCAGTGCCGCACTATGATCTTGTAGATCTGCTATTTTTCAACAGCTAATGCATAACATAATGCTTAAAACACCAAAAGGGTTTCCCGCAGGCTGCAGACAGAGCAACGCGCATACTACAGTTATTTGACACGTTTGCAAACACACAGAGAGAGAGATAGAGTGAGGTATAGAAAGATTAAATCAGATGAAGGGAGATAAAGAAATGAACGAGGGATCGATGATGAGGAAATGGACGATAGATAGAAAGAAAGAGGGATGGAGGGAGGGAGGAGAGAGAAAAATAAAAAATGTAAAGGAAGAAGGATGAGAGAGAGAGAGATGGAAGACACTCTGTCTGTGTGTGTGTGTGTGTGTGTGTGTGTGTGTGTGTGTGCGTGAGTGCGTGCGTGCGTGCGTGCGTGCGTGCGTGCGTGCGTGCGTGCGTGCGTGCGTGCGTGCGTGCGTGCGTGCGTGATGGCGCTTCAGTTATTGATTTGCAATTCATCAGATCATTGTAAGGCCTGATGGGAGAGAGAGAGAGAGAGAGAGAGAGAGAGAGAGAGAGAGAGAGAGAGAGAGAGAGAGAGAGAGAGAGAGAGAGAGAGAGAGAGAGAGCGAGAGAGAGAGAGAGAAGAGAGAGAGAGAGAGAGAGAGAGAGAGAGAGAGAGTCCCTCCAGAAATCCTTATTGTTGTGATGGTGAATGCTTCATGGTGTTTATGCGACTGTATGTGTTGAAATTGTGGAGATTTGCTAAACGTACTTGAATGTATTTGTCTTTGTATTCTTTTAAATATTAAACGTAATAAATATGTCTATAACATAACGCGGTCACAACAATAATTCTTCCTATGTGACCAAAGTGAGGTAGCTAAATGTAAACATGTATCATTATTATTGTTTAAATCACTCGAGTCCCACTGTCTCCACATGGTTTTTTTGTGTTTTTTGGTGGATACTATGTGATCACGTAATACCATATTTCTGGAGGGACTGGAAAGAGACAGACAGACAGACAGACAGACAGACAGACAGACAGACAGACAGACAGAATCAGTGTGTGTGTGTGTGTGTGTGTGTGTGTGTGTGTGTGTGTGTGTGTGTGTGTGTGTGTGTGTGTGTGTGTGTGTGTGTGTGTGTGTGTGTGTGTGCACGCGCGCGCACACATGCGTGTCTCAAATCATGCAGCATCATTACCCATCCAGGACACAGAACATATGGGGTCCAATGATCTTGTCGTGTGCGTGTGGGTGTGCGTGTGCGTGTGCGTGTGCGTGTGCGTGTGCGTGTGCGTGTGTGTGTGTGTGTGTGTGTGTGTGTGTGCGTGCGTGCGTGTGTGACAGACATACAGACCTCGGGGGGAATTGTCCGTGTTAAACGAGTGAAATGGGCTGAAGACCAATGAGAGATGACACTGTGTGTGTGTGTGTGTGTGTGTGTGTGTGTGTGTGTGTGTGTGTGTGTGTGTGTGTGTGTGTGTGTGTGTGTGTGTGTGTGCGTGCATGTGTGCGCGTGTCATCATGTTTCATGTAACCTAATTAAACTTCAGTGATTCACATTTGAGTTCCTATCTCTGTCTCTCTCTGTCTGTCTGTCTGTCTGTCTGTCTTCTCTCTCTTTAAATGTGTTCTCTTCAACTGTTCTTATGAACTCAGCAACAAAAGTTCGGAAACTTAACTTTGGTCCATTATTTCTCCACTTTAATAATCCCAATTGGTATCATATTGTATATAAATGTAATCATTGATTAGTCATATTTACAACGAGGTATATAATGTAAGGATCGGGCGTTCGTGGAATGAGCAACACAGCTAAACGTGTGGGTATAGCGTCTCCAAAAAATGTGCCAAAATGTAAAGTACTTGGTATTCAACCCTGTGCTATGAGTTGCTTAGTGGATTGGAGGATTGCACTCTCACACAGTAATGAGGTGGGGGAAAAAAACATATTGGCCAATTTTACACTTTATTAATTTTATACTCAGTGTTAAGGAACTCCGAAAACCTGGAGGATCCATACGCAGCCACAACAGCTTGGCATGGTATGGAGCAGTATCTCTCTCTCACAGACAACAGCTTGGCATGGTATGGGGCAGTATCTCTCTCACAGACAATAGCTTGGCATGGTAGGGGGCAGTATCTCTCTCACAGACAATAGCTTGGCATGGTATGGAGCAGTATCTCTCTCACAGGCAAGACAGAACTTGAAGTTGTCATCATTGACGGCAATCTCAATGCAGTGAGATATTGGGATGAGATTCTAGAGCCAGCGGCGATCCCATACTGTATCTTCAGAATCTGGGACCTAAACGCCATCCTCCAGGATGACAACGCTCGCCCCGACAGAGCCTAGGATCATCACAGAGTACCTCCAGCATTTGGGAGTGGAGATGATGACCTCAACCCAATTGAACACGTGGGCGCGCTGTGCGTGCTAGAGTGACCAGAACCACGTTGGATGACTTGCAACAAAACCTGGTTGAGGAATGGGATATGCCATATCCCACAGCAAAATGTGGCTAAGGTTTGATGACCAGCATGAGGTGCCAAGCGGTTGCAGCTGCTTTTGGATCTTATACTGAGTTCCCTGACACTGAGTATAGAATTAATAAAGTGTAGAAATGGCCAATATGTTTTTTTCCCCCCACTTTATTACTGTGTGAGAGTGCAATCATCCAATACACTAAGCAACTCAAAGCAAGGGTTGAATACCAAACATTTGCCATTACTAAAGTTAAGTTTCCGAACTTTTTTTTCTGAGTTTATTCAAAACGGCCTCTGGTTCCATATACTGTGCATCTCCATATACACCTAGACGTAAAGAAGAGACATGTAAAGGAGGAGACATATAAATCTCCATATACACGTACACATTCACTATGGGTCTGATTCACTATACGCTGGTCATGGCATGTAAATAAAGTGTCTACTTGCATCATTTATTTGACAGTTTAAACACATTCCCTCCCATTACCATGGGCGGTAACTATAGGGCTTTCACTTCTAGTGAGTTTTACTAGTTTACTATCTTAACTGTACAATCTGTACAACTGTACAATCCAACACCTGCACATGTTCGGATGTGTACTAGCCTTCGCATATGCCCATACCATATGTATTGTTTTTTTTGGTTTTCGTCCATAAATGTACTTGTGTATTTGTGTGCAAAGTTTCTTGTACCCGGTTATTACGTTGTATATATTGTATAGGCTTCTGGAGGTATTTTTCATCGATTTATTATTTGGCTGTTGTATAGCTTGACATGTACAATGTAGCGTTGAAAGTGTAATTATGTATTCTGCCGCTCGGCCAGTTCCCACTTGAAAAAGAGACGCAGTCTCAATGTGTTTTTACTCTATACTGCCTCGACTCCTTGCCAGCCGGGGCGCCTGATGGAGGAGAAAGGAACTGGACGGAATAACGTGTTCCTTCCACACGCTACGTCCAACCAGGGAAACTCCCCCCTGTCAGGTGAAAAGAAGCGGCCTGGACTCCTCATGCATAGAAGGAAGCATGAGGTCAGTCCGTTACCCTCCCCAGGTTGGCAGAGGAAGTGTAGCGCCCAGGATTACATTAGATAATTGACACTGGGTGAAAAACAGGAAAATAATCAAAATAATCTGACGTCCCCCAACTTGAAACCAACTTCACGCGCTTTGTCTCTACATCAAACAAATGCTGATTAATTCAATCGTACCGGCCAGGATTTCTTTTCCCGTGCAACCCTTATTTTGAAGAGCCAAAAACCGCAACCGTCAATGACTAAGTTTGCGGCCCCTGGGTAGGCAACCCAGCCTGGCGGAGACCTGTGCTCCGAGGAGAACACTTTTCTAGTGGTTTATTACATTTAAGTATTGAACGATTGTGGTATGCTACATCGCACGCGCACGCACACGCACGCACACACACACACACACACACACACACACTCACACACACACACACACACACACACACACACACACACACACACACACACACACACACACACACACACACACACACACAGATCAATTCATCTTCATGTAATTGTAACAGTAATTCATCTAACCTCACATCTGTCAACCATTGCGTGTGTGTGTGTGTGTGTGTGTGTGTGTGTGTGTGTGTGTGTGTGTGTGTGTGTGTGTGTGTGTGTGTGTGTGTGTGTGTGTGTGTGTGAGAATAGTGAGAATAGCAAATGTAATCAAGGTCTGCTCACTGTGGCGACACCTGCTTAGGGACGCACTCTAGATTACTTTAACATGCACGCACAGTCGTGCGCGGCACACACACACACACACACACACACACACACACACACACACACACACACACACACACACACACACACACACACACACACACACACACACACACACACACACACACACACACACACAGTGTGGATTGTGTCACTGCTCCTGGTTGATTGGTTCCATTCAGAGCCAAGGTTAGACTGATGGATAATATTTCTGTTACAATGTCTGTCTGTCTCTTTGTGTGTCTGTGTGCGTGCGTGCGTGCGTGCGTGCGTGCGTGCGTGCGTGCGTGCGTGCGCGTGCGTTTAAAACACGTTCTCACCCCCAAGGCGTCAGATGCGTGACGCCCTGTCATGTGCCCCACTGCGTCTAATTCAGACGCCCTGTTATGGTGCGTTCACACGGGGCAGATGAAACGATGCAGTCTACCATTCATTGTCAATGGAAGCCAGCGACATGACGTTGGTAAAAAAAAAGTAAAATGGTGCATTTATATAGCGCCTTTATCCAAGGCGCTTTACATAGATTGTGCATTACATTATTCACCCATTCACACACACATTCACACACCTCTACATAGATTGTGCATTGCATTCACCCATGTTCACACACATTCACACACCTCTACATAGATTGTGCATTGCATTCACACATTCACACACCTCTACATAGATTGTGCATTGCATTCACCCATTCACATACACACATCCCACCGCCCACCCCTTTTTCCCCTCACTGTATATGTTTCTTTTCCCTTTTTACCTCCTTTATGATGAATTCCTGTTGTGTTCTTTGACTATATAGAAGTGTCTATTTGTACGTCTCTAAATGTTTTGATGAATTTGAATGATTGGGTCATCCACTCACAGTTAACAGTCTTTGTATTGAGTTTGTGCTTGAAATTTACTGTAATTCTGCAAACAGTTATTAAATATTTCAATCAAACATTCACACACCTTTACATAGATTGTGCATTACATTCACCCATTCACACACACCTTTACATAGATTGTGTGCATTACATTCACCCATTCACAAACACCTTTACATAGATTGTGCATTGCATTCAGGGACGTGCACACATAGACATCAAAGGGGGCTTCAGCCCCTTCCCTTTAACCCGTCTGTAAAACAACTGCCCTCTCCAGACCACGAATGCAGCATTTACTACATGGTGAAAGAAATGCAAATGCCTCTCCTTTCCATGCCATGCCGGAAGGCAGCATTCAGGAGAATTGGTTTTTTTCCGAAGTCTCCTGAACTTGAGCACAGTATTTTGCGTTGAACAAATTTGTTTAGAAATCCATGCCGTACACCGCATCTCCACTAGCTAAAGAGTGCTGGGTTGCGCCCAAAAATAGCTGATCTACAAGTTCTCAACGCGTCGCAGAAGATGATCAGCTATTTTCGCTATTTTTGTCCAAAAGTGCCCTCTTACGGGATTTCAGCCCCTGTCTCTCTTAACACTCTCTGCATGTCCCTGGCGGAAACCATGCAAGGCACCAACCAGCACATCAGGAGCAATTAGGGGTTCAGAGTCTTGCTCAAGGACACTTCAACACTAACTCTGGGGGAGCCCGGGTTCGAACTGGCGACCTTGCGGTTACCAATTCGGCCACTCCACGAAAAATGTGTTCATTTGTCTCTGTATGTTGTTTTGTTCAAGAGTTATGGTATTTTGTGTTAGCTCCATTGTATTGTTAATTTTGGGGGTAGGTGTATAGAAAGGGTTAAAAATAATCCCCATGGGACATTATTTGATCCGGGCAACAAGAAGAAATCATAACTAGACAACATAAGCGTCCCAAAAAACCATGTTATGAAAACATGTCACTCTGGTGCTGTCGGAGCCTCTAAACTGCCCTACTATATGGCATTCAGCCTGTGGTGGTGAAGTCGTCCTACGAGAGAGGGACCTCCGTGGCCCTGGTTATTAGCACAATTAGCTTACTGTCACCTGTGCACAAATAAAACAATAGCAAATAGCACAGGGGCGGCGGTGGCTCAGGGGTAGAGTGACCGGATGGTAACTGCCATGTTCCCAGTTCAAACCCGCGGGCTCCCCCAGAGTTAGTGTTGGAAGTGTCCTTGAGCAAGACTCTGAACCCCTAATTGCTCCCGATGTGCAGGTTGGTGCCTCAATGGTTTCCTCTGGCATTGGTGTGTGAATGAATGGGTGAATGTAATGCACAATCTCTGTAATGCGCCTTGGATAAAGGCGCTATATATAACTGCACCATTTACCACAAATGTGTGTGTGTTGTTGCCAGGTTTCCTTCATGCTGTCTGTGTGTGTGTGTGTTTGTGTTGCCAGGTTCCTTCATGCTGGTCAACTCTTCAGGTAGAGCGTCCTCCCAGAAGGCTCATATCCTCATGCCCATGCTGAAGGAGAACGATACTCACTGCGTGGACTTCCTCTACAGCCTGTCCAGCCGCGACGGATCCAGCCCTGGGACGCTCAACGTCTACATAAAGGTACGACCCCTGTTGTTGTCTAAATGCACGAGAATCGTTGGTAGGTAAAGGGACGTTTTCTGGCTATATTGTTTATGCACTCCTACACCAGCACGCCTATCAGAGCGTGTGAGGGCCACAGACCAGGCTGTTCTTGAGTCAGTCATTTATTCAATCTTCACAGTTCACAGGTGAGTCAATCAAGGCATGACACTAGTGAAATGATGGATGTGCGATGGAATTGATGATTTAATTATTAATGCATCAAAGTGGACCCGGACACAGGTTTGTACCTCTTCGCCCCTCGAGAGTTCAAACCAAATGTTTGCTCTGAGAGTTACACCTGGGCCTATATAGTCCTACCACAGGACAAATTAGGCCAATACCAGGCCCCACCCACCACTGAGTGGTCTACAGCAGCAACTTGATCTCCTACACAAATCCTCTCAGACATGGGCCCTGACAGTGAACCTAAGACTAAAATCATGATATTTCAAAAAAGGTCCAGCCGCCAAAACCATCAATTTTTCCTAAATACAATCCCACTAGAACAAACAAAAAACGTTACCTACCTTGGCCTAAACATCAGCAGCACAGGGAACTATAACCAAGCTGTAAAGGACCTGAGAGACAAGGCAAGAAGGGCATTCTATACCATCAAAAGAAACATCAAAATAGACATCCCAATTAAAACCTGGCTTAAAATACTGGACTCTGTGATAGAACCAATTTCCCTCTATGGTTGCGAGATCTGGGGACCATTAGCAAAACATGACCTTGAAAAATGGGATAAACACCAAACCGAGACCCTACACACAGAATTCTGCAAATCCATTCTCCGTACCCAGTGAAAAACACCAAATAATGCATGCATGGCAGAATTAGGATGATACCCACTCATAATCAAAATAAAAAAAGAGAGCACTTAAGTTCTACAACCACCTAAAAGAAAATGACCTAGATGCACTCCATAACAAGGCACTCACACACAGCGAAACTCTAGAGAGATGCCCCCTCAGCCAGCTGGCCCTGGAACTCCGGGCACAAACACAAACAGAGCCACGAGATAGAAAACCCATTGGACTAAACCAAATTATAAAACAGCAAAAGGAAAACTATCTGACACATTGGAAAGAAGCAACTGATGTATATTTAGCACCAAGTTACCCAAATTGTGTCGTTAGCAGTGATGGTCGTCGAAGGAAGAAAGGAGAAGACCAGCAGGTTGTCGTCACATTCTGATCAGCTTTATTGAACAGAATAACTCAGTACAAGGCTTTCCACGGGCGGAAGGCCCCGTGGAATACATGAAGTCACAGCATAGCTAATCAGTGTGGACTCTCAGAAGTTTCACAGAGTCTACAGTATTTACTAACTTCTAAGTCCCGCCTCCCTAGAAACTCACAGGATCTTCCGGTGGAGGGGGAGGAGGGACACAGAGCATACAGCTCATGTAACACTCTATAAGTTTTATACCAAATAAGACTAATTCAATATCTATACTATATATGAAGTATGCCGAACACATGTAATGAAATTGTTCAAACTATATTGTTAACCAGTCTAAATGATTAAGCACAACTACATTGTAGAATTATATCCATTCTGGAGCAGAGAGCAGAAAGCTCTCTGCCACACACACAGCTGTTGGCTTGACAGTTTGAGATAGGAGCGGTTCCTATAGTCAAAAACAGAACCCCCGTCCCTCCTGGGGTGTTTTAGCTGATGGTAAATAACTAAGCAAGATTAGAAACAGCACCCAGACCCCCTGGGGTGCCTGGCCGCATTCTTAACAAAAGGCTTTGTTTTTACAGACTGGCTGTAAATAGCTCTAAGCCGTTTTTACTCTGTGCTAGTCACCAAATCTCAACTTACAGAGCTCCTCTTGTGTCCTGTGCAAACTGACACTGTGTGTCAACTGTCTATTAAAATATCAACTGATTGATATATACGTGTCCATGTCTATAAAATATCCATCACATCCTCCCTCAACAGGCTCTTACGCCTGTTGCAATACCATAACAGCATCATAAGTCATAACCTGCCTAATTAATTTTTCCAAAAATAAATTGCCAAAAATATTTCTTTTTCCAAAATTAAAAATTAATCATTTTAACCATAGTACAATGTGATAGACCCCCCTGGACACAGAAGCATCTTGTTAACTACCTAAATTGTATCAAATTAGAACCGAACAAGCATGGGGCTTGTTCTGTTGTCTTGTATGACAGACCTGAAACTGAACCATATTTAAAACAGAAATTAAACTCCTTATTTAACTGAAATCCTATTTAGACTACATCAAATTCCTATATTGATTGAATACAAATACCTGTAATTGAAAAGTTAACACTCATAGCATGACAAAATGGTTAATCATAAAAACAAACATCCCTTTAACAGTACTATTTCAGTACCTTGTTATATCTACTTTGACCTATGTCAGCACAGAATACAACATACTAACATTAGAACAACATTTTCCAACATTAATCACAATTCAGATGAACCACGATTTTTTCTCTTTCCATGACGCAAATTGTTCAGACGTTCAACGCGCCGTAGGAAACGGTTCCCACAATTATTTTTTCGCCTATAGAATAAAAACGCTTGGAACATCATTCTTGATTCTCAGAACTCGCACATAGCTCTCAGATCTGTAGGTTTGAAGCAGACCGTTGTCACCATATGCTTGTTGTCACAGCACACACGTAAACCACAGCTTAACTGCAGTCAGCAGTAGAACTCAGTAGAACTCACTTTGAGCATCACAAGGCTCGAGTGGACTGCAGATTCTCCTTGAGCAATCACAAGGCTCTTAGTGGACAGCTTATTGCTTAGTCATGTCAATCATGACAGCAAAAGCATTGAAACGCTCCTGTAGCAGGAACGCAGTTGGCACCGGCCCGTGGGCCGTAGCCTCCCTTGGACCTCTCCTGTAGCGAACACAGGTCTGTGAAAGTCACCTGCTGTTGATTTCCGACGGTAGAAGCTGAGTTAGGAGCTCCTCTGTCGCTGTTGTCACAGCTGCCTGCAGACACCCCCCCTGGACTCTCTGCCCTCGGGATGACCTCCTGTAGGCGCTGGTGGTCTCCCCGTGATCCTTTTGGTGCAGTCAGATGTCACTTTCGACACCTTCAGGAATCCATGGATGGACTCCTCTCTTCCACACCTATTGAAGGAAGAAATACAGGCTCCCACTACAAATATCCCCAATAATTTCTTAGGATATTTGATGACACTACAAGCTACTGGTCACTAAGATGACCTCTCTGGCATTAATCTCATTCTCTTTGCTAACCTCCCTAGTTCTGGCATGGCAAAGGAATGTAATAACCATGGTGTTGAGAGATTACAATGAGACTATTAAATGAGAGCCCTAAATAGTGTCACTGAACTATCTAAATTCACTGATGTCATGTCACCAAACGTATTGATGATAGGGCAGGACAGGTGATTAAGCTGAGGGGTACATTGCTTTAACCCTGAAAGGTTCAACCGTGGTTCTCGACTCCTCGGTTAAAACTTCCACTCCTAGCGATGTGGGTCAACTCCCCCTCCGTCATGTTACCAGCTAGTCGTGCTCAGAACACAGGGTTGCGAATTCCTGTGATCACTGTTATGTAGTAAGGCTGTTAGCCGCCGCCTTCATCACCCTACACACAAACAGGCACTATTAACTAAAGCCAATACTTCAAATTCACACCATAATACCCTCCCTTGAAACTGTAGTCCTTACGATCTACTCTTGACATCAGACTCCAAAAGCAGACATCACTTTGTGTACATGTCATTGCATGTCATTGGTCAATCAGTCATTCTTCACTCCTGTTCTTCAAACACTGTCCCATCTGTTTCTCTAAATAGCACCCCCAATAAATAGCTGCCTGCAGGACAGCTCGGTGGGTCTTTTAAAACAGACAGTGATAGGAGATAAGGAAGGGACAGGATGTCCACACCTGGCCCTAAAGCTCTCTATCTTAAAACTATTTAGGGTGAGAAGGGATTTTAGCTCTCTCCCCCTCTTTCCCTAAAAGCACATTCCGTCAGAGCATGCTAAAATTGTCATTGCAATTCCTCACACGTAGCTCTGTATGTATTTACTCATTTAACTATCACTTTTAGAATGGCTTCTACTAGCAATATTTCACCGGACATAGCTAGAACCTTTTTGAAGTAAGTCTAGTATGAAGTACATTCAATCATTAATTCACTCACACATACATTATTCTCAATCAATTCTCGATTTCATTCACACCACAAACACTCTCAGGCTTGTGTGACCTTCTCATTGAATCCCCTGGCTGGTGTCTACCCCAAACTCAAGCTTCATATGGCCTGGCAAACATTGCTGCTTCTCATGACACCTGAGGTGTACCAAACCATAAATCCACCACCAAAATAAAAAAGATCAACCGTAGACAAGTCTACCATTGCTATGCCTTTTTTCAATGAGAAGTTCCCTGGCCTGTAAACTCTGTGACACAATCTCACACACCCACACACACACACACACACATGCATGGGAATAGTTACCCCATCACCCACACACTCATTTGCATACAACCAACCCCATACTGAGTTCACCCTAAGCAACTGTTTTTGTCCCAGAATCAAATTACTCACGCAGAACTATATATACATTTTACTAATAAGAACTGTATTTTTAACCATCCCTAATTAACCTATACCTAACTTTTACCTAAATGTAACCATTTCCAATTTGAGATGCATTTGTCATTTACCTTCTAAATTTTATTCGGACCCCCAAATTGAACCCACATTCTTTAAACCTTAATTGTCCCCAATCTCTGAGTTTTTGAGCACAAGACAACAAAATAGACTGAGCTGTTGTCTCCGTCAAAATTTAAATGAACCTCCCTACTGTAATATCTATATTATTCATTTAAGAAAAAAGTCAATCCACCTTTAAACAGTCACTGATCAAAAATGAGGTAACACCCTATTATAGCTACTACTTTCACCAGGGCCTAACCCCACACCATATTCCTACAGTGAAGTTAATAGACTCGCTATCGTGGTTACTATATGCCCAATGGTTACTCTTAGCCCCACATTTTAACACAGAAAATGTCCATAAATGCACTTTAAATAATTTCTCAAATATAACCTCACTCTTATATATTTGTACACTCTAACGTACATGGATAGCCATATTATAGTTCCCTTATCTAATTTAGTTCATGCATCCAGTTTATTTATTAACCTCTTATTAATTTCGTTTATTTATCTAGTTCGTTCATAAATGTATTAACCCATTACTCCCCCCTGAGCCATGACCCATCATGGCTCACGACAAGAATCTGATCATCACAAAAAACAGTGCTACGCCATCCATAACATCACTCTCAGTACAGTCATACAGTCAGTAGAACAGATCAACTGACACACGCATCCATCACGCACCCACGCACAGGCACAGGCACGCACTACACACATCGAGTACAGTCATACATACTCATCACGCACTCATCAGACGCACCCACGCAAGGCACAGGCACGCACGCACCATAAACAACCATCCACAAGTACACACGTACAGTACAGTCACACCGTCGCACGCATATCACAGACGTATCACGCACTCAAGGCACATGCACGCACGCATGCACAACAAAACCATAGGCTTTGTCAAGCCAAAGATAAACTGTCACTCAAAGTCCCCAAAGAAAATAAAACAGCGCCGAAAGAGCGCACACCCACACGCACACGCGCACGCACGCAGCGGGCGTAAGGGAACAACTCCAAGAGCTGCTGACAGAAAACCAGCCAAGTTTAGAAACAACGCTTCTAGCTCAAGCATCCTACTCCCCCACATCCCCTGTAATGGAAAGTGAAAAAAAAATAAAAAGCATAAACAGTCCGCATCACATACCGGAAGTGTGAAGAGAGTCTAAAAAGAAACAAGACACCCCCCCACCGACCGGGAACAAAGAGAGCACGGCCGCTCTACAGCCCCAGACAGGCACGCAGAATAACCGCAAAGGCCTCCTGGGTAAAAACATGGCCGCGACCAAACAATAATAACAAGACCTCAACAAGTCGTCGTGAATCCTGCTACAGATGACAAACATATCGAAAACGAATCAGCACGTCCCCCACATCACAGACATCACAGGGAACGTAACCACAACGCAAACGAAAAACAATATTTAAAGTTTAAACACTTCAGAAAGGTGCACTTCATGAAGGTGCAAATACGGTCCCATAACAAACCACAGACAAAAATAAGAGATCTCACCCTATCTAAACATCAACGCACAACGTGTCCTCCCACAAAACCACCGCGCACGGAGAAAACAGCACAGGCACAAAACAGGAACCACAATTAATCTAATAAAAATAATCCCCATACGCCCGCACATTTCCCCCAGCAGCAATGTAAGAAAAAACACGTACACGTCGAAGTGCGCGCACATATGCATCGTATATATATATACGTCACAAAATCTCGGTTTTGCAATACGCACGCCGGCTCGTCTTACTGGGCCTTGCGTAATCCAGACAACCTCAGAAGAACAATATTAATAAATATTAATATCAATCATCCAAAATTTCAGATTCCTATTCCATACGCCCAATAAAGTGGGGCCCAGTTATCCCACTAAACACTTTCGGCTAGCCCTCAGGAATGCACAAAACCGTCCAAATATTGTGCACTTCCATTTAAAATGAGAGCAGCCACGCAAATAGAACTTGGTCATGAAAAACGCTCGCAAACCGCGCGCGCCTTCCGGGACTCCCAGCGGGGCAGAACAGCACTGCGGCAACTGTGTAGTCAGCTCGCATGCTACTATCCACAATCCCACCGGTTCCCCGAAAAACGTGTGCCGTTTGAAATCGCTTTAGCCTATAAGGTATATCAAAATCCACGCTCCCCACAGGAAGCAAAGGTATTGTTCTATATGGCTACGCCATATCTTCCGCACGTTAGGCCAGGAATGCTTCATGACAGCCATCACTTGACGACGGACTATCAAAAAGTAGGAAAGTACTTAATTGTCGTAAAAAATGCGAGATAAAGGGATAAAGACAAGTTTATGACTAGCTCGCCTGGCGTTTACAGAAAAAATAAAACAATGGTGAATGAAAACACGCGTTGTCACTGAGCAGACGACCCCCCTCTTCACCCCAACTCACCTCGATCACCCCATCACCGCCACGACACAGAGCCACAAAAGTGACCCCCAGCAGGTCGCAGGTCCGTTCAGCGTGGCATAGAAACTACACCATCATTCCTCCAGTCCATTGGGCGCCATTTATGATGTATATTTAGCACCAAGTTACCCAAATTGTGTCGTTAGCAGTGATGGTCGTCGAGGTGGAAGAAAGGAAGTCAAGCAGGATTGTCGTCACATTCTGATCAGTTTTATTGAACAGAATAACTCAGTACAAGGCTTTCCACGGGCGGAAGGCCCCGTGGAATACATGAAGTCACAGCATAGCTAATCAGTGTGGACTCTCAGAAGTTTCACAGAGTCTACAGTATTTACTAACTTCTAAGTCCCGCCTCCCTAGAAACTCACAGGATCTTCCGGTGGAGGGGGAGGAGGGACACAGAGCATACAGCTCATGTAACACTCTATAAGTTTTATACCAAATAAGACTAATTCAATATCTATACTATATATGAAGTATGCCGAACACATGTAATGAAATTGTTCAAACTATATTGTTAACCAGTCTAAATGATTAAGCACAACTACATTGTAGAATTATATCCATTCTGGAGCAGAGAGCAGAAAGCTCTCTGCCACACACACAGCTGTTGGCTTGACAGTTTGAGATAGGAGCGGTTCCTATAGTCAGAAACAGAACCCCCGTCCCTCCTGGGGTGTTTTAGCTGATGGTAAATAACTAAGCAAGATTAGAAACAGCACCCAGACCCCCTGGGGTGCCTGGCCGCATTCTTAACAAAAGGCTTTGTTTTTACAGACTGGCTGTAAATAGCTCTAAGCCGTTTTTACTCTGTGCTAGTCACCAAATCTCAACTTACAGAGCTCCTCTTGTGTCCTGTGCAAACTGACACTGTGTGTCAACTGTCTATTAAAATATCAACTGATTGATATATACGTGTCCATGTCTATAAAATATCCATCACAACACAAAAGCAGATTAAACTAGAATGCTATCTGGCCCTAAACAGAGAATACACAGTGGCAGAATACCTGAGCACCGTGACCGACCCAAAACAAAGAAAAATCTTAACTAGGTACAGACTCAGTGAGCACAGTCTTGCGATCGAGAAAGGCCGTCATAGGCAGACCTGTATCCCGAGAGAAGACAGACTATGCACCCACTGCACACAAAATGAAGTGGAAACCGAGCTACACTTCCTAACCATCTGTCCATTGTACCAAGACATCAGAGACACATACTTCCCACAGATTACAACCACACACAGAGATTTTGAAAACATGACCAATGACAAAAAACTCCCATATCTGCTGGGCGAAGTACAACAATGTGCAAACACAGCAGCAAGATTTGTGAGTTGCTGTGATAGGAGAAGGATATCAAATGGAACACAACCACCCTAAAGACTAATCATTGTGTATATTCCTGCACTATACCTGCATCGAGCGATCTTGATACATAGAAATTGATCTATTGAAGATTCTGACTTTCTAATGTACATCATTTTTGTTTTGATTGTATTGCTGTATTGTTGTATTGTTCTTTCTGCTTTGGCAATGTAAACGTATGTTTCTCATGCCAATAAAGCCCTTTGAATTGAAAGGGCTTTGAAAGGGCACTCTCAAAGGGCACTCTCAGCCAGAGAGTGGTGGGGTTTTCTACAGTTTGTGTTGAAAAAACATTAAAACCTATTGGTGTCTAAATGCATGCGGTTATGTGTTGTTAACCAATTAAAACCGGCATCTGTGACATTTTAGATTTAGCGTTGGCTAATAAGATCTAAATAGAACATCTACAAGCTCTATGAGCTTCTGCTTTTTTTGAAAAAAGACCCCTAGCTATGGAACGTTATGCGCTAGGTATGACCATATTCGTAATGCTAATCATAGCCGATGGTTACAGCGGTGGTCTGGGGGGCTGCTCAACAGGCTGTGAACATGATGGAAAATCACTGGATCGCCTACACCTTGCTGCCACCTAGAGTGGCAATAAAATAGTTAATGATCCTGTATCCAGGTGAATGGAGGGTCCCAGTATTACTTTAATACTAATAAATGTGTGTCCAGGTGAATGGAGGGTCCCAGTACAGTATAATAATAAATAAATGTGTGTCCAGGTGAATGGAGGGTCCCAGTACAGTATAATAATAGATAAATGTGTGTCCAGGTGAATGGAGGGTCCCGGTACAGTATAATAATAAATAAATGTGTGTCCAGGTGAATGGAGGGTCCCAGTACAGTATAATAATAAATAAATGTGTGTCCAGGTGAATGGAGGGTCCCAGTACAGTATAATAATAGATACATGTGTGTCCAGGTGAATGGAGGGTCCCGGTACAGTATAATAATAGATAAATGTGTGTCCAGGTTAATGGAGGAGCTCAGGGGAATCCAGTGTGGAACACATCAAACACAGTGACCGAGGGTTGGGTCAAAGCTGAGCTCGCTATCTCCACCTTCTGGCCAAACTCCTACCAGGTAACTCGCAAGCACGCACACATGCTCTATCTATCTATCTATCTATCTATCTATCTATCTATCTATCTATCTATCTATCTATCTATGATTACCAAGTATCTGTCTGTATGTCTGTGTGTGTGTAATCCACGTAACTTGAGAACCGTTCACCCCACCGACTTCAAATTCGACACACACGTTCCACACCACAGCAGTGCCCGGTGTCGAGTCGGTCGGACCCACAGTTGTCTAGAACCGCCCCAAAAAGGCTTCTGCCCGTGCTCTGGACCAGGCCTCTGCCCATCATCCATACTGTATATGGAGCTGGCTGTCACGGTGGCAGAATGACTGAACCCAAAATGCAGAGAAGAGTGGTTTCAAACACGGGTTTATTCAAAGGCCAAACATTTCAAAAAGTACAAAGCAAAATCCAAAAAGGCAAAACTAAACAAAACACAAGGCAAAACACAGGAAGTCCAAAAAATGCAAAACCTTACAGAATGAGATATTCCAGGTACAGGAGAATCACAGGAAACATCCAAGTAGACATCATTTAACCATTAGCATTTACACTTTTTTTCTCTGGAGAATCTAAGTACATTTCCTAATGTTAAAATGTCAAAGACCGATAATAATATGAAGAAAACACAATGGTATAACAACTCAAATAAGTAGAATAAACCTTACCTTTACAAAACAGTAGTTTGTGGCTTGTGAAAATACCTCTTTTAACATGGAAGCCTATGGACCGCAGAACAAATAACACCATTAGCTCCAAAAGGGGGCGGGGAAATGCTGTGAGATAGGCCTATGGCTTATGTTCTGACAGTGTGAGTGTGGGATGAGTCCAGTCTTATAGTGAGCAGGTTGATTGTGGAAGTGTTCACAGGTTTGTATTGTGGGCATGGCCCTGCTGGGCTGGGGATGGAGTGGGAACATGTGTTAGCC
This sequence comes from Electrona antarctica, assembly GCF_951216825.1. NCBI lineage: Eukaryota > Metazoa > Chordata > Actinopteri > Myctophiformes > Myctophidae > Electrona > Electrona antarctica. Next base: position 41,301,672 of record NC_136790.1, read on the forward strand.
TGGTTAATAAACCAGACCGAATCAGCCGTTGGCAAAAAAAAGTTGCCTACCAGCGGATTACGGTCTGGCGAGGCTCAGTAGCACGCCTCTTTCCTACAGCAGAGAACAGGTCGGACCAATCGGGACACGGTATGCAATATGGGCGGGCTTTGGTACAGTGACGTTCAATGCTTGAGACTTTTGACTGACAGTAGCTCTGACCAATTGCGTCAAAGAGAAAATGTTCCCCGGGAAATGAAATCCAAGTGGAGCCAGCCCAGACTGATATACCGCGACAGTGTTGTGTGATATTAGTCTGGCTTATTAGCCAGGCTAAACATGTGTGACAATGACTGAGGGTAGGAATGGAGAGTGGGAGTGGCTGACAGGGAGACACTGTCTGCAGACCATCACACTGGCCTGTTCTGACCTCACAAAACATGCATTTCCAGCTTGCATCGTTCCAAGTAGGCCAGTGCCCCATTCTAGTAGCCCTAATGCTTTGATTCTGCCCTGCATTAATGCAGGGCAGAATCAAAGCATTACGGCTATGGACCAGAGCTAGCCTAATGTGTAACATTAGTTATCATGAACCAGGATCGAACCCAGTACAATAAATTACATGAATGAAAACAGAATATGATTGGATTTTTATTTTAAAATCCACAAACAAAAGTGCAGTAGGCTACTGTTATTACTAAAATATATGAGACGTGTGGGGACGTGATTTAAAGTGAATGTCTCTCTCTCTCTCTCTCTCTCTCTCTCTCTCTATCTCTCTCTCTCGGCAATGTAAAGTGAATGTCTCTCTCTCTCTCTCTCTCTCTCAGGTCATATTTGAAGCTGTTTCAGTTCAAGGTCATTCAGGGTTCATCGCCATCGACGACATACGAGTCCTAGCCCACCCCTGTAGTGAGTACACTCTGTGTGTGTGTGCGTGTGCGTGTGCGTGTGCGTGCGTGCGTGCTTTGAGTGACTGTACTTTCCACCACTGCCAGGTTGACACTCATTTAACATTTAAGTTACACACACCCATGTGTGACTTGTGAACAATCTTTATTTTTATGTTTTAATTTGGTGCATTTACATTAAGGACCACAGCGTTCTAATCCACCGCTGCATCTCGCTTCATATACAAACACAATTGGCTCTGTAAGTCTGTATGTAGGCTCTACAATGTCCTCCCGGTGGGGGCTCCTCACAGGCAGGTGCAGTCTGTACGATTCAGCAGCTGTGACGACACACAGCAACGTGCGTGGGGAGGAATGAATTGGCATAAATAATGACTAAATTCTGAAGTACTGATTCCTGCTGTGTGTGTGCGTGTGCATGCGTTGCGTGCGACAGGGAAAGCGCCTCACTTCCTGCGGCTCCAGAACGCGGAGGTGAACGTTGGACAGAACGCTACGTTCCAGTGCACGGCCGGAGGGAAGTGGTCCCAACACGACAAGCTATGGCTGCAGGTAACTATGGGTAACACGACATAAGATACTGTCTATGGTAACATGACATAAGATACTGTCTATGGTAACACGACATAAGATACTGTCTCAACACGACAAGCTATGGCTGCAGGTAACTATGGGTAACACGACATAAGATACTGTCTATGGTAACACGACATAAGATACTGTCTATGGTAACACGACATAAGATACTGTCTCAACACGACAAGCTATGGCTGCAGGTAACTATGGGTAACACGACATAAGATACTGTCTATGGTAACACGACATAAGATACTGTCTATGGTAACACGACATAAGATACTGTCCCAACACGACAAGCTATGGCTGCAGGTAACTATGGGTAACACGACATAAGATACTGTCTCAACATGACAAGCTATGGCTGCAGCATTATGTTATGCTTAAAACACCAAACACTTTCAGAGCGAACGTTTTTAACTCAAATCTTTGTTTCTGGGGGGGTCCCTGGAGATATTTTGAGATGGGGCTCTGCGGCCAAACACATGTAATTCTGGGGGTCCTTGACATGAAATAGTTTGAGAACCACTGACATAGAAACATTTGGATTTGGAAGGCATTTGTAGAATCGTCCTCAGGTCTAAATGTAGGCTAAAGTAAGCGAGAACGACACATGGTAATACATCAAATACATAAACATAGTCATCAATAATCATAAGGAACCTAGCATCTGTCTAACAGTATAGAAAAACTGTACAGTAAAGCTATGAGTATACAATGCTATGTCTACATAAAATGCTACCTAAGTTACATAAGTTTAGCCTTTGCGTTCGCCTGTAAGGTCGTCGAGGCTAGGACAAGTGCTACGGGCTAAGATGGAGTCTGAATAGGTGGGTTTTCAGACTACAGGCTAAGATGGAGTCTGAAGAGGTGGGTTTTCAGACTACAGGCTAAGATGGAGTCTGAAGAGGTGGGTTTTCAGACTACAGGCTAAGATGGAGTCTGAAGAGGTGGGTTTTCAGACTACAGGCTAAGATGGAGTCTGAAGAGGTGGGTTTTCAGACTACAGGCTAAGATGGAGTCTGAAGAGGTGGGTTTTCAGACTACAGGCTAAGATGGAGTCTGAAGAGGTGGGTTTTCAGACTACTTCAGACATGAGATGAGATGAGCACATCAGACTGTAGTGAGGTGCTTTTGTTTTCGGCAGTGGTTCTCAACCTTTTTCACATCAAGGTCCATTATTTATTCGGCATTTGAGCCACGGATGACATTTAGCCTCTCAGACCCAATACTTTAATTGCATTGTATTGATGTGGTAGGATAGGAGAGATAACAGGCCAATATTGATCAAAATAACAATTATTCTTCTACATTCTCTGATTGTGTAGACTTCTTGTAAATTAAGTAATGCAGATGTTTAACAATAATGCAACTCTCGGGAGCATACAATGAAACCATTTTACACTCTCAAAGAGTTGGAGATCTATAAGCATCCATTTGGTTGCCAACTCTCTCCATCATCATTTAGCCGGGGACCACCTGGAACCTCCTCAAGGACCGCTGGTGGTCCCCGGACCACGGGTTGAGAACCACTGCTTTATGGTTATAATTTGTCTTTGTCAGGTGTAAGCCTTGTAAATTCACACACACACACACACACACACACACACACACACACACACACACACACACACACACACACACACACACACACACACACACACATACACACACACACACACACACACACACACACACACACACACACACACACACACACACACACACCAGCTGTGCCTTGATTAGAACTTGTACTGTTTCACCCCAATACCTCCATCTCTGCTTTTACTGAGCGTGCGTGTGTGCGTGCGAGCAAGTGAGCGAGCGTGTGTGTGTCTGTGTGCGTGCGTGTGTGTGTGTGTGTGCACGTGCGTGCGCCAGTGTGAACACAACATAAGGGCATGGGATTGGAGTTATGTTTTGTTTATACTGAGGTGATTTATACCGACATTAACTGATGTACGCCTTGGGGATTGGGCGATTTTTTGGCATTAGGATTGGAGTAGAAAATGCTAAAAATGGAAATGAAATGAAAAATAAAATAAAGTAGAAGGCATAAAACCGATGGCCTCACAAGTATAGTGATATAAATGTGCGTGCGTGCGTGGCGTGCGTGTCAGAGGAGACATGCTGCCGTAGATTAGATCGGGGAATATTTTTGTACCAAACAGTTTTTTCTCTCTCCCAGAGACCGTATAGGAGTCTCAGCACAAGCTCCCAAGCTTTCTTTGTTTAACAAAGAGAACAAAACAATGCCTTCCCTCGATCCTCACACCGTTAATCAGAGCAGGGAAAAATCTGCAGATCATCACAAACACAGACCTCACTGCGTCCACAGTGGACACACACAGACCTCACTGCGTCCACAGTGGACACACACAGACCTCACTGCGTCCACAGTGGACAAACACAGACCTCACTGCGTCCACAGTGGACAAACACAGACCTCACCTCACTGCGTCCACCGTGGACAAACACAGACCTCACTGCGTCCACAGTGGACACACACAGACCTCACTGCGTCCACAGTGGACACACACAGACCTCACTGCGTCCACAGTGGACAAACACAGACCTCACTGCGTCCACAGTGGACAAACACAGACCTCACTGCGTCCACAGTGGACAAACACAGACCACACTGCGTCCACAGTGGACACACACAGACCTCACTGTGTCCACAGTGGACAAACACTCATCGCTGGCTGTCTGAATACCAAAAACCCCCAAAACAAACGTCATTAACATTTTGACATATTATTGCTTATACCGGTAGCTACTTTAAGTCGGTGAAAAAGTGTGTTTCCCACTTCAGACCTGCTGCCTGAGCCCATCCAACCAAAACGCTTCTCACTTCAGACCTGCTGCCGAGCCCATCCAACCAAAACGCTTCTGACTGATCTCATTACACACACACACGCTGTGGAGTATTAAAACCCTGCACTGAACTCATTACACACAGACGTTATGGAGTATTAAAAGCTGTCACGCCTGCTTTGGACTCGAGGAGAAAGCCATGTTTCGGCCAGGCAGCAATATAAGGAAGTACATTAAAATGCTGCAGTTCTCACTATGGAATCGTGCATTTCCCGTCAGTGTGTTGTTTGGTTGTTTGGTTGGTCACCCCAGGCATGACCATATATGGATATATGTCCGATGTTGATCCCTCCCCATCCACCCTTCGTCTCCCTTTTCACTGATACCAGTCCATTCAAACTCTAGACGGGCCTGCCCCAAAGTTATTAGTGCAGCCGTGCCCGGCAGCCAGCGAAAACTAGAGTTCTCAACAGGCCCGGCCGTACCTAAGTGTCTATTTGTACGTCTCTAAATGTTTTTGATGAATTGAACATTGTGGACCCTATTGGAAACAAGTGTAATGCTTAATTGGGTCGTCCACTCACAGTTAACAGCCTTTGTATTGAGTTTGTGCTTGAAATGTACTGTAATTCTGCAAACTGTTAATACATTTTTCAATCAATCAATCAAAACCTGCAGGGCCCTCATAAAACCCTGTACACTCAAGACACGCTCCTTATATAACCAGTACAGAATTCATTACATGTTGATCTGACTCCCCCATGCCAAAGCGCCAGCGCTCGCACAGCAGTCTGCCGCCAACGAGGTGGATGCGTGCACGCAACCTCGCCCCTTTCGCTGCTTGACCTCAGGCGTCTTACTGGTTAACTACAATTTTCGAGGGGCGCTAGCCTCCTATATATACAGGTTTAATGTTTGTCTTTAGTTCAGCGTTTGTTTTGAAAACGCCATTGACAATGAAGGGAAAATGTACGTCATAATGTGCCTCATTACGTCATATTGTATCTTTATTGTTAATGTTTGTGTTTGCACCGTTTGTTTTATATCTCAATTACGTCACCTAATCGACATGAGTTAGACTTTAATATATTAGCGCCCCTCACTATACTCCCAATACTTGTACTTTACTAGCCTAATAATTAGTGTACTTTTATGTGTACATTTATTTGAGAACGTTAGTTACTAGTTACTTTGTAGATTTGTATGATTATTATTATTACAAAACATACATTAACCACTACAGCCCTATATACATTTCGGCCATTTGAAAAAAAAAGATCAACAAGCTCACAATGTGTTGCGATTGGACGCATTGAGTGGGCTTGTAGATCGGCGATTCTCTAAAGAGTATTATACTTTAAAGCGCAAATAACATGCTTTTTAAAACTGCTTTTAATATTTAATATCATATTGTCTATGTCCCTCAAAGTTATTTCTAATGGTTTGAGCCTCAATCACCACTCTGATATAACCAGTCCTTGTCATTTCTTTCTGGACTTTGAAAGCAGTTTTAGCTGCAGTACCACAATGTCCTGAGGTGGTGGGGGTGCTGATATGCAGATTATTTAATATTTGAGTCATTATAATACTGATGCCAGATAAAACCAGGCTTGTTTCCATTCCATGCCAGCTTGGAAAATCAACAATGGTGGACATTGTAAACAAAGTGGAAATGCAAATTTGGAACTGAAGACTGAAGAAGAGGAGGAATTTTACAAAGTAGGGTGACAATGATGACATCACGATGAGGACAAAATCAGTTGAGCTGTTCCTGAGAGCAATTTCCATTAAAGCACCCATATGATATGAAAGCCTGAATGTTCAAAATTGGTTATTTGTGGGGATAGAAAACACACATGGGAGCCCCAAAAACACAAAATAAATGTGTTAAAGGACCTATAACATAAGATTCAACTGTTTCCATGTATAATCCCATTTAAAGCGTTATCCACAGTAATTCACATACTTTATTTACAAAACCTACAGTTGGTCTGATCCATTCATCCATTCATTCATTCATTCATTCATTCATTCATTCATTCAAGTTTTATTTATTCTTGAAATTACACTGAGTAATTAAACTCATTTTCAGTGTCGTCGAGTAATACAATATTATATAAAAAACATCACAATACATCAGAAGATCAGGAAAAGGAAAACAAAAGATATACATGTGAATTGCATATAGGTTAAAAATAGAAGCTAAGTTAAATTTCAAAACAATCTAAAAACAGTTACATATTGTGGGGGTCTATATGCTCACCAAGGTTTTAAAACGACTCAGGGGTACCAGTGTGGTCAATTTGCAGGTCATTCCATGTATTAGGGCCACAGAAGCCAAAAGCAGATCTACCAAGTTCAGAGTTAACGTTCAACATCCCTCCCTTCTCCTCCTCCCCTCCATGTCGTCTTCTCCAGCAGTGGGACGGTAAGGACACGGCTCTCATGGTCACCAGGGTGGTCAACCATCGGCGTTTCTCGGCCACGGTCAGCGTGGGCGACACGTCGACACGCAGCAACAGTCGCTACCGCTGCGTCATCCGATCGGACGGGGGATCGGGGGTCTCCAACTACGCTGACCTCAACGTCAAAGGTACACTAGTACACACTACTCTGTCTAAATACACTACACACTATTTACTACTGTCTAAACACACTACACACTATTTACTACTGTCTAAATACACTACACACTATGTACTACTCTGTCTAAAATATACTGAAATACTGGGTCTCCATCTACGCCGACCTCAATGTCAAAGGTACACTAGTACACACTATTTGCTACTCTGTCTAAATACACTACACACTATTTGCTACACTACACACTATGTACTACTCTGTCTGAATACACTACACACTATGTACTACTGTCTAAATACACTACAGTACACACTATGTACTACTGTCTGAATACACTACACACTATGTACTACTCTGTCTAAATACTGAATCAAGCAACTTAACTCATTTTGACATTGCCTTTTGACGCCTTTTTGCATATGTACTTTGTTTACCCTCAAAACACTCCCATTTCAATCCGGTGAAAGGATCCGGTACAAACCGGAAATGGAAAATGCTTGCTATGGGGACACAGCAAGAATGTAAATATCTCAGAATCACTTTTTAGACCAATTAAAAACAAGCTTGGTTTGCGTCTGATGTATCTATCGCTTATCAAAAGTGTGTTTTGGGTGGATTAAATGAAAATCGCCGCACATGTTAATTTTACTTCCTGACTTTTTTTATCGTTTGCAAACAGCATGGAATTGTGGATAAAATCTTATCCAACGACAACAAAATATTCTTTAGTTTTGGGTCTGAGAGGCTAAATGTCATCAAATGGTGGTCCGTGGCTCAAATGGGTCTGAGAGACTAAATGTCATCAAATGGTAGTCCGTGGCTCAAATGGGTCTGAGAAGCTAAATGTCATCAAAATAATGGTGGTCCGTGGCTCAAATGCTGAATAAATAATGGGCCTTGGTATGAAAAGGGTTGAAAACTACTGGCCTAGGGGGTGGTAGTCTCGCGTGGCCAGATTGTTGCCTCCTGCAATTTTCAAAATGCTTCCATCATACAGTCTGGAGCAACGGAAGCTCTGATCGTGAGTAAAATACAGGCGCGGAGATATAGTAGAAGCAGCAGATGCAGTTGCCTTGGGGCCCGCGGGGGGGAAGGGCCTGCCCGGCCGGCCGCTCCGATGCGTAATAGTAAACTGTAAACTCTCTCTCTCTCTCTCTCTCTCTCTCTCTCTCTCTCTACCACACGCTGTTACCGCAACTAAGACTACATTTCCTGTAAATAATAAGCAGTGTAAAATGTAGTTCATTGGGAGGTAAAGGAAGACGCTTTATTGTGAAGGTCCCTTCACAGCGCAGGCAGGAAATAGAGTGTTTAAACTGGGCTGCTTACTGGCGCACGTTACGAGTACAGGCGTATTTGCTCCGGTCTGTCCGGTGTGGCTGTCAACAGTTTTAGCACTGCAGACTCTGCAATCGCCTGGTAAAGTTGAGTTTTGATTCTTTGAACAGTCAAAACAAGACATAAAAATATAGCTGCAAGCAGCGATAAGGCGGGACCAATAAAGAAGACAATACGCAATAAGAACAATATGCACAAATAAGACTGACAAGCTGAGTTGTCCGGATTTGAACCAACAACTTTGTGGTCCAAGGGCAAGAGCTCTACTGACTGAGCTATCCGGACACAGTCAGTTTTCTCATTGTAAACAGTAACGCTGTTTGTACGTTTTCAAGTACAAACTTGTCTTCAACCGGGATTTCAGTTAATGACCATAGATTGTGTGTAGGACGTTTCACGCAAATTGCTCAAAAATCCAGGCAGAAAATCAGGTATAAGCATTTTTCAAACTGCTCAAAATGGCGGAAAATCTGAGGGCGGAGCTTACTTGTCAAAGTGAGATGTGTTCCCCATGAGTCAAGGAACATGTGGAAACAAGTGCCATGACTGTTGGCCAAATGAGGCATGAGTTAAGCCTGTTCAAAGGTTTCATTTAAAAATTGCTATAGCGCCCCCCTTTGGCCAATTGGAGTAATACTGCTTTCAGTGTTATTTGGCATGACCCTCTACTATACTGTAAAGTGACATAAGCATATGACGCTGCATGTATGTATTAGAGGCAGAAGAAGAATTTTCACAAAACAGCAATTTTCATTGGCTCATAAAAACGTGCATTTTGATCAAAGATCCTGGGAGGAGATACATTTTAACTGTTTTTCATATAATTCAAAATGGCGGGTGATCTAAAGGTCAGAGGTCAAAAGTCAGAACACGAAAGTTGTTCGGCATGAGGAGACACATATGTGTATCAAAGTGTCATTGCCAATGGTCAAACGGTTCATGAGCTATGCCCGTTCAGTTCATAGCATTTTCAATTGAGGGGCCCGGGCTGTCAATCTTGCATTAGGGCCCGTGGAACATTCCAGCCGCCACTGGTAAAATATAAATGCTTCCGTCATACAGTCTGGAGCAACAGAAGCTCTGATCATGAGTAAAATAGAAATGCTTCCGTCATACAGTCTGGAGCAACGGAAGCTCTGATCACGAGTAAAATATAAATGTTTCCATCATACAGTCTGGAGCAACGGAAGCTCTGATCATGAGTAAAATATAAACCGGAAGTGGAGCCTCCTCTCCACTTCCGTTTCGTCTTTACAGTCGCGCAAATGTGTATCCTAATCGAAATCATCTAAACATATATTGCTTGCTGCTTAGCAGAAATGGAAATAACAAAATAAGCTCTAAAGATATTTTAAAATGTATTTTTGTGAACGGAAATGACAAACAAGATTGTAGTTCCAGACTCTATAGCATTGCCATTCAGAGATTGTGGAATAGTTGTCTGCCTACACAAGACTAGGAGGGTGGAACTGATTCCCCTACATTACTCCGGGCTGCAAAAGATTTGACATTCCATTTGCAGTCAACGGTGACTTGATGCGTCGTTACACTTGATTTCATTACCTTATTAATAAACACACCAGTACACCAGAACTGTGGTTGTACTGGTCAGTAATATAAACGCCAGTACACCAGAACTGTGGTTGTACTGGTCAGTAATATAAACGCCAGTACACCAGGACTGTGGTTGTATACTGGTCAGTAATATAAACGCCAGTACACCAGGACTGTGGTTGTACTGGTCAGTAATATAAACGCCAGTACACCAGGACTGTGGTTGTACTGGTCAGTAATATAATTGCCAGTACACCAGGACTGTGGTTGTACTGGTCAGTAATATAAACGCCAGTACACCAGGACTGTGGTTGTACTGGTCAGCCAACAGTGCATGTGATTGTGAAGAAAATAGCATTTGTGCACAGTGCTCGTACGTGTGTGTGTGTGTGGGTGTGTGTGTGTGTAGCATTTGTGCACAGTGTGTGTGTGTGTGTGTGTGTGTGTGTGTGTGTGTGTGTGTGTGTGTGTGTGTGTGTGTGTGTGCATGTGCGCGCATGTGTGTGCGTGCGTCGGTGCGTGTGTGTGTCATTCTGTGTGTGCGTGCATGCGTGTGGCATTCGCAACAGGATCTAATTTCCCAGTGGTTGTAGAATGCACTTTCTTTACCCCCCCCCCCTCTCTCTCTCTCTCTCTCTCCCTCTCTCTCTCTGTTCTTTGTGTTGTGAATGTTTTGATTAAACTATTCTTTGTGCTCAGATGCTGGAAACAACTGTGTGTGTGCGTGCGTGCGTGCGTGCGTGCGTGCGTGCGTGCGTGCGTGCGTGCGTGCGTGCGTGCGTGCGTGCGTGCGCCAGTCACACACCTGTGAGCAGCAAATTCCCCCAGGGCCTCTTACTGGTATAATGCACACACACGCAAACACGCACTGAGTGCACAAAGGACCCAACAAGAACAAGAATGAAACAAAGACAAAAATAGAAAACAAAGCAACAGAACGGAGAGAATACAGGAGAGGAGAGTGCAAATACAATCAATGTGGGGGTCCTTTAATAGCACGGAAAAGTGTGAGAACGAAAGTTGTAGATGTAACTACGGTTAAATGATTCTATCTCACTAAAAGTTACGTATGTAAGGGAGATGCTGGTCAGGGAGGGACTAGTGGAGAAGAGATCCAGTAAACATGTAATTTTATGTTTGGGTGTTACACTCTGAAAAAGACATGTGGAAAAATAATATTGTGAACCTAATATGGTGATCCGAATCGTACGTTGAGTTGAGTGAATCGTTACATATACATTACGTATTAATAGACTCAATAGTAGACGGAGTGAACAGCACTAATGAAGACCTGCACCGTATCACACATCCAGAATAGCAGATGTACAAATGAGAGCTTGTAGATCTGCTATTTTCAGGAAGGATCAAGGCTTCCTTGAATCAAGGCTTTTAGTGAGACCATAAATCACACAACGCCTCAAACCTCCTTCTGGAGAACACGTGCACGCACACGCACACCCTCACGCGCACGCACGCACGTGCACACGCAAACGCTATATAATCTGCAGTCAACTCACCTCATGGTAAAAGCTCTCTATATACCCGTGAATTACACAGCACTGTGTGTGCGTGTGTGTGTGTGTGCGTGTGCGCGTGCATGGGAGGTAGCATGTGTGTTATTAACTGCTGGGTTCCATTGAGCTGTAAAATAGACCTGAAAATGAACTGCAGAGAGAGAGAGAGAGAGAGAGAGAGAGAGAGAGAGCAGTCTAGAAGTGAGATTGCCGAAGAATAAGGGGTGGGGGAAAGCTATTTTCTTTCTTCCTTCTCTTTTCTCCATCCCTCTGTTTTCTGCAATACTCTAATTTTCTCTCTCTCTCTCTCTCTCTCTCTCTCGCTCTCTCTCTCTCTCTCTGTCTCTCTGTCTCTCTCTCTCTCTCTCTCTCTCTTTCTGCCTTGTAAGGTAGGTAATAGGCCTATCTTTTGGAGTAATGCCCCATTGTAGGAAGCAGTCTGATTGGTTGAGATGGCCGTCTGCCTGTGCTTCAGGCGAGCACACCTATTCAGAACATAAAGGATCAGCTGTGCTGATGAGACACTCGCATGAAGATCAGAGCCGGCCGAGTGGCGGCTATAGGCTAGCAGGTTGCATGATGGGACATTTGTGGTCGTATAGTGGCTAATTCTGGCTTTACGGAATGTAAACATGTTTTTTTTAAAACATTGATTTTACAATATAAATTGGGGTCTCAGAGATAGAAATGCCATTAAAGGGGGGGGGGGGGGGGGGGGGGGTCCGTAGACTAACGTACATGTGAAACTGGGGGGTCCTTGAAATTAAAATTGTTGAGAATCACTGCTAGAGCCGTACAAATCTTCTTTTATGGGGGTCCCTGGCATTATCTCTTCAAATGGGGGTCTGTGGGCTAATTAGTGTCAATTTGGGGGTCCTTGACATGAAAAGGTTTGGGAACCACTGACGTACTGTGACACATATCCCCCGCCCGGCTTCCCTCCAGCTGTGTCCCGTTTAGATGATTGACTAATCTGCCTCTCCTCTCCTCTCCTCTCCTCTCCTCTCCTCTCCTCTCCTCTCCTCTCCTCTCCTCTCCTCTCCTCTCCTCTCCTCTCCTCATCAGTGTGTTACTCTCCCAGCTGTCTCCAGACATGAGTAATCAAACCTTGATGATGAGAGTGGTGTGGAGAAGATGATGATGATTATGATGAGAGAGAGAGCGTGCGTGTGTGTGTGTGTGTGTGTGTGTGTGTGTGTGTGTGTGTGTGTGTGTGTGTGTGTGTGTGTGTGTGTGTGTGTGTGTGTGTGTGTGTGTGTGTGTGTGTGTGTGTGCGCGCGCGTGTGCGTGTGTGTGCAACTGTGCACGTACGTGCATGCTGGGTACCAGCCTGTAAGTCGCTGGGTGGTCGATGTTTTCTCCTCTGTAAACGAGCAGAGCGACGGATGAGAGACAGAGGGAGGTATAGAATGATGGAGGGATGAGAAGAGACAGAGGGAGGTAGAGAATGATGGGGGGATGAGAAGAGACAGAGGGAGGTATAGAATGATGGAGGGATGAGAAGAGACTGAGAGAGAGGTAGAGAATGATGGAGGGAAAATGCACCGTGTCTCTGTCTGTACGTCTGTAATCCACGTAACTCGAGAACCGTCGCCCCACCGTCTTCAAATTCGACACACGCGTTCCACACAGTGTTGTTTTTGGCAGCACATTTTGATTTTAGTTTTAGTCATAGTCTCTTGAATGGTTTTCATTTAGATTTAGTCACATTTTAGACACCTGGAATGTTTTAGTGTTAGTGTTATCATGAGATTTGTCGGGCCTTTATGTTTTTTTCACTTGCTGAAAATTGCCGTTCCACAAGCTCACAACGTGTCGCAGCGCTACGCATTGTGAGCTTGTAGATCGGCTATTTTCAGCATGCAACTAATTGTACAATGACTTATACGGTATCTCTTGTCCACTAGTCCCTTCCTAACATTTTAGTTTAGTTTTTATTTGTTGACGAAATTGTCAGTATATTTAGTCTTAGTTTTAGTCATCATAGTTAAGTTTTCATTTAGTTTCCATTTAGTTTCTGTCAGTGGAAAAGGGTAGTCGACGAACATTATTCGTCTTGGTTTTAGTCGACGAAATCAACACTGATGGACATCCATATATTATATGGATCTGGCCTGTTCTGACATCACAACACGGGCACCGCTCTAGTTTATGAAAAAATCACACCCGTGTGAAGTGAGGGGTGCTAATATATTAAAGTCTAATGTTGATTAGGTGATGTAATGGTGATGTGAAACAAACAGTGCCAACACAAACATTAAACGTCATTAACAATAAAGAGACAATGACGTAATGTTGAGGCACATTATGACGTACATTTTCCCTTCATTGTCAATGGCGTTTATACAAAACAAACATTAATTGAACTAAAGACAATCATTAAACCTGTGTATAAAATGAAAGCAAGATACAGGGTTTGCTTTTAGAGAGAGAGAGAGAGAGAGAGAGAGGGGGGGGGGGGGGATAGGGAGGGAGAGAGAGACAGAGAGAGAGAGAGACAGAGAGAGAGAGAGAGAGAGAGAGAGAGACAGCTAACATTAATGAATGATGTATACGGCTCGTTAATGCGAGGTCAGGTGACAGCGTGTACCTGCCGCCGGATTGGACGCTCAATTAACCCCAACTGAAACATCATCATAAATTACACTAGACTAAGTAATGAAGCACATTAAAGATAACGCCGTTAAAGTGAAACTATATGACTTTATACTCCTTGCAGGACTAAATGGTACTTAGCAGATGGGTACATTATGCTGCCGTGATAAAACCATAGACAGACTGCAGTAAAACATATGGACTGTATGAGGGAACGGTGACCAGGGGGTCTCCAAACTTAAACGCTTGGCCACCATTGACCTTGACCGCCAAATTACATAATGTATTGTTACTTGCGCAAGGTTCAATGTTCAAGGTTTCTTTATTTTGTCTCCCGAGCGAGAAATTTGTCTTGGACCTCAAGGACCCGCCCTGCAGCATACAGATACAGATACAATACAATCAAGATATGTTTCTCTGCTTGGCCATACATGGCCTACTTGTTGGCACCTTCGACAGAGTACATTTCTAGTCTTCAGTTGTTACGCCAACCTATGAATGATACCATGACTTCCAGAGAAGAATATACGCCCGTAAATCACGTGATCCAAACTAAATCCAGCCCGTCCTGCACTCCCAACGCTAAAGGATTTACTTCGGATGTCTTTTCCCAGGCGGCCGTTTTGGTGAAAACAAGCCATATTCAACTTCCAACTTCCGAAAGAACAGAAAATACCTTTCCTACGACACCGCAGGTGTGCATTAATGACGATAAAGAACACCCTCTCGTGTAATTTTGGTTAAATGAACCATTGTAAAGCACTTTGAGCACTTGGAAAAGCGCTATAGTAATGTCCTTCATTATAATATGGTTTACAACAATAGTTCCCAAAGTGGGGTCCGGGGACCCCTAGAGGTCCTTGAGAGAGTTCCAGGGGGTCCCCAGCTAAATGATAGTTATAGGCACCAAATGGACCATTATGGGTCTGTAATTCTGAGAGTGTACATTTGTACACTCTCAGAGGTTAATTAACTTTGATTTTACAATATACATTAGGTTCCCAGAGATAGAAATACCATTAAATGGGGGGTCTGTAGCCTAATTCAGGTCAAACTGGGGGTCCTTGAAATTAAATTGGTGAAAATCACTGCCAGAGCCGTCCATGGCATATCTTTTCCAATGGGGGGTCCGCGGGGCTAATTAGTGTCAATTTGGGGGTCCTTGACATGAAAAAGTTTGGGAACCACTGGTTTACGAAAACCTCTCTCTCTCTCTCTCTCTCTCTCTCTCCTGTCTCATCTCCATGATGGGACTACTGAACTTTTTACTTTTTACTAAAATTCAAGGAGCAGGGTCAGTACAGTAGACCCGGAACTCATGGTAAAAGGACTGATAGCAGCTCGTCTCAGAATAGAGTTTGCCTACTATAAACTGATCTCTGTCTGGAACAGTTTGTTGAGATGTGGGGACATGAGAACCTCTTGTGTAGCATTGAGCAAGAGTCACTGGTTTTATCTCTTTAGAGAAGAAAAGACAAAAAAAAAAGAAAAGAAAAGAAGATGGTTTTTAATGTTGTCGTGAGTACCCAAAGCATGTGGTTTCTAGAGATGTCCTGAGGATTTTTTGAGTGTACACAAAAGATGAAATAACGGCTTCGTTAAAGGTCTCTATATCTCCCGACCCACAGCCCCTCCCACCCCCATAGCCCCCCCGGAGCTGCTGGCGGTGGGCGCCACCTACCTGTGGATCAAGCCCAACGCCAACAGCATCATCGGCGACGGGCCCATCATCCTCAAGGAGGTGGAGTACCGCACCACGTCGGGCAACTGGGCCGAGACGCACGTGGTGGACGCGCCCACCTACAAGCTGTGGCACCTGGACCCCGATGTGGGCTACGAGATCAAGGTGCTGCTGTCCCGGCCCGGGGAGGGAGGCACGGGACCCCCCGGACCCCCACTCATCACCAGGACCAAGTGTGCAGGTATGTCTGTCTGTTATGTCCGATGTTCAGCATTGTACATTTTTGGCTTTGCAGTGCAGTGGAGGTGGCACTGATATGGTTCTAAATGTCGGTACACCAGCTAAAGTTCTCAATGGGCCCTACCCTACCCCAACTGGATCGGCCCAAGGCTCGGCCCGACCCTAAAAATTACCATAATGTTAAGCCCGACAAAAGCTAAAAAAAATAAATAATAAAAAACGCCAGTAAATGTCGGTGGGGCGGTGCCGTGGTTCAGTGTGGAAATGAGAATGGAGATCAACAGACTTATCGAAATAAAGGATTTATGTAACTCACGTTAGTTAGGCTATTAATGTTCCATTTCCATCATTCTAATGGATTCCAGACAGTGGTGGTGAGTAAACATGAATATAGCAGCTGCAGCTCCCTCCCTTTAGTTTCCTCTGAAGTGAAGTTGCTTGTTACGTGTATAGCATTTACAGAGTTATATGGTGACGTTGATTAATGATTAGGTTATTCATCGCAGCCAGCTGGTTTAACGAGATAGCTCAGTGCAACGACGAAAACCTGACGCTTCAGCTATCGTGTGATAATCCGATTGATCTTATAAAACATTTAAGCATATGGCAACTTGGCAAGTTAACTGGTTAGAAGCTCATTTGGTGCGCAAACCAGAGGCCAGCCAGCGGTAGCAAGCAAGTCTCACATCGTTCACTTCTCGGAGTCTCTGCTGTGCTGCCTGCAGTGCGTGCTGCTGATCTGAGCCAGTGGGCTGCGCCCCCCGCCTCCAGTCCTCCTCCTGTCCTGAATCGCCTATAGCGCAGCCCTCTTCATAATAAATACTTACATGTATACACAATCACATTACACAAATAACAGAATTGCTCTTAAAAAAAAAGAAAGAAAAAAGAAAAAAATCATGGAAAATCACCGAGCCCGAGGCTTGGCCGGCCCGACTAATTAGCGTAACTTTTGGGGCCCGGCTCGGCCCGATAACGTCGGGTCAGGCCCTGTGTTGCTGTGGGCACACCGTAGAGACCCTCATGTGTTGCACAATCTGGGCACACTGGAATCAAACCCGGCTGTCACAGATCAAGGTTCAGTCTCAAATGGTCTTTTTTTTTAAAAATTTTGAATAAAATGTTCCATTTAGGTTTAAGTCACATTTTAGTCATAATTTTTAGTCATCCTAAATGTTTTAGTTTCAGTCGACTAAACCCTGTTGACCGAATGGCGTCGTAATGCCCTTACCTATACACGGCTTGTGTGGCGAAAATAGTCAAACCTGCAAGTCTCTGTGTTTTCCCGGACTAGGACAGGTCACGTGACAGCACATGCCTTAACTCATTTAACTCATTCAATGCCATTTAATCCACCCTGCAGCGCCAGTGATTTTCCGTTCCTTTTAAGTAGTGGCAGAATATTTATGTCCACTATAGGATCGATCCTTGACCGCTGATAATTACACTTCCTCTCAGACTCAGACGACCTTTGTTCCTTGTTGTTATTCCTCATTGACGGTCCCACAATGAACGACCAAGGTTAATTAAATAAGGTTAGGAAGCGAAGACCGTACAGTGGACTCTATGTTGCTCCCTGGAAGGAAAGAAACATGTGCAATTGAGACCAAGGAAGCTGAACGCGGAAGTGTTTGCTGCATATAGCCCATTGCACATGTTTATTTCCTTGCAGGGAGCAACATGGAGTCCACCGTACGGCCTTTGCTTCCTAACCTTATTTAATTAACCTTGTGAAGGACCAGGAAGAGCTCTGTCCAGTAGGCCAGGGGTTCTCAACCCGTGGGTTGCGACCCCTCGGAGGGGTCGCCAAATTATTTTGGGGGTCCCCAATTTTCTTTGCAACTGAATGGCTGGAAAATGGAAATTTAGAGTTTACATAAAAGTACACATAGTACATGCATAAACTTTCCTTGATGATTATATCTGGTTTCAGTATTCATTTATGATATATTTTCTCTATTATTAGTTTAGCTGCATAACCCGTGTACCACGCTATTTAATCCATGTTTCCCCCCTGCTTAATACGCTAAACCCGCTATTTGTTTTATGTGTTTAATTCGCCGTTTTTTAATAATTAAAAAGAAAGAGCAGATTTGTCGCAGACCTGGTGACGAAGCTGTCGCGTTATGATGACGAAACCACGGACAATATGACCTATAATTCTTCATTGCCAATGTGGACCTCAGAGCCTTTGATGATTTTATTCATCATTGGCGTTGAATGATTTAACATCACCGCAAAAGAAAGGCTGATAAGAACCAAATGGACCCAACTAGTTGGATGTTTGTGTGCTACACAATAGGCTGATAATGTGAAGACTGACTGCTGAAAGCAGCTGTAGTAGATATTCAGTTGGGGAGTGCGTGCGTGCGTGTGTGCATGCGTGCGTGCGTGCGTGAAAAAATGAGTTGGTTGCCTTGCCTGATGCTGTGTTGAGCTGTCACAACCA
This sequence comes from Electrona antarctica, assembly GCF_951216825.1. NCBI lineage: Eukaryota > Metazoa > Chordata > Actinopteri > Myctophiformes > Myctophidae > Electrona > Electrona antarctica. The sequence continues at coordinate 41,319,909 of NC_136790.1, forward strand.
ATCGTGGAGGGGCTTGAAGTTCTCCTACCGGTGAATTACACAGCACTGTGTGTGTGTGTGTGTGTGTGTGTGTGTGTGTGTGTGTGTGTGTGTGTGTGTGTGTGTGTGTGTGTGTGTGTGTGTGTGTGTGTGTGTGTGTGTGTGTGTGTGTGTGTGTGATGCAATTGGAGCAGGCAGGTATGACAGGTGTTGTAACCCCTGCTGGCTATTGGCAGTCTGTCTGTGTGTCTGTGTGTTCGTATGTGCGTGTGTGCGTGCGTGCGTGCGTGCGTGCTGTTGTTGTTGATGACAATGGATAGCAACACAGCTTTATCTCATCTTCTCTCTATCACTCTGTCTATTCTATCACTTTCTCTTCATCAGTTCATCCATCTCTCTCTCTCTCTCTCTGTTTCTCTCTCTCTCTGTCTCTTTCTGTCCTTGTACATGCTTTTTATCTCCTCTTTCATTGTAAAGCATAACTAAATCACTCGCACGCGTGCGTGCGTGCGTGCGTGCGTGCGTGCGTGCGAGCACACACGCACACACACACACACACACACACACACACACACACACACACACACACACACACACACACACACACACACACACACAGGGCCCTCATTCATCAACGTATACAGTAAGCGTAGATCGGAGAGCGGCGATCATCTGGCGACGTGTGATTTATCAAACCGGTTTTATCCTGCACCAATCACAGCACAGGGCGGTGACACTTATTTCTCTTCTGCTTCATGCAATATGTTCACTTCCTCCCTATAGTCAAGGTTTATAAAAAATAAGGTAAGGGCGCAGACGTATTTTTCATGTGATCCCCATGCCGGCAGATTCGTCGCACTTCGTGTGTTGAGCTCACACTGGAGGTTCAGTGAAATAAACATGGGTGCAGGGACGTGCGGAGATTGTTAGAGGGGCAGGGGCTGAAATCCCGTAAGAGGGCACTTTTGGACAAAAATAGCGAAAATAGCAGGTCTAAAAGCTTGTGAGCTTGTAGATCTGCTAGTTTCGGGGCACAACGCAGCACTCTTTAGCTAGTGGAGATGTTCATTGCCAAATGCTGTGTTCAAGTTCTGGAGACTATATAAGGGAAAAAAGCAATTCTCCTGAATGCTACCTTCCAACATGGCAAGGAAAGGAGTGGCATTTGCATTTCTTTCACCATAGTAAATGCTGCATTTGTGGTCTGGAGAGGGCAGTTGTTTTACAGACGGGTAAAAGGGCATGGGCTGAAGCCCCCCCTTTGATGTACACAAGGGGTGTGGTTATGTGCTCGTCCCTGCATGGGACTCTGTGACAGCTATCTGGCTGAACAGCTTATATGAACAAACACTATTCCTGAACCATTGAGACCTTTATAAAATACTCTGCCTCAGGTAGCAAATGATTCGAATGAAAATCAACCCATAATCACCAGCAAGTTATAATTTGTCACTTAGTCTCGCATGGCCAGACTGGTGCCTATCGCAATTTACAAATGCTTCCGTCATACAGTCTGGAGCGACGGAAGCTCTGATCACGAGTGAAATATAAATTCTTCTGTCATACAGTCTGGAGCAACGTAAGCTCTGATCACGAGTACAATATAAATGCTTCCGTCATGCAGTCTGGAGCAACGGAAGCTCTGATCACGAGTAAAATATAAATGCTTCCGTCATGCAGTCTGGAGCAACGGAAGCTCTGATCACGAGTGAAATATAAATTCTTCTGTCATACAGTCTGGAGCAACGTAAGCTCTGATCACGAGTAAAATATAAATGCTTCCGTCATGCAGTCTGGAGCAACGGAAGCTCTGATCACGAGTGAAATATAAATGCATTACAGTCATTTAGCAGACGCTTTTATCCAAAGCGACTTACAATAAGTGTATTCAACATAGGTAGGGAACAAAAACTACTAATCACCAGAAGTCTTTAGTGCATTTTCTGCAAAAACAAGCAAGCAAGAGTATACCTAGCGCTAAGGTAAAAGTGCAATATATCAGCTACCTATTTCCTTAAACAGATGAGACAAAATAGCTAAATCAAATGAGCACTAAAACAATTAAGTGTATCGACTAAACAAGATCCAATAAACAATACAACAATAGAAAACAAGCGTTCGTACAACTAGTTAACAACAAGTAGGTCAGGCAGAGAGGAAGGGTAGTGTTTCCTGAGGTGGGTTTTCAACCTGCGGCGAAATATGGGCAGTGACTCTGCTGTCCTAACATCAGTGGGAAGTTCATTCCACCACTGTGGGGCCAGAACAGAAAAGAGTCGTGACCGTGTGGATCGGCCAGAAGGACCCTTGAGTGACGAGGCAATCAGTCGCCCCGAGGTGGCAGACCGAAGTGGTCGGGCAGGGGTGTAGGCATCGACCATAGCCCGGAGGTAGGAAGGAGCTGTTCCTTTCACTGCCCTATAGGCTAACACCAGGGTTTTGAACTGGATGCGAGCCGCTACGGGGAGCCAGTGTAGAGAACGGAGAAGGATGGTTGAGTGGGAGAACTTGGGGCGGTTGAACACCAGACGAGCCGCAGCTTTCTGAACAAGCTCCAGAGGTCTGATGGCAGATGCCGGAGCACCAGCAAGGAGGGAGTTGCAGTAGTCCAGGCGGGAGATGACGAGAGCCTGGATGAGCACCTGGGCTGCCTTCTCCGTGAGGAAGGGGCGAATCCTCCTGATGTTGTAGAGGAGGAATCTGCAGGACCTTGTCGCTGATGCGATGTTTGCCGAGAACGTCAGTTGATCGTCCAGGGTCACACCCAGATTCTTCGCAGTCCGAGTTGAGGTCACCACAGCATTATCAATGGTGATGGCCATGTCTCGGTGCGGACAGCCCTTCCCCGGGAGGAACATCAGCTCGGTCTTGTCCAGGTTGAGCTTCAGGTGGTTTGTCGACATCCACGCCGAGATGTCAGCCAGACAAGCAGCACTGCGTGCCTCCACTTGGGTATCAGAGGGGGGGAATGAGAGGATCAGCTGGGTGTCATCGGCATAGCAGTGGTAGGAAATGCTTCTGTCATACAGTCTGGAGCAACGTAAGCTCTGATCAAAGGGAAATTTAAATGCTTCCATCATACAGTCTGGAGCAACGGAAGCTCTGATCATGAGTAAAATATAAATACTTCCGTCATGCAGTCTGGAGCAACGTAAGCTCTGATCATGAGTAAAATCCTACTTTTTTTTTTAATTGTTATTATTTCAGAACATTTTCAAAAAACATCCCCCAAAAAAAGCATAATTTTTCATGGATTTAAAAACAAATTAATTAACGTTTTTTCAGTCATTTCATGAAGAAATAAAAGCAAAATCGAGGAAATGTCATACATTTGACAAGTAGCAGTGAAAATAGCCGATCTGCAACCCCCCACAGTGCTTACTTATTTAATATTGTATTTGCTGAGGGTAGGTACCCTCACAAAAAACATGCAGTAATCCTGGTCTCTAAACTGCCTCCCCCTGGCCAGCCCGGGGCGCCTCATGGAGGGGAATGGAACTGGTCGGAATAACATGTTCCTTCCACACGCTACGTCCAACTAGGGAAACTCTCCCCTGTCAGGTGAAAAGAAGCAGCTTGGACTCCTCACGCATAGAAGATAGCATGAGGTCAGTCCGCTGCCCCCCCCAGGTTGGCAGAGGAAGTGTAGCGCCCAGGATTACATTCGATAATTGACCCTGGGTGAAAGAAATGGGTTGCAAAATTGTGGGATAAAAATTATAAAAAAGAATATATATATATATATATATATATTGTATTACCTCACGTATACTAAGGATTTGTACTCTGTCCAGGACAGGCTTCAGACCTCCTCCTCAGGAGACTTGGCTCAGACCTGAACCCATGTGATTTGGCTAAGTTAGGAACCCGTTGCGACCGCATCATGCCCTTCATGCTGACGTCGACCCCAGGCAGGGTTTGAACCCACAACCTTCCGCATATGAGGCGAATGCTCTAACCACTACACTATACACTACGTAAATCACTTCACTGCATTCCCTTCATTCCCTTGTGGTCTTTGGTCTGACTCACGCGCGCGCACACGCGCGCGCACACATGCGCGCACACACACACACACACACACACACTTAATGCAGCAGTTGTGAATGTGAAGAATGATAATGTGAGTGTTGGCTGATGTTCCTCTATAAAACGATCGATACAATTATTTACCTGCTACATATAAATCTCCCCTCTCTCCCCCCCTCTCCATCTCCCCCTCTCTGTCTCGGTCTCTGTCTCTCTCTCTATGTCTCTCTCTCTCTCTCTCCCTCACTGATGGAGGTATTGAATGCGTTTAGTTTCGTAAACACATCAACAAATCATATTTTTGTTTTCCACTTCAATAAGTCACTGCCTTCACTGCCTCCTTATCTCCTCATCCTCTCATCTCCTCCTGGTGAGGTTTTTTCTTGTTTTTTTCCTCACAAACTAAATTCTGACTTCACATCAACACTCTTCAGTCAGTCTGAGTGAGTGTGTGTTAGATAGGAACACAGTCAATGGTGGAAAGTAACTAAGTACTCTACTTAAATACAATTGTGAGGTATTTGTACTTTACTTGAGTATTTTCCAAATTTCCAATACTTTTACTTCTACTCCACTACCTCTTTGATCTAAATATTGCACTTTTACTCCACTACATTTATTCAAAAACTAGAGTTACTAGTTACTGTGGAGACTTTGATTATTATTATTACAAATCTTACATTAACCCCTTCAGCCCCTATATACATTTCGGTCATTTAAAAATAGCAGACAGACAGACAGACAGACAGACAGACAGACAGACAGACAGACAGACAGACACAGACAGACAGATAACTTGAGTGTATACTTCGTATATTATCTTTTCATGAGGTGACATCATCATCATCACCATCATCATCATCATCACCATCATCATGCTCACTCAGGAGCATGGGATCCTCTTTGCGCGCCCCCTCATGGAGGGGGCGCGGTGTCAAATTAACTTGAACTACGAGAGGCGCTGTGGGTTGACCGCATGGAATGTTGCGACGTTGGCTTAGCCGACTCAGCGGCGTTGGGAGTTGCAACCCGATAGGCAGAGAATAGTAAATCATGTCCTGGCGAGAGTGTTTTCTCCCCGAGTTCACAAGTTCTCTCCTCCTGCCTGGATCTGGGCTCTCTCAAGCTGAAACGATGAACAGGAAGCAGCGGGACAAAAGTCTGATATCTCCATAATAATTTTGAGTTGTAGTCCTGTTAGGTTGTGTTTACATTTGCGCTGTGGCACAGCTACAATATGTGACCAGATTTAACTGAGGGACTGCCATTGGATTTTTTTGAATTTTCGTTTTTTCATGTAGATATTGGTTGTTCAGTTTGACCCACCAGTTTTGGAGATACGGCTTATAGAGTAATGTCTTGCAGAGAAACAGCGAGTTGAGAAAACAGGCTTGAAAGGTTCACTTCTGGGGACTCTAACATTACACCTAGCTACACCCAAGCATTTATTTCATATTTACATGTCAATTTCAGCTTCAGACATGTTCTAGTATGTGAAGAGTCTGCCTGTGCTATTAACTCATTTTGGATAAAAAAAGTTTTTCTCCTCTGGTGAAAAGCTGGAGGTTGCGCGATGGCAGGCTCTCAGTCAAATCTGGTCACATGTCATCAGTCTCGCATATCGCTCCGAGTACATCGTCTCTGCCTGAGAGAGTCCAGATGGGAAGCAGGAGGAGGAACTCACTACTGCCACCATCTGGCAGAGTCAGGTTAACTCAAAGTGGCTACTGGCCAATCGCAGCGCGGCCTTGCTCAACCGCGGCAGCAGATTCCATTGCTCGCCGCTCACATCTACCTAGCAACAGCTCTTCCACCCGGCAACCCACGACAACAAAACATGTCTGTCTCCCTAGCAACCACCTCTATTCTGAGAGCGCTGTGGGGGCGTGGCCCGGGGGCGGAGCTACAAGGTGTAATGTTTGTCTGAGACGCGTTTAAATAAAACGGTGACAGACGTGTGTGTGTGTGTGTGTGTGTGTGTGTGTGTGTGAGACAGACAAGACACGCATGCATGTTGCACGCACACACAGCCACATGCACCCGCAGTCCCGCCCACACACACAAACTTATCGTAGAAGTTCATGGTGAGCTTATTTAACACTTATTCATCACATAGACACGCATGCACGTGCAAACTCACACGTGCACACACACACACGCGCAGATGCACATGCGCACAGTTTGACAATTTGTAATCAACACCTCAAAGTTGCTGTGAACAGATGAGCGTAACACTAAGCGAGAGAGAGAGAGAGAGAGGTGTGTGTGTGTGTGTGTGTGTGTGTGTGTAAGCGTGCGCATGTGTGTGCACGTGTGTGTGTGTGTGCTTGCGTACGTGCGTGCATGCGTGCCACCAAATATTGTGTGATGGGAACCCTTTTTTATATATTTTCCAAAGGTCAATTTGAAGTTTTGAGTATTGAGATTACATGCATTCATGGATTAATGTTACTAACATAAATCTGACAAATTAATAGAAAGGATAATGAAAAACACAAACACAAAACATTAAAGATGTGCCGTGATTTATTTCCTCCCCTAAAACATGATCACCAGGTACTATGATTATACTAGGAGGAAGATTTCTCTGGGCCGTGGCTCAGCTGTCGCGTGCCGCGGGTTCTACTCCCCATCCCGACGGCCTTTACTGCATGTCACCCCCCCATCTCTCTCCCCATTTCCTGTCAGCCTACTGTCTATCCCTCCATAAAAGTGGCGAAAGCCACAAAAAAAACGTTACAGAAAGTGTTAAAATGTCGTTTTTATGTGGACACGGCCACCAGTTCATTAAGTATGCCTCGTTTGCCTGGTGGTGATCCACCTGAACTGAAGCCTCATCCACAGCTGTTGTTGTATGATAATGGGGGAGGGGATGATATTGTGATGTCACTATATCACTGTCATTTCGATTGGGCCTCTTGACCTGGGCCTCGATTGGGCCTTTTGAGAAACCAAAAATACAAAGGGAAGACATATTTCAATATTCTAACCACACCTGGGTGTCTATTAGACTAATGTTAACGCCATATATAGACACATAAACAGAAAAAGTACAAAAATCATTGCACTCCATCTTTAATTTACGTGTCACACACTGATAGTGCTGTCAAACTAGACTGTGTCTAGTTTATTCTGTCAAACATGTCTATAGTTTAATCTGTCAAACATGTCTATGTCTAGTTCAATCTGCAACAGGGTTTCATAATGTAGTGCACGGGGGTTCGTCATTATGGAAGTTGTTCGGGCTTTAATTGGAGCTCTTTGGTAATTGGCCTGTTGGGAACAATCTGCTCCGTTTCCTGGCAACAAGCTCGTTATCGAACAAGAGAGAGAGAGAGAGAGAGAGAGAGAGAGAGAGAGACTAGATGCTAGTTGTTAAGCCCTGGGAGCATTTAACCGGAAGTATATCAAAACTGATGTTTACAAATCACTGACATTTACAAATATATAATTTACAACCAATAGTCCACTTAATGTTACACATGTAGATTAATAGAATTAGCGGATCAGAACACTGATGATGATTACTAGGGGTCAAGCACCTGGTGGTGCAAACGGCCCCCTCTTATTTCTCCATGTCTAATTTGTCTTCTCTTTATGCATAATCTGTTTTTTTTTGTTTGTTTTTTATGAAACTCTCCCACATGGTATAGAGCAGGGGTTCTCAACCCGTGGGTCGCGACCCCTCGGGGGGTCGCCAAATTATTTTAGGGGGTCCCCAAATTATTTTCAAAAAAAAAAAAGAAAAAAAAGGGGGGTTTTTAAAATTTTTATTTTCACGATATTTTTCAATAGCTAAATTATAACATAATGCTTAAAACACCAAAAGGGGTTCCCACCCAAAATGGGTTAAGGTTATTGTAGCAGTCAATTTATATTGGGGGTCGGGAGGGGGCGGTGCGGGGGTCCCGAGACATTGCCAAAGCATTTTCGGGGGTCCCCGGCCAAAAACATTGAGAACCCCTGGTATAGAGGGCTATGCTAAACGGCAAAGACACAAATAAATCACAACCATTGGCCAAAAGTCTCTATAGCAATGGTTTTCAACCTTTTTCACATCAAGGTAAATTATTTATTCAGCATTTGAGCCTACAGGGACCAACATTTGATGACATTTAGCCTCTCAGACTCAACACTCAACACAAAGATTTTGTCCACAATTCCATGCTATTTAACACTGTAACTGAACACACACTATGATTACTGTCACAATATTGAGCTATTTAACACGGTTACTGAACGCACACTATTTCATAAGAAAATAATGTGCACCTTTAAGAAACGGACATCTCTTCACAGCTCCCAGATTTTTCTAGAAGCCACACACACACACACACACTCATGCACGCACACACTAACACGCGCACACACACACACACACACACATGCACACACACAGACCCCCTGTGCAAAGCAGTTTTGACAGAGAAGCGATGTCCCACTGGCCTACCGTCACTGATCAAACACATCCCTGACAGACACACACACACACACACACACACACACACACACACACACACACACACACACACACACACACCGCACGGCACATATCTGTGATCTGACACTGCTACAGCTTTGATCTTTTATCATGGAGGGGGCAAGGGTGTAGAGGTGTGTGTGTGCGTGTGTGTGTGTGTGTGTGCGTGCGTGCGTGTGCGCGTGCATCATCTCTCTATTCGTTATCCTCAATTCTCGTTCTCTACCTTCAACTCATCCTTTCTTCTGCTTTGTCTCTCTCTCTCTCCCTGTCTGTCTACTCCTCTCTCTATCACTGTCTGCACCCCCCCTCTCTCTCCCTGTCTGTCTACTCCTCTCTCTATCACTGCCTGCACCCCCCCTCTCTCTCCCTGTCTGTCTACTCCTCTCTCTATCACTGCCTGCACCCCCCTCCCCTCTCTCTCCCTGTCTGTCTACTCCTGTTTTATCACTGTCTGCACCCCCCCCCCCTCTCTCTCTCTGCGTGCGTGCAGGAGGGGGGCCTTTTAATCTTGTCAATAGATGTAATTAAGTGTAATTATGTATAATTATATGTAATGACAGAACATTGTTTGTGCGTACACTCGTGTGTGTGTGTGTGTGTGCGCGCGTGTGTGCATGCATGTGTGTGATATTTAACACAGCTCATGAATATGCATGAGGCTCCTCAATACAATGAGAGCTTCATAGAGGATGCATTGCGGGAACATTCATTTCCGTAGGCTCTTTCCAATTTCAAGATTCAATATTTAATATTCAATATACAAAATTCAATATCCAGTGTGTATCTGATGGGACTCTGTGGCTGTAGTATATATTTGTAGTGTCTATCTACCAGTTCAAGAAATATGTACAGTGAAACACTGTATACACTTAACAAAATACATCGTCCCAGGTGCATCCATGCACCTGGGACGTATCCTCAGTGATGCATCCCAAGGTCATCAGGGTTTCGGGTCTCGCAAACATCATACCCCTCACTCAGGTGACCCAGCCGGGGTGATCAAGTCCCGACTTACAGTACGTTCCAGTGGCTTCCCACGATCAGTCCCATGAGGGAAAGACCAGGGTCACACAGTCCATTGAAACCACTCCGGAACTACACTGTGGGTTGACTCCTGTCCGGGCCCCTCCTACGTCTCACCAGGTCCACTCCTGCTCTCACCAGGTCCAGCCCCTGTGCGTTGCATCAGAGTCCCAGCACCAGACACTTCATTCAGGAGTGGTGGATTCTCGAGCCGCAATGGTTCTGCAGGCTCCACCTGGGCAACGGTGCATGGTACTGCAGGCTCCGCTTGTGGCTCGAATGGCCCTCCTAAAGGCCTCATCGTGGGTTTTTTGGGCTTCCTCCCGCCTCACGGAGGATGCAGGCTGCATGGGGCGCTAACCCATACTACTCCCGGGTGCCGGCTACATTCCGGCTGTCACCCGTCTCTCCGGTGGTCACCAGACTATACCTGGTTGTCACATAGTCTATTCCTATGAGTCACTATAAATAGAATACCTCAGAACGAAAATACATCACATGGATGCACCTGGGACGTATCCTCAGTGATGTAACCCACTATATAGTGCTATGTCTATAAAATGCTGTCTAAGTTACTTATGCTAAATTACATAAGTTGTGCCTTTGCATGTAATTGATAGATTAACTGAATCATGAAAGGTGAATTGAATTATGCACTGTTTTTAGGCAGATTATGAAGCACTTTATTTGATAGATGAACTGAATATGCATTGTTTTTAGGCTATGAAGCACTTATTTATTCATGCGAACGAAGTGAGTAGCCTCGGAAACCCAGACGTTTTTATTTCCAGGGAGAAATACAAGAGACTGCTTGGCACGCGCGACAGTCACTTTTATTTTTGTAGAAGAGGCAAACTAATATCGTTTATGCCGTTGGCCTGTTTATTTGTATACGTGTAACTTGAAACATTATTGTACTGTAAAAAGGTCTCTTTTCCCTTGATCATAATTAGATTAATACACTATAATCAACACTAACACTTTAATTTAGAACACAGCCAAATCAAATCATAGTTGTTCAATCAATTATTCAATCAAAGCAAACGGTACAAACAATATTGGTTTGCCTCTTTTACATAAATTAAAGTTACAAGTTACTGTCGCGTGTTGCCATTCTCTTGTACTTGTATTATTTCCCACCACGGAGTACCCTTGCATCTCGGAGGACAGGCAAGACGGGCACTGTCGGTAGGCCAATCAGAGACAGGCGGGGCGTTACCATGTCTATGCTCGGACATAGAAAGAAATCACGTGTGTGTGTGTGTGTCACGCTGTAACACCGCCCGCCCGCCACCAGAGGGAAACTGAGATTGGGAGCAAACCAATACAAACTGAAATTGGAACGATACAGAGGTCTCTCTGTGTGTGTGTGTGTGTGTGTGTCAGACTGCCACAACAGCTTTGTTCGCTTCCCGCGTTTACGCGTCTTACTTGTTCTAGGATTGTATGTTCTATGTGTAACACCCATCCCAGGTAGCTATGAGGTTTCTTGTGTAGTAGTACTCTGGGTGGGGCCCGAGTTCGTTTTAATGAACTGGCGCGACTACCTGTAGTCTAACTTATTACCTTTTTAACTCTGTACTTTAACTGTAATTTTAATTCAGTGTTAGAGAATATAATTACATTATACACCTTTAAGTATGCTTTTAAACTTCTTACTTGCTTTTAACTACCTTTTAAACAAGCTTTACCAACATGAATTATATCATTACCATACATGAATTTCATTACCGAACATGAATTATCTGTGAGCTATGACACAACAAGATCACGACGTCTTAGGCACTGAATTTTAAATACCTAGCATAGACAGGGGTATTTATTAACAGTACCAAACACAATGAATGTTTCTCAATGCATTATGAAATATAAAATAAAACAAAAAGGATTCAGAATGTGAATAATTGCAGAATGGTAAACAACAGATCACATACAGTTATGGGCCCCACTCGCACACTCACACACACACACCTGACTTTGCAACTTAAATGTTCTTTAGTGACCCTAACTGAACGCTCGTTGCAGGCCTGAGTCGTGGCTTGGGTGCGTTGTGGCCTACAAACTGTAGTGGCCGCTTCACTTGTTTCACAAGCAGAAAATAAAAGTGCACGTGCTCATGTACAGTACTCACAAGTCCAGGGATATGTTAGAGGGGGAATGGTGAGGGTTAGCTGCGTGATGGGGGCAATGCAGCACAGGGAACAGCAGCGATGAAACACTCCCAAGAAAACCGTCCAGAAGAAACACTCAGGAAGAAGAAACAGTAGAGACAGCCACTCTTCAGCAGGGCAGTGTGTTCCAATGGAACTGTGATGCTCACAATTGCCAGTGTCCTGAAGCAAATAAATCAGCTAAGCAACAAGTCCATATACTACATCATGAAGAGATAGTTGTAGCTTGTACTTAAACCAATCACTTAGAATGCCAAGCTATGCATTTACAACATAATACAAAGCCATGTGATGTTGTGAAAATGCTAATTGCTAGTCACAATATACATACACATTAACTGTTACACTCCAACATTTAGTTACAGCACAGAAACATTACACAGGCATACTTACCTCTTGCAGATCAATAAAGTTCACACCAAACAGGATAACTGGTCGTCAACCAAGGTTACAAACTTATTTCTCTTCACACAGGATCAACTGAACAAACTGACTTCTCACTCTGCCTGTCTCTGTTAGAATGACTGATTAGAGGCTTTTGGGCTGATTTAGAACACCTGTTCCCTAGCTGGCTCTGAGAACCCACCTCCACCTGAGACTGGACTCTTGATTGGCTGTCAATTAAGCATGAACAGATGTGCTGGGCAATGCACAATGCAAACAAACTATGCATTAAAGGCCTAATGCACTAATTTCAAGGTTTCAACTCAAAGCACTGTGAATTAGTTTCCTATTTTAATACATGGCTTCTTCCATATATTTGACCCTATTTAAACCATATGCATTCAGGTTTTTTTAGAATAATGTTTAAATGTTTTAACCTATTTATTTATTACATGCATTTTAGCCAGTAGTCTAAATGAATTAAGGGATGAATTGTAGACTGGGCTACATATGTTTCTTTTCTCACCTGTCCCTCCCTTTTTAATGCTGACCCTGGGAGCTGCGCTCAAATAAAGTCTATTCTATTCTATTCTATTCTATTCTATTCTATTCTAAGGTCGTCGAGGCTATAGGGCAAGTGTTACGGGCTAAGATGGAGTCTGAAGACTTGGGTTTTCAGACTGCAGTGGAAGATTGGGAGTGACTCTGCAGTTCTGATTACAACAGGAAGTTCATTCCATAGTTTTGGAGCCAGAAGGGATAATATATTGACAAAAAGAGTACGTCGGATACAGTGCACACAGGATACAGTGCACACAGGATACAGTGCACACAGGATACAGTGCACACAGAATACAGTGCACACAGGATACAGGGCACACAGAATACAGTGCACACAGGATACAGGGCACACAGGATACAGTGCACACAGGATACAGTGCACACAGGATACAGTGCACACAGGGCACGATCACAAGGTGCATGTTCGTTGCCTCTGAGATGTTGCACGTGCTGTGATTGGTCAGACGTTGAAGTTGAAGGCTCTGTTCCGTTGATAGCACCGTGCTGATTGGCCAGACGTTGAAGTTGAAGGCTCTGTTCCGTTGATAGCACCGTGCTGATTGGCCAGATGTTGAAGTTGAAGGAGCTGTTCCGTGGATAGCACCGTGCTGATTGGCCAGATGTTGAAGTTGAAGGAGCTGTTCCGTTGATAGCACCGTGCTGATTGGCCAGATGTTGAAGTTGAAGGAGCTGTTCCGTGGATAGCACCGTGCTGATTGGCCAGACGTTGAAGTTGAAGTCTCTGTTCCGTTGATAGCACCGTGCTGATTGGCCAGATGTTGAAGTTGAAGGCTCTGTTCCGTTGATAGAGCCGTGCTTTTCAAAGCTTTTCATTTCAAGGACCTCCCAGAACTCTCTCATTCCAACCCACTGGTGTAGTGTTGTGCATGCTGGGACGTGCACACATAGACATCAAAGGGGGCTTCAGGCCTTGCCTTTTTACCCGTCTGTAAAACAACTGAGAGACTGCCCTCTCCAGACCACAAATACAGCATTTACTATGCGGTGAAAGAAATGCAAAC